>NC_060140.1:621224007-621530960 GCF_021461385.2 Schistocerca piceifrons
TCACACGACATTTCCGTGCACACGATGAAATTCATGGTGGAATTTTGACATATTGACCTGAAACTTGAGGAACCTAAAAAAAAAACAACACATACCATCAAATTGTTGAGGCTTTCACGGCAGCTTCCTGACGCTCGTCTCGAGACATTCAACAGTCGGCCGTTTGGTAGTTTTTCTGATGTTTCGACAGTATGAATCAAACATTCGCTCTCCATTGCAGGTGACGGACTGGAATTGATTCTCCAGCCGAAGTTATACAGGGTGTTTGTTTTAACTTGAAGCAACTAAATATCTCGAAAACTTTGCTAGGTACGAAATAAATGTTCTCCGTGAAAAATTGATATTCGTGAAGGGGATGTCTGTCTGTGCTACAACTGGCCAGCTAATCACTCCTGCTGCGTGGGTAGGGACAACTTTGTATTTTCAAATGGGGACCCCCAAATTTTATTGCATATTCGGATTCTACGCCAAAAAAATACATACGCTTTACTCAAACTATTGTTTTGCATTCGTAGGAGATGGAGGGGTAATCGACAAAAACCAAAATTTACGATGTAAATGTAAACCTTTCTGTTCTAACGGTTGATAATGATGTTCAAACGTTACTTCCGTGTTGCAAATGCGATTGTACAGTACAAATAATATGGCTAGACACTGACATTTTTGCATATATGATACTTAGATGGTAATATAGTTTCCTGTTCCCGACGAGATTGATTGCGGTGAGTCCCCAAACCATCGGAATGACCCACCGAAATCAAGCATCCCCAACTGAGAGAGGCAAAGGGACTCACCGAAAAGAAGCACTTCAACTGTGAGAGGCAATGGGACTCACCCATATGAAGCATCCCGATGGCAACTGGAAACTATTACAGCCATGTCGTTGTTCCTGGATCACACTAAACGTAGTTTCTAACCAGACATTGAAAGACCTGACCGTGTTGTCCTGTAAATCAAATTTACAACACTAGAGTAAATTTGAAAGATAATTAAATGTAGAATCGAATGTGGCGGCATTTCATTGTAAAAAATAGGCACTCTTGATATTTGTCGATTACAGCGCTATGTGCCACTAGTGTTTTCACTGAACCGTACGTATTTTTTGGAGTTGAATCCGAATGTGCAATAAAATGGGTTTCTCATTGGAAAATACAAGGCTGACCCCGCCCACGCAGGAGGTATGTGCAAGAGGTGGCCAGTTGTAGCACAGTAAACCTCCGTATGAGCTATAGTGTCTCTGATTTGTCGTTGGGGTAATTTAGCGAGACGTGTATAGGAGGAATTAATACGCTGGCCGAGTCTTCCGGGAACGTAATCTCTCGGAATTCCAACAGTAACTATCCTTGACAGCTAGTGTCTCCCTTACAGCGTCTGCCACTGAAGTTTGTTGAATATTTCCGCGCCGACTAAGCGCTTCCGTAATGAAACACGCCGTCTTAGTTGGATCTCCACCATCTCTAGTCCCATACTGATAAGGAATACTCAATAAGAATGGGAATAAAGCGACCGGTTAAAACCGATACCGGTATTTTAGTTCTGAATAATCGGTATTTGTTTGGTCTCAACAAAGTTTTTTTTAAACTAATAACCGAGTAAAGAAAACCGAAATATCACTTAGCCATTGCCGCAGTGCTACATTTTTTCATCTTTAAATAAATCTTTTTTGAAAAAAGATTAATTTTTATTCATAAAATTTGCATTGGTTTGGTACATTCCGTTATTATAGAAAATGGAATAGCGATAAGAGCTATTTTAAACACAATGCCAACAGAAAAGAGCAATAAACACATGCCACAAGAATTGGTATAGGATTGTTGAGACAATAACGTCGCTGCTGCCATGTATCCTGGCTTAACCCTCAACTGGCGAGGCGACATTTCTGTAACGTGGACCACGAGGTGGGGTCTCTGGAATTCCAATGTTTAAACAGATATTTAACGCAAAAATCATTTGAAATTTTTAATTTATGCTATATATCATTTATTTTTACAATTATTTAAGTGTTGTTTAAATTCCTCTGTTTTATTTTATTGCACTAAAGAAAGCCTGCATTGTTTTACTATTTATGACACAAAAGCACTTTATTTTGTGCGGTTCTTTTAAATAGCACACATAATAGACTGTTAGAGTACTGAATTTTACATTCTGAAAAATTTAGAATCTCTGTAGCAAATAAATTTCCAATTAAAACTAAACTCCAGGGTTTAAATTCCACCCGGTAGATACAAAAAGAAAGTCTGTCAAATTGACATTCATTGCTGGGAACTACATTTTTCTTGTCACGACTCAGAACACATTCAATTTTAACAGGCACTTTAAGTACGGTACTTCATTGAAGAAACAGACAGATCCCCGTCAGAACTTTCCTGATGTTCTTCCTCTGAGTACTCTTGTTCGATAGCAGTACTGTGATCAATGGCTAAAGTAAAATCGTCGTCTTTTTCGTTTATTTCTTGATCTGTGTCACTGACACCTTCCTCCGTCTACCGACTAACAGTTTCATCAAACTCGGGAAGGTTAAAAATGACAAGTTCGTGCCAACACATTTTGAGCTATACGGTACCATACTGAAGGAAACAGGTACGTAGTTCACGAGGTGCGGTCTGGGAGACTCCAACACCTATCAGTAACACATGTCAACAATAAACATGGAAGGCGATAACGCAATCGACAACAATACATCGTAAGCTTGGCAATTTCAGGAGGGTAGGGGTAGTATAGAAGAGAATTGGGCAACACGATTCTTTTTCCCGATTCGATTCCTACGATTCAATCTCACATTGCGAATCGATTCCTACGATTCGTTCACGATTCTTTCTAGTCTGCGATGGCACGATTCTTACGGAATGCAAAAAGTTCTGCATCTTACTCACAGATGGCAGGACATGTCTGAAATCGTCAATGGGGTTAGAATCGAACTGTGTCAGAAATAGTTTATTTATGAGTAAACATGCATATGACGTTAGAAGTGTGGTTCGCGATTTATACGTGTAATGCCTTAATTGACGAAAGGTCACGTTTGATTTGATTGCATCTATTGTTTTATTTCGGTATGCCAGGGAAGAGGAGTCGATTTGTACGAAAGGTGGTGCAAAATTGCTTACTTTGTTTACACGCATCCTCCACTTGACTGCCATCTGGCGGTCGCAGTCATTCGGCACGACTCGGCATGATTCGGAAGTTGCCTTCGAAGCATAGCGTACTAAGAATCGATGAATCGTTGGAACTTGGAATCGTCACGACTCGGAAACACGCAATCGTTCTTACGATTCTTTTGAACGACGATTCGTCCGTATCACGATTCGATTCTTCCGATTCTTTATTTAGAGCCGTTCAAATGAACGAATCATTCACGAATCGCCACAACTCTGGTATAGAAGCATTCCACCACAGCTGGCCTCAAAGAGAGAGTTCGAAAATTTTCGCGCGGTCTGAGAGACCACACCTCGTCAGTTAGGGTTTGCTAGGCGTGTACGTGCAGTGTGCAAGACTTGCCGCCACCTGGTCTATCCGGTAGTTTCTCACTGTTGTCGCCGGACGTCCGTTGTATTGCAGAATGGCACCAACCCAAATCTGCATATATTTTATCGAAGTGACGTAGCAATGAAGTACAATGCTTCATTTGCTTTAAAAAATTGAAGATTTGTCTGCCATTTTCATAAAATAATGAAAGAGGTAGGATATTATGATAACTAGCACAATTCTCATTAATTGTTCCTTCTCAGTTGCACATTTTTAATTAGATTACATGTTTCGATCACTCTGGACCATCTTTAGATCAAAGTAGTTGTGTCAGCAGCCCATCTTGTCTGCTCAGAACCACATATCAGGGTACAGTACTCTGATATGTACTTCTAAGTAGACAATACGGATTTCTGACGCAACTACTTAGATATGAAGATGACGCAGAATAAATGAAACGTGTAATCCAATTAAAAATGTGCAAATGAGAAAGAAAAATAAATGAGAATTATCTTAATTATCTAACCAGTTGCTGAGTCGCTGAAGATGATTATGTTACTACAGTCAATTATGGTAACAGTAATAAACTAAAAATTTAAAAATAGTTTATTCACAGTTAACGTCTTCTGGGGCCTTTGTCTCACTTCAACGCAGGGTCGGCCTGTTACCCTGGGTTTTGCGACTGGCCGGATGCCCTTCCTATCGCCACCCCGAACCCCCCCAGGATGGAATTAGTGTACCCCAGCTGTCTAGCGTAAGCCATGAAATAGTGCGAACGTTTTCAAATGTCTGCGAGTCGTGTAACTGAGGCGGAACATGGGGACTAGCCCAGTATTCACCTAGGGAGATGTGAACAACCGCTTGAAACCACATCCAGGCTGGCTGGCACACCGGCCCTCGTCCTTAATCCGCCGAGCGGATTCGATCCAGGGAGCAGCGCATTAGCGCCATCGGCTAACCTGGCGGGCTAAAAATAGTTTATTCACAGTATAAAATAAAAACAGAAAGTAGCTGATCTCTTGCTTGTATCTACTTCATACGCCTTTATCTGCTTGTAGCCCTTCAAAACGGACAAATTAACATGAAAAACAGAGTTCTTCAACCTCAGTTTTCGCCCTTTAGGGTTGACTGTTCGTAACGCCCAAATAGTGGTGTAACTCCTCATTTCAACACGATTTTTGAGCAGAGTTTCAAAAAATTATAATAATTTGGATAATACTGGCAAATGTTCTTGTAGCATTCAACCACTTATCACTTTTTGTGAAAAGTAGGGAATGGTGGACGGATTGTTTCCTTTTACTTGCCTAATTAATTTAATATTTTGATTCTATTTATCTTGGAACTGAGGGAGTCAAAATTTTTCAATCTTTGTTCGATTTCTACTTTTATTACAGAAAAAAATAGGAATGAAAAACCGAAAGTCAGTTATTTGAGAAACTTGTTATTCTGAGCAGATTTAACAGTCGCATTAAACTGGCGAGGAAAATAAACGATATAACCAGAAATAGCTACTGTCCCTAGTACTCAACCACCAGTCGAATAAGTGGTCTGAATAAACTTCCTTTGAAGATGAATTACATTTCCGTAAGGCTCTTCCAATGGAAATCAGCCTCACGTCTTCTTCTCCTACAATTTGTGTTGGGAGCGAACGAAATTGCTTTTGACCGACCAAAACTGTAGGCTCTTTGATTGCTCTGGGAGAAGGCTCATCAAACTGGAATACATGAAATATTATCTCTCCTTATTACAGAAATAAATAAAAGATTTACTTAACTTTGACGCACTTCTTTGCTACAGGATTGCATTGTAATTTACAACTGTCATTGACTATGAACACAGCACTTGATGTACTTATTAACAAATTGTTCTATTGAGATATAATGTTCGACGTTTAAAACAGTACAAGTTCATCAGAAACTTTAACAACTCGTTGGTCCTAAACTACGATGTTGACTCCTGTAGCTGAGGTCATGAACTGGGGGAGAGCTCTTCCACGCTCGGCTCCATGCTGATCTCCGAGCGAGAACGCTGCTGCGCTGAGAGGGGAGGCGAGGTCTTCAGGATCACCTCCGACTCGTCGTTGCGGTTTGCTGCGGGACTTTGCTAGCGTTGGCGACTTTCGTCTTACACTACGATCTCTGAACGACATCACAATTTGTTTCATGTGGTCGCTCTGAGTTGTTTACTGTTGTTACTTACTACAGTGATTTGTCGTCCATGGTGTGATCAATCGATAGTGAATTTCTTCACCTACTAATGTGCATTTTTGTTTTGTTTTTATTCCTTAGTCTCTTGACTGGTTTGATGTGGACTGCTACGAATTTCTCTCTTACGCCAATCTCTTCTTCTCAGAGCAGCATTCGCAACCTACATTCTCCATTATTTGTTGTATGTATTCCGCTCTCTGTCTTCTTCTGCAGTTTTTACCCTCTACAGCTCTCTCTTGTACCATGGAAGTTATTCCCTGATGTCTTAGATGTCCTACCATACTGTCTCTTCCTCTTGTCAGTGTCAACTGTTCAAATGTGTGTGACATCTTATGGGACTTAACTGCTAAGGTCATCAGTATCTAAGCTTACACACTACTTAACCTAAATTATCCTAAGGACAAACACACACACCTATGCCCGAGGGAGGACTCGAACCTCCGCCAGGATCATTGTCAGTGTCTTCCACATATTCCTTTCCTTGCCGAGTCTCTAAAGAACCTCCTCATTTCTTACATTATCAGTCCACCTAATTTTCAACGTTCTTCTGTAGGACCACACCTTAATTGCTTCTCTCCTCGTCTGTTCTGGTTTTCCCTCAGTCCATGTCTCACTACCATACAATGCTGTGCTCCAAACGTACGTTCTCAGAAATTTCTTACTCAAACTATATGCGATTCTAGTAGACTTCTCTGGCCAAGAATGCCTTTTTTGCCACTGCTAGTCTGCTTTTTGTGTCTTCCTTGCTCCTTCTCTCGCGGGCTATTTTGCTGCCTAGGTAGCAGAATTCCTTAACTTCATCTACTTTATGATCGCCAATTCTGATGTTAAGTTCCTCCCTTCTCTCATTTCAGCTACTTCCCATTACTTTCGTCTTTCTTCAATTTAATCTCCATCCATATTCTGTACTCATTAGACTGTTCATTCCATTCAACAAATCCTGTAATTCTTCTTCACTTTCACTGAGGATAGCAATGTCATCAGCGAATCGTATCTTTGATATCCTTTCACCTTGAATTTTAATCCAACTCTTGAACCTTTCGTTTATTTCCGTCATTGTTTTTCGGTGTGTAGATTGAACAGTAGGGGCGAAAGACTACGTCTTTGTCTTACATCTTTTTTAATTCTAGCTCTTCGTTATTGGACTTCCAGTCTTATTGTTTCTCCTTGGTTCTTTCACATATTATGTATGACCAGTCTTTTCCCTAAAGAGTAGCTCTGATTTTCTCAGAATTTCGAACATCTTTCTCCATTTTACATTGGCGAGCACTTTCACCAGGTAGCAAGCCCTATGAAGCTGTTTCGATTTCTCTTCAGTCTTACTTTCATTATCAGCCGCAACGTCAGAACTACCTCTCTGTTGCCTTTTCCTTTCCTGGCACCAAACTAGTCGTCATCTAACACATCCTCAACTTTCTTTTCGATTCTTTTGTATGTTATTCTTGTAAGCAACTTGGATGCATGATCTGTTAAGCTCATTGTGCGATAATTCTCGCGCTTGTTGGCTCTTGCAATCTCGGGAGTTGTGTGGACGATGTTTTTCCAAAAGTCTGGTGGTATGTCGTCAATCTGACACATTCTGCACACCGACGTGAATAGTTGGTTTGTTGCCACGATTTTAGGAATTTTGGTGGAATGTTATCGATCCCTTCTCCTTTATTTGATTTTAAGTCTTCCAAAGATCTTTTAAATTGTGATTGTAGTACTGGACCACCTATCTCTTCCCTATCGACTCCTGTTTCTTCTTTTATCACATCAGACAAGTATTATCCGCCATAGAGGCCCTCAATGTACTCTTTCCACCTATCCGCTCTCTCCTCAGCATTGCACTCTTAGGTTTCCGCCGTTTCTTTTAATTTCACCGAAGATTATTTTGATTTGACTTTGCTATATGTCGAGCCAGTCCTTGCCACAATCATTTCTTTTTCGATTTCTTCACATTTTTCATGCAGTCATTTCGCCTTAGCTTCCCTGCACTTCTTATTTATTACGTTCCTAAGTGTCTTGTATTTCAGTATTCCTGAATTGCCCTGCATGTTTTTGTTTTCCTTCTTTATCAATCAGCTGAAGTATTTATTGTGTTACTCATTGTGTCTTCGCAGTTATCTTCCTTGTACCTATGTTTTTCTCTCCAATTTCTGTGATTGCCCTGTCCAGAGATGTCCATTCCTCTTCAACTGAACTGCCTACTGAGATATTCATTATCGCAGTATCTATATCCTCAGAGAACTTCAAACGCATCTCTTCATTCGTTAGTATTTCCATATGCCACTTCTTTGTGCATTAATTCTTCCTGACTAGTCTCTTAAACTTCAGTCTGCTCTTCATTATTACTAAATTATGATCTGAGTCTATATCTGCCCCTGGGTATGCCTTACAATCCAACAGCTCATTTTGGAATCTGTCTGACTATGATGTAATCTAATAGAAATCTTTCCGTATCTGCAGGTCTTTTCCGAGTATATCTCCTCTTCTGATTTTTTGAACAGAGGTACGGTTATTAATAAGGGCCGAGTACGTGTCCTTGTACCAGTCATGACTTTTCTGCAGGTCTTCCTGCAATTCTCTAGTTTTCTGCCGTTTCCACATTGCTATAGACAGCTGCGTTGGCCCCTATAATGCACTGATTTTTAATGCTGCTTTCAGTGCATGTTGGTGAATGTAAGTCTTTCATTATATTAGATATGTGCCGTAATGGACAGAATAAATGTCGAATTCAGTACGTCTGTCGAAAGTTAAGAGGACATTTTGAAACCAATTATTTTTACAGGGGACTATTGACCACTGCATCTTATCATACGAACAAAATACAATTAATAACATCGTTAGCACGGATCACCCGTTCGCAGTTTGGTAAGTTGCAATTGGGCAGCACCACGCTCTTTTCTTTTGTCATGAGTCTAATTTTATTATGGACTTACCTCCGTCGACCATGTGTCATATGCCAATTTAGTTTAGGCCGGTGTTACACTATCAAATTATCTTTGACAGAGAAATTTGATCAAATATTCATCATATTTCATTGACAAAGGTCTTCAACGTGGCGCAAAAGGAAGTATTGCACTGTCATCAAATATTTCGTCATAGTTCCTTCACACCGCGAGAGCCAATGTCAACGCGGCATGCACTTCGCGGCCATGGTTATATTTATAAACAATACATTAAACGGCAAACAGCTGCACCGATGCTAGCGCTCCAAGCGATTACATTTGTTTCACCATGCAGTAAACAGAAGACAAATCGAAGGCGAAGCTCTAGATTTGATCAAGACCTGACGTTGACAAAGTTCCTTATTTCACAAGCAAAATATTTTGTCAAAGAGATTGATAGTGTAATACCGGCCTTACCGACATCGGCAACAGAGTATGCCCTTCTAACAAGAACTGAAAAAATTCTACATCATTATTGCAGCTGCTGTTTTTACGTGTGGGCTGCTCGCGGAGAAATGCGCGATAAGAGCGTTTACGTCCTAGGCGGATTTCCGCCAGTGCTTCCCGGCTGCGGTCGGCGCATGCGCCGGCCCCTGCGTGTCGCTTATCGTCACAGGTAAGCTCTGCACACATTTTCGTCACTGGCGCCACCAGCGGTGTCCAAATAAAAATTGGCCGGGTGGCCTCGCTGCCAACGAAACACGTTTTTCCGCGGTCGTGCGCTGCAAAATTGTTTGCTGTGTTTCACATTGACACGCAATCGTAACGGACTGGGCCTCACGTGGCCACATGTTTGGCGGGCCATGCACAGACGTTACGGTTATTACCATACTATGCTGAAAGTTCGAAGATTTTAATGCAGCTATGAGAAGAATTTTTTGTTTGTTTTCGTTTTGGGACTGCAGTTTAGACTAATTTCCCTGTACACCGTGCAATCTTCAGCAGTTTCATGCGATTTCTGAAGACAGTTCTCGTCTGCTGTAAAAAATACTTACCAGGGAATCTCCCCATCGCACCCCCCTCAGATGTAGTTATGGTTCAAATGGCTCTGAGCACTATGGGACTCAACTGATGAGGTCATTAGTCCCCTAGAACTAAGAACTAGTTAAACCTAACTAACCTAAGGACATCACAAACATCCATGCCCTAGGCAGGATTCGAACCTGCGACCGTAGCGGTCTTGCGGTTCCAGACTGCAGCCCCTTTAACCGCACGGCCACTTCGGCCGGCGATGTAGTTATAAGTTGGCACAGTGGATAGGCCTTGAAAAACTGAACACAGATCAATCGAGAAAACAGGAAGAAGTTGTGTGGAACTATGAAAAAAATAAGCAAAATATACGAACTGAGTAGTTCATGCGCAAGATAGGGAACATCAAGGATAGTATGAGCTGTGGAGCGTCGGGATCCCGTAGTTGGCGTGAACAGCGGCGGAAAGAAAGGTCTTTGGTTCAAGTCTCGCTCGAGTGAAAATTTTAATTTTTTATTTTCAGACAATTATTATCTGTCCGTCCGTCCATCCGATGCGAGGTAACTGCGCCGTAGTATGGGAACGCTACACCTAAACAAACATCGAAACACACGACGTCAGTCGACTACAACGCACGGAAGAGAGAGTATTCCTGCTAACGAGGCTCCGTGGCTGGCAGTTGACTGTTCGCTACTTTGGACGAGAGTGCATTAAATAAGTGAGATGTATTCCGTGGGCAATATGAATCCAGCAAATATAGCGGACGGACGGACAGATAATAATTGTCTGAAAATAAAAAATTAAACTTTTCACTCGAGGGAAGACTTGAGCCAAGGACCTCTAGCTCCGCAGCTGCTCACGCTAACCACGGGACCACGGCGCTCCTGAATTCATATTAACATTGTTGTTGCATATCCTTCACATGGACTACTCAGTTTGTATATTTTGCCAATTTTTTTCATAGTTCCACACAACTTCTTCCTGTTTTCTCGATTGATCTGTGTTCAGTTTTTCAAGGCCTATCCACTGTGCCAACTTATAACTAAATCTGAGGGGTGTGTGAATCAATACATATTTGAGATTTGTTTCCGACACATACGTAAAAAGAGGTTTACCCGATAGTCGGGCAAAAATGGTTTGTTTGTCTGTTTTGAACACTGATTAAAACCCTCTAACAAAACCACGTTTTATTTGTAACCCTTTTTAAATGGTGTTTTAACATGTGATTAAAAACACTTTATTTGAAGCATGCCAACCCAGAGTGGTATTCGGACGGACAGACGAGACAGACGGACAAAAGGCTCGGTGAAAATTCCCAAATTAATTGATCTTTTATCGGCATATTATACTGAGTAAATGTCACTGAATCTTTACTTACTTTCCACATGAAAGACAAAATTGTTTGTACCTTCCTCTGAGAAGTGTGCTTCCGTAGCTTTTCAGTCTCTTGATGTATTTCATCACTAAGAGAATTCTCCTCGTTGAACAAACGATTAACTCGCTCGCACGTGTATTTCGACTTACTGGCGTACCGCGTAACTTACGCGTGATAATAGTTTTGATACAGGTTCATGTTGAACAGAATGACATCGACTTCATATGCGTTTCAGAATATCACGATTGACACACACACACACACACACACACACACACACACACGCACACGTGTATTTCGGCCGGCGCAGCAGAGAATTTTCCTAACGAAATCTAACACCTGTGTGGCACTTCTTTCAAATCGGGGAGCACCGGACATACATTCAGGTGAAGCAATCATTCCACTTCAGTGAGGCCATAAGATTGGTGGGCACTTAAATATTGACTATGCTTGGCTTTAATTACATGAAACAAAATGTTATCCGTTATAATACATATTCTCTCAATTAAAAACTTGACGTGACATTTTTCATTGCGCCCCCCCCCCCTCCCCCTTTAAAAGATTTGGTGAGATTTTGCCTCGTCCCTATTTTGAGCTCACGCAATTAATGAATGGATGTCCTCTTAATGCTGATGCGGGCACTGTTAGTTGCTGCGGTAAAACATCTGTAGCACTCACAAGAGAGTAGATCATCTCTGGAATTTGCATTAACGATCTAGTCAGTTGCATTGAAAAGCGACAGACCATGGACAGGATGAAAACACGATACAGATTGAAACTCGGCGCAGCGTATACGCGTTTCCCGCCACGCGCACCATCCAACCACGTGTTTCAGCCCGTAGCGTGCGGAACCGACTGTACACGTAGGGAACAGCTGTCAGTAGGCGGTCAGCTGTCGCAGCGCCTGCCGTACGCGTTGCAGGTATGTAACACGTCGTTTGTTCGGGGACTGTATGGTTGCTGTCCGCGTACGCTCTCGGTGCGATATAAAGTACCGACCACTCCTCGAGGATATGACAATGTTCCAAGCAAACGGCATATGTGATAATATGCAGATGCTGGTTGTTCTCACGCAAGCATCACGTGTGAAATAGGTAGTGCATGAGACTAAGCAAAAACCAGCTAATTCCATTAACGTGAATTCTTAGAACAAGTAAAAGTTATCATGTCGAAGGAGACGCTAAAACCATTATATGAATTACAAACAACGAATGTTTTCTTAGTTTTGAAAGAAAACAGGAAAAGAACTGCCCGTATCGTATATTATCTTTCTCATCTTTTTTAAAAATTGCTTAAGACACCTGAAGCGAATTTGTAATAATTAGCGTTATTCCATTGGGAATTCATCAGCGCTTTTTAAATTGTATTGTTGCATGGCAAGCAGAGAATTTAAGTAATTAGGACTAGTATTTCACGTTCCTGCAGTGAACTGAACCTTGGTCTAAACTTGTTGAAAATGAAACTGCCCCATTCGTTTTTCCAAAACGTCCATTTGTTTGTCAATTGCCGGCCGGGGTGGCCGAGCGGTTCTAGGCGCTACAGTCTGGAACCGCGCGACCGCTACGGGCGCAGGTTCGAATCCTGCCTCGGACATGGATGTGTGTGATGTCCTTAGGTTAGTTAGGTTTAAGTAGTTCTAAGTTCTAGGGGATTGATGACCTCATAAGTTAAGTCCCATAGTGCTCAGAGCCATTTGAACCATTTTTGTTTGTCAAATCATTTATGTTACAATTTCGTTTTGTAATAAGGAGTTGCTTTATGAGGCAAATAAAATCTAAATGCTTACTAGCTTTTCTAGAGGGAGTTAGTTTCAAAATTTCTATCCAGAGCCGTACCCCAGTGTCTCTGCCCATCCGGCTGAGCTGCAAAGCTGTCGCCTGTAAAACTGCGTTTCTGCAATTTTTCCGTGCAGGTTTAGCAAATTTTATTGTGCAAGTAGTAGGTTTAATAGAAATGGAGCTTTATTGAACACTATTACTTAAATGAACTAATCAAGTTAGCGTTTATAGTAAATAAATACCAATCGTACAATCTTCCCAAAGATATTTAAACGCAAACAAAATTTATATCCTGTTGTTTATGGCAAATGCAGTGCTTTGGTTTTATTAGCTTCTCCTATGTTATTAATAGAGCATTAATTATTAACTAGGAATAAAAGAAAACGAACTATAATTTAAGAGTTGAGAAACTATCCGGTTCTAGGAATTCGTTTTTATTATAATTTTACTTTGCACTTCCTTGTGAGCAGCAAGAGTATTGCCTGGAGGGTCAAGTAAAACAGTAAGTAACATATCCCTTGAACATTTTTTGTTTTCTTCCTCCACCATCGAGTCTCCCTCGAGCCCTCAGTCGGCAGCATCGCAAGTCTTCGGTCAAATTGCGAATTTCCTTCAGCAACTGCTCGCCGACCTTTGAGATCCTACAGTACCATAGCAGTAAGAATTTCATTGTTGAACATGAGCGAACTGTGTAGGCGGCAGCACTGTTGCCATGTAAACAAGCCGTTGGATGGTAGTGGTTTCTCTATGATGAAACGCTGTAGAAATGACACTGTGTCATCAGCATGAGTTTATTGTCGCTGGCTGAGGAAAGGCTTCGTCTCGTAGACAGAAAACGGAGACACGAGAGATTAAATTTCTTTCCGTCAGTTTTTGCATTCCGTGCCTCCCTGCGTGCCTGCGCCCTTGGCACCGACCTACTACGCCACCCCGTCGGTATGGCTCTGCTTCCATCACAATTATGTTAGGTGTATTGCGAATTCACCGGCCAAGTGAGTTAAAAACACGTCATACGAAAGGATTTCAATAAATTTTGCATTATCTCTCTCACGTTATTATTAAATTAAAACATCCGTGAGTTACGAACAGGTTAATCTTTCGTCATTTTTATCTGTTTTCCGTCTTTCCCTTAGTTGCACTAAATTCGGGGAGGTATGTACTGTCTATGCAACTAAATGAAGGCAGTTTGTTTATTGCCATACGCGTTTCGCTTCTTTTATTTGGGAAGCATCATCAGTGGCCTGAAATACATTTTTCTTTTGATACATATAATAAACGTATTATGTGATAGATACAATAAGCTGCTATATTACATTTCGTCATGTTTTTCTCTTGCTTTTTAGGTTACAACTTTTGTAGCACAAGTTCGTTCGGTGTTACGTTTTCCAGCGCTGTTACACGTATGTTGTCCTGGATATGTATTTGTTAGTCTTCGTACTTCAGCTGGCCGATTCCTGGCGTTCGTACATGCGATGTGACAAATATGGTTGGAAGAACGCCAGGAATCGGCCAGCTTGAGTATGAAGACTAACAAATACATCTCCAGGACCACACACTTGTATTAACAGCGCTGGAAATTGTAAGTAACACTGAATGATACATTCACAACAAGGAACTTGTGCTAAAAAACTTTCTTCTAACCTAAAAAGCAAAAGAAAACGCAACAAAATGTAATGTAGCAGCTTATTATATCTATCACATAATACGTTAACTGTATGTATAAAAAGAAACATGTACTTCAGGTCACTGATGATGTTTCCCAAATAAAAGAAGCGAAATGCGTATGGCAATAAACAAACTGCCTTCATTTAGTTCCATAGACGGTACATACCTCCGCGAGATTAATCTTTATAATGCGTGTAAAGAGAAAATGCTGTACTTATGACCGTTATTGTTCGTAATTGTCACGTTACTTTTACGGAGCGGTTAAGGATGCCCATGTGTCAGTTCAGAGAGCGCCATAAAATAGAGCTATTAATAGAATTACGAAAATGGTGTGATGAGACGTGCCCGCTTCAGTCTCTGGATCTTTTTGGTGGTAAAGCACACTGACTTATAAGAAATTTGGAAAATAAACGTTATTTTCAGAATGTAAGAACAACCTGGTGATTGAAATGTATTTCAATTTTATCCAGGTCAGTAAAATTTTTACCAAAAAAGTCTAAGAAACTGATACAAATGTAGTGCATATTTATCTCACCAAAAGGCTGATGAGATGTCAGTGTACGAGGTTTTTGTGGAACTACGTATAATACACTCTTGCACAGATACGAATGAAACTGATAACGTGTTTCAGGTCGGGGACACACTTACATCGTTGTTTAGGCAATAATATTTGTATAGGATCACATTCTTGTTACCAACAATGTAGGGAGAGGTCATGTGATGTTTCTAAAATTATGTAATGTTTGGAAATAAAACTGCTTACTGATTCGCATGTGCATCGGTTCGGAATCTTGATTCTCCGACGCAACAATATTTGCATAGGTATCGGTAGTAAAAGAAACAAAAGAAAAATTCGGAGTAGGTGTTAAAGTCCATGGAGAAGAAATAAAAACGTTGAGGTTCGCCGATGACATTGTAATTCTGTCAGAGACAGCAAAGGACTAGGAAGAGCAGTTGAACGGAATGGACAGTGTCTTGAAAGGAGGAACATCAACAAAAGCAAAACGAGGATAATGGAATGTAATCGAATTAAGTCGGGTGATGCTGAGGGAATTAGATTAGGAAATGAGACACTTAAAGTAGTAAAGGAGTTTTGCTATTTGGGGAGCAAAATAACTGATGATGGTCGAAGTAGAGAGGATATAAAATGTAGACTGGCAATGGCAAGGAAAGCGTTTCTGAAGAAGAGAAATTTGTTAACATCGAGTATAGATTTAAGTGTCTGGAAGTCGTTTCTGAAAGTATTTGTATGGAGTGTAGCCATGTATGGAAGTGAAACATGGACGATAAATAGTTTAGACAAGAAGAGAATAGAAGCTTTCGAAATGTGGTGCTACAGAAGAATGCTGAAGATTAGATGGGTAGATCACATAACTAATGAGGAGGTATTGAATACAATTGGGGAGAAGAGGAGTTTGTGGCACAACTTGACAAGAAGAAGGGACCGGTTGGTAGGACATGTTCTGAGGCATCAAGGGATCACAAATTTAGCATTGGAAGGCAGCGTGGAGGGTAAAAATCGTAGAGGGAGACCAAGAGATGAATACACTAAGCAGATTCAGAAGGATGTAGGTTGGCGTCCTCTTGGGTAAAATATTGCGGAGGTAAAATAGTCCCCCATTCGGATCTCCGGGCGGGGACTACTCAAGAGGACGTTGTTATCAGGAGAAAGAAAACTGGCGTTCTACGGATCGGAGCTTGGAATGTCAGATCCCTTAATCGGGCAGGTAGGTTAGAAAATTGAAAACGGGAAATACATAGGTTAAAGTTAGATCTAGCGGGAATTAGTGAAGTTCGGTGGCAGGAGGAACAAGACTTTTGGTCAGGTGAATACAGAGTTATAAATACAAAATCAAATAGGGGTAATGCAGGAGTAGGTTTTATAATGAATCAAAAAATAGGAGTACTGGTAAGCTACTAAAAACAGCACAGTGAACGCATTATTGTGGCCAAGATAGACACGAAGCCCACGCCTACTACAGTAGTACAAGTTTATATGCCAAATAGCTCTGCAGATGACGAAGAAATTGATGAAATGTATGATGAGATAAAAGAAATTATTCAGGTAGTGAAGGGAGACGAAAATTTAATAGTCATGGGTGACTGGAATTCAAGAGTAGGAAAAGGTAGAGAAGGAAACATAGTAGGTTAATATGGATTGGGGCTAAGGTTGTATACATGGAAGAACCCTGGAGATACTAAAAGGTATCATACAGATTGTATAATGGTAAGACAGAGATGTAGG
The DNA here is from genome assembly GCF_021461385.2 of Schistocerca piceifrons. Classification (NCBI taxonomy): domain Eukaryota; kingdom Metazoa; phylum Arthropoda; class Insecta; order Orthoptera; family Acrididae; genus Schistocerca; species Schistocerca piceifrons. The sequence goes on from NC_060140.1 coordinate 621,240,639, forward strand.
AACCAGGTTTTAAATCTTAAGACATTTCCACGGGGAGATGTGGACTCTGACCACAACCTATTGGTTATAAACTGTAGATTAAAACTGAAGAAACTGCAAAAAGGTGGGAATTTAAGGAGATGGGACCTGGATAAACTGAAAGAACCAGAGGTTGTACAGAGTTTCAGGGAGAGCATAAGGGAACAATTGACAGGAATGGGGGCAAGAAATACAGTAGAAGAAGAATGGGTAGCTTTGAGGGATGAAATAGTGAAGGCAGCAGAGGATCAAATAGCCAAAAAGACGAGGGCTAGAAGGAACCCTTGGGTAACAGAAGAAATATTGAATTTAATTGATGAAAGGAGAAAATATAAAAATGCAGTAAATGAAGCAGGCAAAAAGGAATACAAACGTCTCAAAAATGATATCGACAGGAAGTGCAAAATGGCTAAGCAGGAATGGCTAGAGGACAAATGTAAGCATGTAGAGGCTTATCTCACTAGGGGTAAGATAGATACTGCCTACAGGAAAATTAAAAAGACCTTTGGAGAAAGGAGAACCACTTGCATGAATATCAAGAGCTTTGATGGAAACCCAGTTCTAAGCAAAGAAGGGAAAGCAGAAAGGTGGAAGGAGTATATAGAGGATCTATACAAGGGCGATGTACTTGAGGACAATGTTATGGAAATGGAAGAGGATGTAGATGAAGATGAAATGGGAGATACGATACTTCGTGAAGAGTTTGACAGAGCACAGAAAGACCTGAGTCGAAACAAGGCCCCCGTAGACAACATTCCATTAGAACTACTGACAGCCTTGGGAGAGCCAGTCCTGACAAAACTCTACCATCTGGTGAGCAAGATGTATGAGACAGGCGAAATACCCTCAGACTTCAAGAAGAATATAATAATTCCAATCCCAAAGAAAGCAGGTGCTGACAGATGTGAAAATTACCGAACTATCAGTTTAATAAGTCACAGCTGCAAAATACTAACGCGAATTCTTTACAGACGAATGGAAAAACTGATAGAAGCCGACCTCGGGGAAGATCAGGTTGGATTCCGTAGAAATGTTGGAACACGTGAGGCAATACTGACCGTACGACTTATCCTAGAAGAAAGATCAAGGAAAGGAAAAACCTACGTTTCTAGCATTTGTAGACTTAGAGAAAGCTTTTGACAATGTTGATTGGAATACTCTCAAATTCTGAAGGTGGCAGGGGTAAAATACAGGGAGCGAAAGGCTATTTACAATTTGTACAGAAAGCAGATGGCAGTTATAAGAGTCGAGGGGTATGATCGGGAAGCAGTGGTTGGGAAGGGAGTGAGACAGGGTTGTAGCCTATCCCCGATGTTATTCAGTCTGTATATTGAGCAAGCAATAAAGGAAACAAAGGAAAAGTTCGGAGTAGGTATTAAAATCCATGGAGAAGAAATAAAAACTTTGAGGTTCGCCGATGACATTGTAATTCTGTCAGAGACAGCAAAGGACTTGGAAGAGCAGTTGAATGGATTGGACAGTGTCTTGAAAGTAGGGTATAAGATGAACATCAACAAAAGCAAAGCGAGGATAATGGAATGTAGTCTAAGTCGGGTGATGCTGAGGGAATTAGAAGTGAGACGCTTAAAGTAGTAAAGGAGTTTTGCTATTTGGGGAGCAAAATAACTGATGATGGTCGAAGTAGAGAGGATATAAAATGTAGACTGGCAATGGCAAGGGAAACATTTCTGAAGAAGAGAAATTTGTTAACATCGAGTATAGATTTAAATGTCAGGAAGACGTTTCTGAAAGTATTTGTATGGAGTGTAGTCATGTATGGAAGTGAAAGGTGGACGATAAATAGTTTAGACACGAAGAGAATAGATGCTTTCGAAATGTGGTGCTACAGAAGAATGTTGAAGATTAGATGGGTAGATCACATAAGTAATGAGGAGGTATTGAATAGAATTGGGGAGAAGAGAAGCTTGTGGCACAACTTGACTAGAAGTAGGGATTGGTTGGTAGGGTATGTTCTGAGACATCAAGGGATCACCAATTTAATATTGGATGGCAACGTGGAGGGTAAAAATCGTAGAGGGAGACCAAGAGATGAATACACTAAGCAGATTCAGAAGGATGTAGGCTGCAGTAGGTACTGGGAGATGAAGAAGCTTGCACAGGATAGAGAAGCATGGAGAGCTGCATCAAACCAGTCTCAGGACTGAAGACCACAACAACAACCAGTGTTCTCTACATGGTCTCCTTTACAGATGAGCTACACTTTATCTACAATTCTACCAATAAACCGAAGTCGACATTCGCCTTCCCTAAAATTTACATTTTTCCACATTTAGAGCAAGCTTCCATTCATGACAGCAAAGAGAAATTCTGTTCTAGTCCTCTTGTATCCTCCTACAGCCACCTGAAGGACAACACTGTCCTGCACTCAAGAGCATAATCAGCAAATATTCGCAGACTGCTGCTCGTCCTGTTCGGAAACGGTAACACGACGATTGCACTAGTGCTGCCAGAAGCGGAGGAAATCGGCACCGCTTGAAAGATATTCATTTGTCTGCGAGTGCTGCCAACGTAAAGCTGCCCCTGGACGCGAAGTATTATGAAGAGGCTTGTGTCCACTAACGAATAACTTCTGTAACAATTGCTGAGGTGTTTACATAAGAACAAAATCTTACTGAAGTTTACTTGTTCAAGTCACTGGGGCAAGTTTATTTCAGAAGTTCGTGTAATTACTTGTTGTAGAAGTGCAGTTTTTCTTAGAAAGCAAAGCAGTCTTAATTGTTGTTGCATTGTTACTAATGAATAAAAATCGTGACGAAACATAAAAATAAAAACATTATTCAATTAACTAAAATTAGAGCGTTTCACGTAGATTAAAATCTTTGAGGATGTCATATGCAAATTTCGAACATCTGTTATTGTATAATTAAATATTTGATAACAGGAAACAAAAAAAGCGGCGCGGTATCTCACCAAGAGACTGTCTTTTAATTACTCTTCGATTTTTGCAAGCAGTGTTTACTAATTTTATCATAAATGTAATGTATTTATGTATTGGTAAGATTTTAAAAAAATCAGCTAAAATTTAAAGACGTCTGTACTGCCATTCTGGTGAAACAAACTGATAAACTCATTTCGCACTTCATTGACTAGTAGTGCCAATTATATTTGTCTAAGTGTTCCAATGGTACATTTATTTCGGTACATCTGTCTTTTTGCAATTCTCATTTTCGACACTGCCATTTTCGCATCGGTACTGAACACATGCAACTTCTGCAAGTTTGGGGAAAACTTCCACAAAATGACAAATTCGGCAAGTACTTGCAGCAAGATGCAAGAATGGATTTTCACCCTGCAGCAGAGTGTACGCCGATTTGAAACTTCCTGACAAATTGAAACAGTTTGCCACCCAGGACTCGAATCTGATAAACCGGCCGGGCACACAGGTTTAGTTTGTCAGGAAGTTTCATGAACGAAACTGCTTTCACTAACTTGCGAATTTCCTGATGTTGACGAAACTTTGCAAAAATTCGTTAACGCTGCTTTCCTTTCAGTTACTGCACAGGACTGGCAAGGTTACTGCAGGTAAATGCAGCATCTGGAGCAAGAGTATTGGACACGAGATGGAATAATGGCAACGGCAGTCGATTAACTTCTCATCAATACCACCTTCTCAAGCTATGTTGATGATGATGAAGATGATTATCTTGAATCACACACTAAAGACAGTGATCTTTAGTGAACATCATTTTGACAGTTCTTTCAGGCACAGTTAATTACACTTTGTAAACAGTTCTGTTGTGTTGTTTTTAATAAATGCAGTGTGCAAACAGATTCCAAAAATAAGTTTTTGACTTCCGATTCATAGCGTCGTAAGCTGCACATTCATCTACTTTCATTTTTCATTATTTACGATAAATAAATGATAAATAAGTTGTAGGTAACACTCTCTTCATGTAAGTGGTCAATATTTCCGTGAGTTCCGCCTCCGATTTCGTGTTAAGCACAAAACGCAGGCAATGGTGCCAGGACTGCTGTTACGCACCCGACGCCGCCTTTCCGTCAGCAGCCGCAGCGCATGGGCACGGCCGATCCCGACAGCCACCGCGCCAGTCGTCAACTTATCGTGGACAAACTGTACAGTGGTGTCCAAAATTAAAGCAACAAACTGCTATTTCCGCGTCCTGTGTCTAATTCAAGATATAATCGTACAATATGCCAACTGATGTCGTTACGATCGTGTTCTGCACGGAAGACGGCATTCCGATCAACGGACAACCACGCCAGCAATGACGTCAGGGCATTTATCAAGCGGGGTGGTATTTACATGGTAGTCCCACATCCACAATCGCTGTGTGCACAGTCACAGACGGTGCAGTATGGCACAGAGAAGACGCCTACAGACTCTCTGCAATGGAGGACTATAGGAAGAGTGGAAGCAGGACAGTCGCAAACTGATGTGGCTTGATGGCTTAATGTGACTTGTTATGTTGTTTCTCGGATGTGGTGACAGTTAAAGAGACCGAAACAGTATCGCAGAGACTAGGGCGGGGCCGACCACATGTGATATCATAAAAAGAGGACTGTTATTTGGCTGCAAGGGCACAGCAACTGGAATGTGACCTCGCAGCATTCACTGGATGAGTTGTACCGAGGCAATCAGTGTCCAGAACGCTTCGGTAAAGTGTCCTTTATTGTAGGAGACCTGCTGTATGTGTACCTCTGACGCTTCTTTCAAAAAATGGCTCTGAGCACTGTGGGACTTAACATCTGAGGTCATCGGTCCTCTAGACTTAGAACTACTGAAACCTGACTAACCTAAGGACATCACACATATCCATGCCCGAGGCAGGATTCGAACCTGCGACCGTAGCAGCAGCGCAGTTCCAGACTGAAGCGCCTAGAACCGCTCGGTCACAGATGCCGGCTGACGCATCTTTACAGAAGGGAACGTCTAGAGTGGAGTCGCCAGCATGCCACCTGGGCGGTCGAACAGTGGGGCAATGTTCTTTTCGAAGATGAGTCTCGATTTTGTCTGGAGAGTGATTCTCGACGGATTCGCATCTGAAGGAAGAATGATTTCGGGACTCAAATACTGTGGAAACAGACCAGAATCGAGGAGGATCCGTAATGGAGCGGGCAGGAATTATGTTGCCCATTATGAATGCATTTTCATGAAATTGCACGGGTGAATCAGCAAGATTTAACAAGTGTCAGGTACTACGAGGAGATCTTGGGATCACAGGCGCGACTGTTGCGAGGTGCTGTGGGCCCAGACTTCGTATTAATGGACGATAATGCTTGACCTCATTGAGCGTAGGTGGTTGATGTTTTATGGAAACAGAAGATATTGGACGCATGTTATGACCTGCTCGTCCTCCCGATTTGAATCCCACAGAGCATGTCTGGGGTGCACTAGAGAGATGGGTTGCATCACGTCAGCATCCGCCAACCACTCTTCAAGATTTGTGAGCAGCTCTGCAGGAAGAATGGGCGTTATTGCCTCAACATGAGATTGATGACATCATTCAGAGCATGTCTCGTCGTTGTCAGCCTATATTGGTGCCAGAGGTGCTCACAATCCATACTGAGCATTAACCAATTCTCAGAATATGTGTGCAAATCCGTTAATTTGGAAAAACAAGGAAGAACATTTTTGTCTACCGTTATGCATGTTGCAGTTGATTACGTTCTGTATTCTTTACATTGCTTCTACTTTGCTGTCACCTGTTTGTACTGTTTTGTGGTAGAATAAACGCCACCTTGCAAAATTTACGTTTGTTGCTTTAATTTTGGACACGAATATGAAGAGAACAAGAGCGGTCCTATTACACTTCCCTGGGACACACCTGATGACACTACGATGAACACTTGCCGCCCAGGATAACGTGCTCAGTTCTGCTACTTAGAAAGTCTTCAAGCCACTTACAAATTTGGGAACCTATTCGTACGCTCCGAACTTTGTTAACAGCCTGCAGTGTGGCACTCTGTCAAACTTTGCCCGCAAATCTAAGACTATGGAATCTGTGTGTTTCCTTCGCCCATGGGTCTCAGAAAAGCCCTAACTGAGTTTTCCAAGGGCAGTGTTGTATAAATCCGTGTTGGTTTATGGATAAAAGCTTTTTTCTTTCAAGGAATATTATACATATTCTAAATTAGGGATATTATACATATTCTTTACTATGATGTGAAGCTAATTTTCCACAGTGGAAGTGATGGTGTTTTGACTGTACATCAAAGGGTTCACTTCTACTGGCAGGTATGATATACTAAATTACAATTTGTTTGGTGTTAGCGCGCCCAAATGAGGTGCTTCTGATCCTGCAAATAATAATAATAAACAATAAAAGTTGTATAAAATAATAATTGAAGCCTGCCATAGTCCAGCAGAAAGTTGAAGATTACCAACTGATTATTGAGTCAGTCTACTACATGAAGACTTAGTACGTATATCACTGAATTTTTGTTCTGGCAATTTTGAACTGGATTAAAGAACACGAGAAATATTAGGTATAACACTCCTCCAGCAGACCCATTACGTGACGAGACGAGACTGGTATCATTAAGCTAGCGATACACAGGTGCTCCTAAAGGCGGTAGAATTAGCAATGATCAACGACATGAGGATGCAGAAGGCAATGGAAACCACTGCATTAAAGACACGTAACGTGTATCGACAGGACATGTGGCCTGTAATTGAAGAAGTGTCATGATGATCTCTCCATTGGCAAAAGATTCCGGAATAGTCCCCCATTCGGATCTCCGGGAGGGGACTGCCAAGGGGGAGGTTACCATGAGAAAAAGATTGAATAATCAACGAAAGGATAACGTTCTACGAGTCGAGGCGTGGAATGTCAGAAGCTTGAACATGGTAGGGAAACTAGAAAATCTGAAAAGGGAAATGCAAAGGCTCAATCTAGATATAGTAGGGGTCAGTGAAGTGAAGTGGAAGGAAGACAAGGATTTATGGTCAGATGGGTATCGGGTAATATCAACAGCAGCAGAAAATGGTATAACAGGTGTAGGATTCGTTATGAATAGGAAGGTAGGGCAGAGGGTGTGTTACTGTGAACAGTTCAGTGACCGGGTTGTTCTAATCAGAATCGACAGCAGACCAACACCGACAACGATAGTTGAGGTATACATGCCGACGTCGCAAGCTGAAGATGAACAGATAGAGAAAGTGTATGAGGATATTGAAAGGGTAATACAGTATGTAAAGGGGGACGAAAATCTAATAGTCATGGGCGACTGGAATGCAGTTGTAGGGGAAGGAGTAGAGGAAAAGGTTACAGGAGAATATGGGCTTGGGACAAGGAATGAAAGAGGAGAAAGACTAATTGAGTTCTGTAACAAGTTTCAGCTAGTAATAGCGAATACCCTGTTCAAGAATCACAAGAGGAGGAGGTATACTTGGAAAAGGCCGGGAGATACGGGAAGATTTCAATTAGATTACATCATGGTCAGACAGAGATTCCGAAATCAGATACTGGATTGTAAGGCGTACCCAGGAGCAGATATAGACTCAGATCACAATATAGTAGTGATGAAGAGTAGGCTGAAGTTCAAGACGTTAGTCAGGAAGAATCAATACGCAAAGAAGTGGGATACGGAAGTACTAAGGAATGACGAGATACGTTTGAAGTTCTCTAACGCTATAGATACAGCAATAAGGAATAGCGCAGTAGGCAATACAGTTGAAGAGGAATGGACATCTCTAAAAAGGGCCATCACAGAAGTTGGGAAGGAAAACATAGGTACAAAGAAGGTAGCTGCGAAGAGACCATGGGTAACAGAGGAAATACTTCAGTTGATTGATGAAAGGTGGAAGTACAAACATGTTCGGGAAAAATCAGGAATACAGAAATACAAGCCGCTGAGGAATGAAATAAATAGGAAGTGCAGGGAAGCTAAGACGAAATGGCTGCAGGAAAAATGTGTAGACATCGAAAAAGATATGATTGTCGGAAGGACTGACTCAGCATACAGGAAAGTCAAAACAACCTTTGGTGACATTAAAAGCAACGGTGGTAACATTAAGAGTGCAACGGGAATTCCACTGTTAAATGCAGAGGAGAGAGCAGATAGGTGGAAAGAATACATTGAAAGCTTCTATGAGGGTGAAGATTTGTCTGATGTGATAGAAGAAGAAACAGGAGTCGATTTAGAAGAGATAGGGCATCCAGTATTAGAATCGGAATTTAAAAGAGCTTTGGAGGACTTACGGTCAAATAAGGCAGAAGGGATAGACAACATTCCATCAGAATTTCTGAAATCATTGGGGGAAGTGGCAACAAAACGACTATTCACGTTGGTGTGTAGAATATATGAGTCTGGCGATATACCATCTGACTTTCGGAAAAGCATCATCCACACAATTCCGAAGACGGCGAGAGCTGAAAAGTACGAGAATTATCGTACAACCAGCTTAACAGCTCATGCATCGAAGCTGCTTACAAGAATAATATACAGAAGAATGGAAAAGAAAATTGAGAATGCGCTAGGTGACGATCAGTTTGGCTTTAGGAAAAGTAAAGGGACGAGAGAGGCAATTCTGACGTTACGGCTAATAATGGAAGCAAGACTAAAGAAAAATCAAGACACTTTCATAGGATTTGTCGACCTGGAAAAAGCGTTCGACAATATAAAATGGTGCAAGCTGTTCGAGATTCTGAAAAAAGTAGGGGTAAGCTATAGGGAAAGACGGGTCATATACAATATGTACAACAACCAAGAGGGAATAATAAGAGTGGACGATCAAGAACGACGTGCTCGTATTAAGAAGGGTGTAAGACAAGGCTGTAGCCTTTCGCCCCTACTCTTTAATCTGTACATCGAGGAAGCAATGATGGAAATAAAAGAAAGGTTCAGGAGTGGAATTAAAATACAAGGTGAAAGGATATCAATGATACGATTCGCTGATGACATTGCTATCCTGAGTGAAAGTGAAGAAGAATTAAATGATCTGCTGAACAGAATGAACAGTCTAATGAGTACACAGTATGGTTTGAGAGTAAATCGGAGAAAGACGAAGGTAATGAGAAGTAGTAGAAATGAGAACAGCGAGAAACTTAACATCAGGATTGATGGTCACGAAGTCAATGAAATTAAGGAATTCTGCTACCTAGGCAGTAAAATAACCAATGACGGACGGAGCAAGGAGGACGTCAAAAGCAGACTCGCTATGGCAAAAAAGGCATTTCTGGCCAAGAGAAGTCTACTAATATCAAATACCGGCCTTAATTTGAGGGAGAAATTCCTGAGGATGTACGTCTGGAGTACAGCATTGTATGGTAGTGAAACATGGGCTGTGGGAAAACCGGAACAGAAGAGAATCGAAGCATTTGAGATGTGGTGCTATAGACGAATGTTGAAAATTAGGTGGACTGATAAGGTAAGGAATGAGGAGGTTCTACGCAGAATCGGAGAAGAAAGGAATATGTGGAAAACACTGATAAGGAGAAGGGACAGGATGATAGGACATCTGCTAAGACATGAGGGAATGACTTCCATGGTACTAGAAGGAGCTGTAGAGGGCAAAAATTGTAGAGGAAGACAGAGATTGGAATACGTCAAGCAAATAATTGAGGACGTAGGTTGCAAGTGCTACTCTGAGATGAAGAGGTTAGCACAGGAAAGGAATTCGTGGCGGGCCGCATCAAACCAGTCAGTAGACTGATGACAAAACAAAAAAAAAAAAAAACACAGGTGCCTGGAAAACTTTCTCATTGCTGTATGAAAACTTCTAACATATGTACGAGTAGAACAAGCCAGAAGTCACTCATTGCTGGTTCAGGGGAATAGGGAGCCTGACAAACACAGCCGTGCTGTGTTTGGCTAAAAAATTCTGAATTAATTGAGAACGATGAGCAGCTGCGTTATTGTGGTGGAGGTGCCTACTGCCCTCTGCCCTCAAGAGTGGCCGTTTTCGTCTCAATGCTTCACGAAGGCTGCGCAGAACCTCGTGGTAGTACTCTTTATTGACAGTAGTACCTACAGGAGCGTGCATTATTTTCATATTGCTACGGACCTGCGTCGTTTTTTGGGTCTCAAGAATGGTGGATGCTTCCATTGCAATGGCCGAAACTTTGTTTCTGGGTTGTAGCCATAAACACAGGACTCATCACCAGTGATCACTGTCTTAAGGCAGTTGAGATTACTGTCCACAGTATCCAGCATGCCCTGTGTGATCTCCGAACGAAGTTTTTTCTGCTCAGTTGTTAACAGCTTCTTCATAAATTTTGCTGGGATCCTCCTGAGGTCCAAATGTTCCATTAAAATGGAATGAATGGATCCAGTACTAATTTTAACGTCGTATGCATGTTCTCTAACCGTGATTCGTCTATCCGGCATCACCAAGGTCCTTCCGTTATCAATGACAACCTCATTTGCGGATATTGAGCGTCTACCTGAACGTACTTCACTGTTCACCGATGAGCGGATGAGCGGTCATCTATGAAGCGGTTGCACCTTTCCTTTATCTGCATGATACCCATTTCTTCGACCTCAAACACTTGTCGAATCTTGCGGATTGTTTCAACTTGAAAATCGTCAAGCTTGAAACGAAATTTGATGCAATAATGTTATTTCACTTTTTCATTACGATACAACTTCAAAATATAATGAACATCCGAGTATAGCAATCGGGAGAATGGACAAATATTTCAGTATTGCAAGGCGAAAAAATTTAGACGAGAAACAGCAAGTATATGCTGCCCAAATGGTAAAATCAAATTGTCAGCACTAAAATTACCTCCCTGAGTTCTTTGAATATATGAAGGATTATTTGAGAGAAGAAAAAAAAAAAAAAAGCTGTAACGTGTGCTTTCAAATGACATCATTTGCGACAACAAAAATAACCGAGGGGGAAGGAATTAATCCCGTGTTTAGAATCCAAGGACGAGTACATCGTAAAACTGTGTCATTTTACCATTTCCAAATGAAACGCCAAGGTTTTTACAAGTTTACTTTGCAGGAAACGAAGATGATATAGGCGATAGGCGCTCTTTGAATATCATTAGATTTTATTATGCCACAAGATGGGTACCCAAAAATCACAGAAATTTTGGAAATTTGTGGTAAGTTCCTATGGGACCAAATTGCTGAGGTCATAGGTCCCTAGGCTTACCCACTACTTAATCTAACTTAAACTAACTTACACTAAGGACAACACACACACCCATGCCCGCGCGGTTACCCCGCCCGGCAAAAATGACAGACTTCGCTATTAAAATAAGATCTTTTTTCGTATTAGCATACAGTTGTGAAAGTACATTTTCTTCAATGAAGTACATTAAATCTGCTCATCGTAATAGTGTCGAATGAGTCTCCGGAACATCAAGTCCGTTTCACCACAATGCAAACTGTAAACTAACTGCAGAACTTCTCAATACCGAAAATAAATCCAACTTAAATATTTAAATATCTCATTAATGTCAGTATAAGAGTTTGAGACAAATAACTAAATAAAGATCAACGTTTTGGTAGTGTATGTCTTTTGGCTTTTACGTATAGGGAGGCGGTATTACAGATCTTATGATCCACGACGACTAGCAATCTTTCATCGTGGCCGTGTCAGGGCTATGATGTCCACCAGAGTCGAGTTGGAGGGGAAAGCTCTCGCTGGAGGGGTATGATTCGCGAGGCACGCTTTGCCCGGCCTGATTTAGGTGATGTGACATCTGACCACTCTTGAATCTGGTACCCTGTGGTGTGGTTAGGAAATCGTTTACCATATTCTCTACATGCAACAGCAGCGTTTGCGATGCAGAACTTATACACAAATACCATTTACATTTGTAAATACGTGTGGCATGCTTAAATGATGCTGTAGGATTGTCCAGAAAAGCACAGTCACAGTTGAAAAATTCAACTATGTAAACTCAAGCATAAATGCACAACTTGAACTTCGAAACAAAAATAATAATCGACACACAACCTACAGCAACTGGAGAACCAACATATGAAAAGAAAATTTGTCTCTATCTCTGTAACCAATAAAATTTGGGTACTTATTATATCGAATTTTTACTCGATTTAGGCTATGCTAACAACGACTAAAGCATTTACTATTCTTTCTGAAACAACTTGTACACATTCTCCATGTAAAAATCATTCAGTATCGATAAAACACATTATACTTGCAAAAGCAATGAGCAGTAGCAGGTACTGTAGATCATTGGTGTTCTCTGCAGTGCGGAAACACTTAGGCAGTGACTGCTTCCCTATGTCTAGAAGGGAGATCTGTCTCTGGTGCATGAAGAGTTCAGATATGTGCAGTCGACATACAATCAATATTTTTGGATGTATCTGGTACTGCTGGAAGGTCAAACAGTAACGTAAACTAAGATTGCTTTCTTATGCGCAGATACTGGCAGCATACAGACTAAATAAAGTATTAAAAAAGGTTACATTCTGATTCCACTTGTAAATCTATCTATCGTGTTAGATGCTCTCCTGCATTTGATGACAGCATGGCAGTGCAACAGGGCGAGTTGTCTTTGCAGGTATAGCTGATGACAGTAAGTGATTCAAGACGTACTCTACCTAGCACTGAGTCAGCCATTTTATTCGCAAGTGTTGTCATGAACAGCTATTTGTGACTGTGTCTTTGCTTTGTGGAAGAAGGGAGTTTGCATGGTATGTTCTGAGTGCACTACTAGGCGATGGATAAGATGGTATCGAGGCATGTGGGAACTGGAGATCGGCATGTAACCACAATGGTGCATGTTGGTGTTTAGCTGTTTTTCATTCGGACCAGTACTGTGTTCGGTACTCAAAATAAGCATTCTACCAACCCCAAATAAATATGACGCAGAAGTCAGTATAAAACGTCACATATACCCTCCCTTGTTCTCTATGTTTTTATTTTATGTGTTAGGTGTAGATGAGGAACCATCTGATTTGAGTTTCATTTCACCTCCCTGTCAGTCTGCACATTTCATTGTTCATCTTTTTGTTGGAAAGATATAGCTGCCGCCAAAAATGTGAGAAACTGTACAATGTGTAAGTTTTGTTTCTTCAGTAAATATAGCCTGAAGGCGTGAGCAGGACGTTCGCTATGTCAGCCGTATATGTTTGGTGTTAAGATAGATCTGCCGTAATTTTTTAAATTCCAGAAGCCACTAATATGGTCGGTCACCAGTGTGTGTGTGCATGCCGCAGTTGTTTGCCACTGTTTGCTGTCACTTCAGTTGTTTAAACAAAGATATGTGTTACAAAGTATATGTGTGCAGTGACCAATGCTTGTCGTCAATGAATTACCTAAAAATAAAATTGACACTGCACTCTCCTACCATCACACCTAGCCTAACTGCTTGTTGTAGTGTACACAGCTCAAGATTTTTTACAGAAAGGGGGGCGGGGTGGAATATCTGTGGTGTATGAGAGTGCTCTGTAATAACTAAGCTCGTGTGTGTAGTCTCCTGTAATGCTGCTGAACCCTATAGCCCAATTGCTCTATTAAACGTGATGAATGTGCAACTGTTTACTGCTATGCACTGTTGCTGCAATTGTTTAAATGACTGCCGTGATGATGGGACATTAGTGGGAGTGTGGACAACATCGAAGCTTGTGTGTCTATGTGTGTGGTGTCATTGTTAATTGCAGTTCTTTACTGGTGTGTACTATCGCTCCAACTGTCCTATGATGGTGACTATTTGCTTATTAATTGTGTCGAAATTCGTGAAATTTAAGAAAATTAAAAAGGAGGTCTCGAACCCAGAAGCTTCTAGGTCAACTGCACTAATGGACCTTCATCGACACTGATGTAGGCAGTGTGGGTGTAATCTTCACCCAAGTGAGCTACACTGCCATCTTGGCTTGATGGGTAGAGAGTGGAGTGGAAGAGTGATGTAAGAGGAATGGGTGTAGTTAAGAGCGTGATGTTAGACTGTCCCGTTCGCTTATTCTTCCACAAGAGGCAACATGTGACCAGGTGTTTTATATGTCGTATCGAGCCTAGACAAAAGTTTTTAGTATTTAACTTCTGGAGAACGCCGAGTAGATGCTACAGCATATAATGGACATTGGATCAGTTTCAGAAAACACTTTAATGATAGTTACTTAGTTTTTGTAGAAATACTTATCCATTTGAGGGATGATATAAATTTGATACAATCGCATAAAGCAGTGATAACTGTTTCTAATAATTTCCGGGTATGCAGCCGGATCCCGTCGACATTCTTCCATTATTAGAAGAAGAAATACGCCGCGAAAATTTCAGAAGTCACAGTGATAACTGTCTTTGTTTGAATAATAATGCTGCACAACTTTGGTACACTGTTCTGACAAATGACACTAGCTGGCTCCTGGACCAGAACCACGATGAAGCTGCTATCAGCTGTGTGTACGAAACCTCTTGAGGGTGTGTCTTCTTCGACGTGTCTCGTTCGTGGCTCCATCTAGCAGTGACTGCCTTTTAGCTTGTGGCTACGTCGTGAGACCTCACTCTTCGGACGACACTACAAGATGTTTTTAGTGAGTGAGGGACTCGCTGAACGTGCTGGAGGGGCAACAGTCGAACACAGTCTGTGTCACGATAGGTCGGGTTAGTGTGGGATACATGTGCTCTTGCATTGTGGTGGGACTTATAAATTACGAAGTTTAAATCGACCCCGAAGACTGTTGTGCCGTTCTGTTTGGTAAGAAATGACAGACTTCCCTCGTGAAAAACTGCTGAAACAAATATCTTGGTTCATGTTCAGAGTAACCTGTATGAGTGGGCCCAAGTCCTGGTACGAAAAATACCCCCAAGGAATCACAATCTACCTCTGATTTGAACTATAGCTTCCACACACTGTGGGCTAAACACATCTTTCGACCGTTGGTGCTCGACACCTTGCATCATATGAAAAGACACACAATTGTGATGTGTCGAACCACACTACTCGCACTCAGTCGACTGTTGTCCGATTTCTGTGCTGTCTGGTCTAATGAAGACGTGGAGATTTACATGCAGCTATGAGCAGTAGCCTTTGTCGAGGTACCCGGCTACAAATGTCCATTGCACGCAATTGCCCTTGCAGTGTTCCCTCGGAGAAAATGTTGAGATGTACCTGCATTCACGAACGGCAGCAGTTCGTGTCGGGTTTGAAACCAATAGCCATCGAAAAGGCGAGACTGTCGTCTCCTGTCCATGACAGGATCTTTTTATGACTGTTGTCCTTACGCCGTGTTACTGGTATACATGGTGGGCAGTCCGCGTTAATATACCAACAGATCAGGGAATTTCATTCGTGTTTTAGTCACAGGGCATCCAAACACGATAGCTTCTTTCTGATATTCTGTCACGTCTCCATGTCGACTCGTCTTATTGCATGGCTCATACATCGCACTCCACTGTCAAGACTTAGTCTGGATAGGAAGTGCATGAAAACTTAAAAGAAATTCCGGAAGAATTAATTTTCTTTACCGTAAAAAAATGCTTTTTCATTACCAAAAAAGATAAATTTTTAGTATCTGTAATTCCTAATTACATAGTATGTAAGGTTTGTAACTCCACCTTTATTATATCCCATCTTGCGTGATTGACTGTTGCAACTTGTAGATGGCGCTAGATTGAGTATAGTGCGTTGACTGCAAGTCCACAGGCAGAAGTTACTGTAGGCAGGGCTACACAAGTTAGAAAGTTGTATATATAGTGTTTATATATAAAAAAAACTTATAAATGTTTTGCATGTAAAATGACTCGTTGCACATCATTGTGATTTATCGCGCAAATAATCCATGGCACATGAAACTAACAAACAACAAACATGTACACAGTCGGAAGTTGCTGCTTTACGCAGGTAGTGGGAATGGAGCCTTGATAGTGATATCGAAGCGCATCTTTTTCTTCTCACTTTAACCATTTAAAGAATGGAATTCATAAAAACTATTACAAATGGTGGAGGGGATACTATTATTGAGAACAATGTTAAATACAAAAAGTAGAGTAAAGTGTCCCACTCTAGGGGAAGTGTTTAACTAGGGCAAGCAGTGTGCCGCTACGCTGCCAGTTTTAAAGGTAAGCTGTAGTACAGTTTATATTTGTGGTAGCGGTATCTAATATTTTGCTGTAAAGGTATATGCAATATTGCAGTAGTGAAAATAGGGTGTTTTGCGGAAAAGCGTCATTATATTTTATCTGGTGAACTGAACTCGTATTCCTTAGAAAATTTAGGAGAGTCATTATTTTAAAAGTTTGCTATATTGTATTAATAATGACTGTTGTTATGATAAAGGTGTTTGCGTGTAAATTTGTCGCTAATTACAGATGAAATTTTTTTGTGAGTTTGAATAAATACACAGCATCTGGGTATTCCAGCTGTTAGATGTTATTTCGCAACAGATCTGTATGATGTAGGTGTTTTTCGCAGATCATAACCTCCCAATTATCGTTAACCCGTTCCCAAGGTAAGGTATTTGCCTAGACATTCAAAATGGTTCAAATGGCTCTGAGCACTATGCGACTTAACTTCTGAGGTCATCAGTTGCCTAGAACTTAGAACTATTTAAACCTAACAAACCGAAGGACATCACACACATCCATGCCCGAGGCAGGATTCGCACCTGCGACCGTAGCGGTCGTTCGGTTCCGGACTGTAGCGCCTAGAACCGCACGGCCACTCCGGCCGGCGCCTAGACATTGTGTTAGTTTTGTATATACTGCAAATATGTCATATTAAAAACTACAAATCTGACGTAAGCTGCTTTTTGATAGTAGTTTATTTTATTGGACTAGTCTCGGGCGTTCTCCCATCATCGGCGGTATATATATTGCAGAAGACAAATATTTCGTATAATATCTTACACGTAGTCTCTCCTGAGTAAGTGGTTTCCTCTATTATCGTAATCTGACTTGTCTTATATGCACTACTTTCTAGCGTACGTCGAAGACGATGCTTCGGAATAATCATATCATGCTATGATTATGTGATTTATGTATGCATATACACTGGTGCCCAAAACTTAAGGACGAAAGTAACTTTCGCGTGATCAAGATTAGACAACACTCAGAAAGAACTGCTACAGTTTAGTACAGAAGGTAACTCAAAGAAATACGCAATGAGACAAACAGAAGTCATACTTTTGTTAAAAGACAATAATTACACCGAAGCCACTGTGATTCATGATGGTCCACTGAACATTACAAAAGGCGAGACATTGTTCTTACTAGGGTGTGCTGCAAGAGGTTTCCACGTCACATCCCACACGTGCTCAATGGGGATGAAGTCTGGGGAACGAGCAGACCAGTCCATTCGCGGAATACCCCTTGCTTTCAAAAGTTACCCCACCTGCACACCTGCACTGTTGGATGGTGCCGCTCATTGTAATCAATAAAAAATGACCGCTGAGTGTACAGGGTTAAACGATTTGCAGGGATGTACGCCCATGCAACATTATGCCTCCCAACACCGTAACAGCCGAACCACCAAAAAGATCATGTTCGACAATGTTCCTGTCTGCATTACGTGTTCTCACCGCTCGCTATATCAGGGTACGTCCAGAATCACCTGTTCCAAGCGACACTACTTACGTAGTCTCAAGGAATGACAGCTGTTAAGAGAAATACGGTTACACATGAGGGCGTCATATTTATATGTTGTTAAGATGTTCCTGAACGTACATCAGTGAACATTTCTATTTATTTACAAAAGCAAGGGAGGTCTAAGATACGCAGAGTCCATGTAGACAGCCCAATAGTTGCTTTACAGCGACGATGAGGTAGCTCTCAGTAATTCTTCATCAGATGTCTTCATCTTGTAGTGCAGTTGAGCAGCCGTAACAGAGTTCATTGACACATTCGACGTGCAGGCCCCATACCACATCCATTCAACTCTAAGGAAGATTGTCATTAGGGTACACATGCGGAAGTACTGAGTACGTAGCACAGTGGAAGGACCAGTCCGGTTGTCAACAACACACCAGTCAGTGGTGGAGGGTTGTGGTGCGAGGGTGGAGGGTAACGACCGCTTTGGTCTCCCAAGGACATTGCCACACCTGGCCACCCACCTATACAATCATAGAGGGAATGAACATATTGACATTGGGAGTGGGTGGGGATGTTCTTGGGATGGATAAACATTAACTATTAGAAACATGTGGTATTATGCCTTTAGAGATGTGAAATTAAAGATGTAATGGAAAGAGGTGCACTTTTTACTGTTTTGATGATTTGAGAAATTTGCTGTTTCTTTGAATCTGTGTATCTTGGTAAGTATCTGGTGCAAAAGGCCAAGTATCTGGTGCAAAAGGCCAATTAAACAATACAAATTGTATGAAATTTAACGCTCTTTGCCGTTGGAAATAAGGGAAAGTGCCTATGGAGAAAAAACCGAGGAAATTACCCCCCCCCCCCCTCCCCCAAACCCAGTTAGCAGGGTTCTCGAGATGGAAAACTTGCATTCTACATCCTATATATAACATACTAAAAGTTCAGAAAATTCCAACTTTTGTAAGATACCTCCTTCTCTTTTCGATTTCCTAACAATTGGCCAATTTGTACAGAGTAATTAAAATAACTTACTTCACATTCATCTTGTTTCTGTTCCTGACGAATGCACACATACACCCGTTTTCTTCAAGTGTGCCTGGTGGATGGATCCTCCGTAGGAAATATCCCACCTTTCAATCCACTTTTCATTCGAATGAAATGGTCGTTAATAGGGGGGTAGTGTTCAACGTCTCTCAAATCCCATGCACCAAATTCTGCTCAGAAAATTTTAACAGATGTACTGCAGCAACCAGCAGTCATGTGTATATGGTGGATCTATGGATTTACAGACCTTTGCCTCTTGAGGCAGCACTGTCGCGGCTATCATTTCCTTGTGACTATATTGTGAAAGTTCTAACACTACTAATTTTCAGGCATCCATTACGGCGAACGAAATACGGATTGTTTATTACCTTCTCGACAGACAGAGATTTCCGCCCTTTGATCATCCTCATCATCAAGCACTATCTTCTTGATGTACTGATCGGTTGGAATGTCGTAGTAACAAAAGATTTTCTATTTTATAAACACACTATCTGCAGAGCGAGAAATGTCACTTAACACTTATTCTGTCATTTGTTTCTATACCGAGAGAAGACCTGCAGTCTTCCACACTTCGCTGTGGTTTTATAGCCATGTGCAGCTTCAAGATGCAGACAGGCGCACAGAGTCCTGTCTCTGATGTATGAAGGCCACAATATTTGTCAACTTGTGGCATCTGAACTTGAGCATCGTGTTACTCAGTGAGAGCGGTGTGTACGGTCTTATGGGAGCGCTGAAGACATCTACTCAAAGCACTGACGAACTGGCAGCCGTCGACAAATGGTAATGAAATGAGCGTATGGCATCGTTGGCCGAGAAGCCCCTATTCGGGAATGTTCGGCCGCCAGGTGCACGTCTTACTTCATTGGACGCCACATTGGTCGACTTGCGCGCTGGTGATGAGGATGAAATGATGATGAGGACAACACAACACCCAGTCCCCGAGTGGAGAAAATCTCCGCCTCGGTCGAGAATCAAACCCGGGCCCGCTTTCATGGGAGGCGATCACGTTACCACCCATCTAAGCAGGCGGACAGCCGTCGACAATTGCTCCCATTCGTACTTCTCCCATGTGTCTAGGCGCTAAGTGATCGATATCAACAAGGACAAAAATTTAAAGAAGCAGCTCGAGGTTTGCTTAAGTATGTACGGGGAAGCCACGCACAGAAGCTGGTAATAACGCGTTTAGAAGGCGCCCCAAGTTGTAAGCAATTCCTAGAACCTTTTCACGTGTGCAATGTCACGGATGTGGTATTAGCAAAAGTTGTAATTTACACTTTATATTCACGGAGCACGGTGCGCTGCAAAGTAGTGGAGAACTTTTGCGCTGCAAAGTAGTGGAGAACTTTTGAGAATCGCGCGGTAGTGCCGCCCCTTGCACAACACTGACCAGGCTAGCGCTCGTGTCGCACGGGATAGTTCCGTACCTGCACGGAGAACGCCGCACGCTGGGACGTGGGGGCTATCTTATCCGCGCTTTGACGCTTACCTCGACGATAAGCATGTAATGGGGACGGGCCTGCTGACGTTTACTCCTAAATCCTACGCTATAATGGCATAAAGTGAACGTAGCTCTGGTCAATTTAGTCGCGCGTCTGTTGGTGCAGAGAGATAATTTGTGTGCGTGACAGACAGATAGCGCTGTTATCAAAGATAACTTGTGTTTCTCATCTACGGGTATACAAATAAAAATATAAATAATTATTTGTTCAGAACCGTATATCTCCGAAAGGTCTTCTCAGGTTCCTTTGAAGTTTTGAGGAACTGTTGTATTCGAATAAGTGCCTGTTTTTACATACCAGCTGGAACGCCATGTTGGAGCACCATATGGTGTATATATATATATATATATATATATATATATATATATATATATATATATATAATGTTTTATATAATAAATAAAAATTTGTAATCCTCTGGGTCTTCTGTGTAATGAATGTTTTTCATGGACCTAATAAGTTTTTTATAAGCGTTATAGAAACAATGATATTGCATGGAAGTCACGACTTGAAAACATAACCTTATGATGGCTGTATAGCGATATACGCCTATAGTTCAAATAATAATAATACTCGTAGCAGCGTAAGTAGTTATACAAAATTTATTGTAAATAAAAATGTAGTATATATCACATGGCGTTGCCGAAGGTATATAAAAATTTGCGAGTATTCGAATGCAACGTTGTGTCAAAATTTCAAAGCAATCGGTGAAGAACTTTAGGAGATTTAAGATTTTGGGCAAACGAACATTTACATCTACGCAAGTAAAAATGTAAACTTCCTCTGTTCAAAATCGTTTACCTCGGTTCCGAGAGTTCCGGGACTGTACAGGAAATTGGAATAGAGAATAACATAAACATCATTTCCACCCTTTTTATTGCTCATGACTACCATACATTGCATGTTGTACCACCATACAGCAAGAACTTCAGAGGTGGCGGCCCAGATTGCTGTACACACCGGTACCTCTAACACCCAGTAGCACGTCCTCTAGCATTGATGCATGCCTGTATTCGTCGTGGCATGCTATCCACAAGTTCATCAAGGCACTGTTGGTCCAGATTATCCCACTCCTCAACGGCGATTCGGCGTAGATCCCTCACAGTCGTTGTTGGGTCACGTCGTCCATAAACAGCCCTTTTCAATCTATCCCAGGCATGTTCGACAGAATTCATGTCTGGAGAATATGCTGGCCGCTCTTATCGAGCAATGTAGTTATCCTGAAGGAAGTCATTCACAAGATGTGCATGATGCGGTTGTGAATGGTCGTCCATGAAGACGAATGCCTGGCCAAGATGTTGCCGATATGGTTGCACTATCTGTCGGAGAATGGCATTCACGTATCGTACAGCCGTTACGGCACCTTCCATGACCACCAGCGTCATACGTCGGCCCCACATAATGCCGCAACAAAACAGCAGGGAACCTCCACCTTGATTCACTCGCTGGTCAGTGTGTCTAAGGCGTTCAGCGTGATCGGGTTGCCTCCAAACACGTCTCCGACGATTGTCTAGTTGAAGGCATATGGGAGACTCATCGGCGAAGAGAATGTGATGCCAATCCCGAGTGGTCCATTCGGCATGTTGTTGGGCCCATCTGTACCGTGCTGCATGGTGTCGTGGTTGCAAAGATGAACCTCGCCATGGACGTCGGAAATGAAGTTGCGCATCATGCAGCTTACTGCGCACAGTTTGAGTCGTAACACGATGTCCTGTGGCTGCACGAAAAGCATTATTCCACATGGTGGCGTTGCTGTCAGGGTTCCTCCGAGCTATAATTCGTAGGTAGCAGTCATCGACTGCAGTAGTAGCCCTTGGGCGGCCTGAGCGAGGCATGTTATCGACAGGTCCTGTCTCTCTGTATCTCCGCCATGTCCGAACAAAATCGCTTTGATTCACTCCGAGACGTGTGGACACTTCCTTTGTTGAGAGCCCTTCCTGGCACAAAGTAACAATGCGGGCGTGATCGAACCGCGGTATTGACCGTCTGGACATGGTTCAACTGCAGACAGCACGAGCAACTGCACCTCCTTCCTGGTGGAATAACTGGAACTGATCGGCAGTCGGACCCCCTTCGTCTAATAGGTGCTGCTCATGCATGGTTGTTTACATCTTTGGCCGGGCTTTGTGACATCTCTGAACAGTCAAAGGGACTGTGTGTCTGTGATGCAATATCCACAGTCAACGTCTATCTTCAGAAGTTCTGGGAACCGGGGTGATGCACAACTTTTTTGATGTGTGTATAATGTATTTATGTTTTATGTAAAGGGGAAACATTGTCGCTGCACCAAAAGTCTACAAAAGTACTCGACCGATTTTCTTCAAGTTTTTAGACATTACTGGAATAAACGCGTTGACACACACACACACACACACACACACACACACACACACACAGATATATACTTTCACCGGTATCAATGTAGGGCTGGGGCCCATGAATGTACATATTTGGAAACATTCTAAAACGAAAGCATATGTGTTTTTTAACGCAAACTTATGTTTATTTAAATGGACCTCCTATATTTTTTCTTCAGCAATCCATAGCATGACAAAGCACATACACAATGGCGTTGATTGCATCGCAATATTCCCATTACATCCTGAGATATTAAGACGCGAAGTTGACGCTTGAAACACCCGACATGCGCTGCTAGCGCACGTCCTGAGGCTCAGGACCGTAATCGCGATGTGATTGACATGCGTAATCACACTTCCATACTTATCAAGAGGTCCGAAACGAATAATACGGTCTGCTGCGCGATTACGGGCAGCATGGGGTTCACGCCTGAGACTCTGGACATGCGCTAGCAGCGCATGTCGGATGTTTCAAGCGTCAACTTCGCGTCTCAATATCTCTGGATGTAATGGGATTATTGCGATGCAATCAACGCCATTGTGTATGTGCTTTGTCATGCTATGGATTGCTGAAGAAAAAATATAGGAGGTCCATTTAAAAAAAACATAAGTTTGCGTTAAAAAACACATATGCTTTCGTTTTAGAATGTTTTCAAATATGTACATTCATGGGCCCCAGCCCTACATTGATACCGTTGAAAGTCGTTTTCCAATAGCTGTTATTGTTCCAGAGATATTTTGGGTGGACAAGATAGCTGGGACACCCTGTATATGGAGAGGGAGGAGAAGATGGACAGAGACTGAGGGGATGAGATGACATACTGTATATCCAGTTCCGTACATATTAGAAATGTGTGCTTTTTCTTTTTCATTCAACCATTTTAAGCCACAGCAATGTGTGTCCGGAGACAGCTAGTGTTAATATAAATTCTGCAATAGCGTAAGTCAAGTGCCAGCTTCATCTGCAGAGTATGCTTGTTTTTACGGCTTTTTAATGTAGTCGTGCTACATGCCTTCTGTTCAGATACACTTCTGGGTATTAAAATTGCACCGCCATGACGGAACATGCAACAAGCGACAAATTTGGATGTACAGATGATCAGCATTTCAGCACAACCGCATAAGATAGCAGCCGTAACGCCATCTACGTTCCGTACATATGAAAATTACACAGAGAGGTTATCAGTCAGAAATTGCATCTGAATATCGCTTGTTTGCGAGAAGATCGGGTTATGCCTCGTGTAAGAACTAGAAACTTGCACTCCAAGTTTTGTAATCGACAGCAGCAGGTTTGCGGCTTATCGAGATTGTTGTTTGTCGTTCCGATGTATTTCTGGTATTGGTTGGGACCCGCGATTGTCATGTAAATACGAAAGTGACGGGTTCAGGAGAGCCACACACAGCGCCGTGCAGACCTCCTCGGCCTCACGCGACCAGCGCCCCAGAGGACAGACATAGTTCACTCGGCCATTATGTATTAAACAAATATACGAGAGTGGTTCGATAAGGCCTGAAAAAGAAACGAAAAAGGTTTCGTAAACAACTCACCTTACTCCTCGAAATAGTCTCTTTTGAGGGATATACATTTGGTCCAGCTTTTTCAGCTCATCGCAAATATATGGTTGTGTCAAACTCTGCAAAATACTCGTTGACTGCAACTATCACTTCCTCATTTGATGAAAATTTCATCCCAGCGAGCCAGAGCTTCAAGTTGGAGAACACGAAGAAGCCACTTGGGGCTAAGTGGGGTGAACAAGGTGGATGAGAAACCAGTTCAAAGCCAAATTCATTCACTTTCGCCATTGTTATCGCTAATGTGTGGGATTGTGCATTATCCTTGTGAAAGAGCACTTGTTTTGGATGTCAGTCGTGGTCTTTTTTCAGCCAACACAAGTTTCAAACGATCCAATGAAACGAACAATGAAACTAATAGCGTCCGGTTGTGGTTCTGCCTTTGTCCAAATAATATGTGAGGATTATTCCTTGGGAATCCCAAAAAAAAAACAGCGTCCATCACTTTACCAGCTAACAAAATGCTCTTTGCCTTCTTTGGTGCACTTTCACCAGCCTTTATTTATTCCTTTGACTGCTGTTCTGACTCCAGTGTGTAACGATGGATCCAGGTTTCATCAACAGTCACAAATCGGCGCAAAAAGTCTTGGGGATTGCGATTCAACAGTCACAAATCGGCGCAAAAAGTCTTGGGGATTGCGATTCAACAGTCACAAATCGGCGCAAAAAGTCTTGCCGGTTGCGATTAAAGATCGTCAAACATTATGTTGAAACGTTGTGCCAGATACGCTTTTGGTCGACTATGAGCAATCGTGGGATCCACCTTGCACACACCTTCATCATAGCCAATTCTCCGTGAGGAGTATTATCCAGTCGCTCACTTGAGATACCTACAGTCTTAGCTGTCTCACCGAATTTTCATTCGACAGTCTTGCATTACCATATCATGGATTTTGTGAATAGTTTCCTTTGTGGTGACCTGAATTGCAAGGCAGGAGCCCGCTTGTCCGTCGGTGTTTGTCCAGCCACGTTTAAATTCATTAATACAAAAGTAAATGGGCGTCAGAGATGGTGCAGAGCCGGCGTGAAGTTAATTAAATTCTGTTTTCATGTGTGCGGCAGTCCAACTCTTCACATCATGAAAGTGTTTAACAACAGCACGAACAACAGTCCGGTGTGCTCAAGCTGAGAAAAGAACGTTGGCCAAACGGGACTACATGTAAAGAGAAATGTGTTTTGTCCAAGCCCTCGTACACGGTGTCCGAGAATGATCTGACGAAAAAGAAAGGCGCTTATTTTTGAAGCTACTGCGTTTATCACGTTGGGGTTTTCACAGTGCGCAATAATAATTCAGTTTTAACAACTCTCGACGTGAGCGGCATCGCTAGTATGGACTGTGCTTATGCGATATTCGCTCTCCTGCCGCACATTAGCAAAAGTACCTGGTCTCATTGCCGCCACATTCATCTGCTAAATCAGCCACACAAAAACCATACACTCGTTCTTTCACAAAATGAGTGTATACTCATGCTCATAAATTAAGGATAATGCTGATACATGGTGAAATAACGCTCTGGTGGGCGGTTTGTGGGTTTAAATCCCCTCGAGGTACGACCATGCGGTGCATCTGACCTTCAGTCGTCGCACGGTAGCGCTGGCAGCAGTCCACATACGCAGAGGTGTGTTGCTGCATTTCAGAGTACGGTACAGCGAGTAAGTGTGCAGACGTTTTCAGACGTGCTAATGGTGACTGTGTGTTGAAAATGGCTCGAAGAACACATATTGCTGACGTTATGAGGGGTAGAACACTATGGCGATTGGAGGCTGGTCAAACATAGCAGGCCGTAGCACGGGCCCTCTGTGTACCACAAAGTGTGATATCAAGATTATGAGAACGATTCCAGCAGACAGGAAACATGTCCAGGCGCTACATTACGGACGTCCACAGTGTACAACACCACAACAAGACCGATATCTCACGATAAGTGCCCGCAGACGGCCACGGAGTACTGCAGGTAGCCTTGCTCGGGACCTTTCCGCAGCCACTGGAACAGTTGTCTCCAGACACACAGTCTACACACGACTGAACAGACATGGTTTATTCGCCCAGAGACCTGCAAGGTGCATTTCACTGACCCCTGGTCACACGCTAGCCCGTAAAGCCTGGTGTCAAGAACACAGTACATGGTCATTGGAACAATGGTCCCAAGTTGTGTTCACGGGCGAGTCCAGGTATAGTATGAACAGTGATTCTCGCTGGGTTTTCATCTGGCGTGAACCAGGAACCAGATACCAACCCCTTATTGTCCTTGAAAGGGACCTGTATGGAGGTCGTAGTTTGATGGTGTGCGGTGGGATTATGATTGGTGCACGTACACCCCTGCATGTCTTTGACAGAGGAACAGTAACAGCTCAGGTGTATCGGGACGTCATTTTGCACCAGTATGTCCGCCTTTTCGGGGGTGCAGTGGGTCCCACCTTCCCCCTGATGGATGGTAACGCATGGCCCCACCGAGCTGCCATCGTGGAGAAATACCTTGAAACAGAAGATATCACGCGAATGGAGTGGCCTGCCTGTTCTCCAGACCTAAATCCCATAGAGCACGTCTGGGATGCTCTCGGTCGCCGTATCTTTGCACATCTTCAAACCCCTAGGACACTTCAGGAGCTCCGACAGGCACTGGTGCAAGAATGGGAGGCTATGCCCCAGCAGCTGCTCGACCACCTGATCCAGAGTATGCCAACCCATTGTGCAGCCTGTGTATGTGTGCATGGTGATCATATCCCATGTTGATGTAGGGGTACATGCCCAGGAAACAGTGGAGTTTTGTAGCACATGTGTCTCGAGACGATTTTCTCAACTTATCACGAATACTGTGGACTTACAGATCTGTGTTGTGTGTCTTCCCTATGTCCCTATGCTATTAGTGCCAGTTTTGTGTAGTGCCACGTTGTGTGGCCCAGTAGTCTGCAATTATCCTTAATTTATGAGCATGAGTGTACTTTCAGTGGGGTCATGCCCGCCAATCGTTGTGGCTTTAGCGTCGGTCCGCCTTTCCCAATCGAACGCAAAATTTTGGCGCAGTCAGAGTAGTATTTAGTCTCTATGGACTCCTACGTCTTTTGTGTGCCTCCCAGCAGGGGAACGTTTGTGACAGCTAAGACACAAAAATAGCATTTAGAGCAATTTTCTATAGTTTATGTAGCTTAAGCTGTCAGTGAACCAAAGGTTGGTTTAAACACCACACCGCTTTGCTACGCATGGCGCTAACGGAGACGGTATGCTATTGTTTCCTCTGATCTTTGATCTGACAAGCCTAGCAAGTTATAGGGTTACTTAGAGCTTAACACATATTCCGAACCATGACCCATCTTGCCATTTTTCACTTTATAAAATTTTTCCATAGGTGAAAGTAGTGATGAATGACAGATAAAGACCCTACAACTGACAGGGAATCCAACATGAGACTCTTGTAGTTTGTCACATTACCACTGAGCCAACAATAACGCAACACTTTAGGTTTATTATTTAATTGCATAAAATATTCCTATATGGCTTACGATTTAATGAAATGCTAGGATTAAAAAAAGAAAACAGTTGAAATGATTGAGATATTCAACAGAATTTTTTAACATCGCTATGAAGAACTACGTTTTCTTAAACAAAAGAACAAAAAGTTGAGATTCATGTTCATGCAAATACCAGTTTTAAAATAATATTGCAAGAAGAATGTGAACTAATTTTTGGACTGCGCTTGTCCTGTCCCTTGCGCCTGGGCCTGTAAGTCAGCCCAGCACCCCTGCATTTGATAGTAGGATAGCATGACGGTTTCAAGCACCATTTTCAATTTCACTGATAAGAATTCTGGGAACTCAGCCCATGACCTGAGGCAATAGTCTTGCGTCTTCAAGCTCAGGGGGAAATCCTACACCCATCCATCACTTCCCCCCCCCCCCTCCTCCAGGAGAATCCCAGCATCTCCAGCACATGTGTATGGTACATTCAAGGTCATCCTCCCCCACTGATTTCGGCCAATACGACGGAGAGGAACCCATCCCCTGTCCCTTTTCCTCTCTAGGCCAATAACAACTAGCTCCCCCTCTTCCTCTCCCCTTTTATTATTAGAACAGGTGCCTGGGCTTTGACATTCCAGATCTGTATGCTACTGTGGAAGGATCATAAGCGGTAGAGTTTCCTACTTAAAAATGGAGGCAAATATTACCATAATTTACTACCTAAGACACTTTGACATTACATTATGTGGCTAACTTACTGTAAATGAATGATATCATATCATTTTACTGCATTTTTATGTGAGCACCCCCCAGCAGTAGGTGAGTCGCATCTATGCTGTTACGTCTGCAACGTGTGTCGGTATCTCATAGTATAATGTTTAACATTTACCATAATGCATTATTATTTAAAATAAACAAATACACTCTTGCTTCAAAGTGGAACTGGTCAAAGTTAAAATATCTGTTCTAATGGAATATTGTAAGATTCATGTAAATGATACATGTGTCATCCATAAGCACCATATTAACTGCGTATGAGTAAGTCGTGTTAGGTGGGGATCTAATGTTTTTTCCTGCATATTATGAGGAGCCAAGGAATGCATCTACATTTGAGCAACTAAGGAGGCTCTCATACAGCACAATATGAATCAGAATAGCTCATAATTCTTTCATGAGCACTTGGGTGGTGCACTGCAGCGTTTGAACAAGTCAGTAGAAAGTTTTATGTATAGAATACGAGAGTTAATGTAGACACAGACGAGTTCACGGATTTCTGGTGTAGAAGTACACCTCCCTAACAATCCAAACTGAGAAAAAGTTATAAATTATTATCTGTCTATCTATAGTTTTATTATTTAAGGTGGTAATCGATTACACTAACTCATACATTTGATGTTCTTGTATAAAATAATATACTCTGGGATGTTGACTACAGAGGACGCGTAAGCATAGGTAAGGTGAGGTGAAAATCAGTTGTGTTCTTCTGAATAAAAGCTTCCTGGTAAGACTACTACACCGTACAGCAATACCCTAGATGAAGACAAACAATATTACTTGTTAGATACAACTGTTTCACCGTATTTCGTCTGCTCTTCCACATGACCTAGACACTGTTGTGTAGGACGTGGCAGCACTTCTTGCAGCATATGGCTGAGCTTATTCACAAAAAAGACAACACACAGCAGTGTGTGTCTAATGTGCCACCACCATCTTATATATGGTTTAGCGATCATAAGAGGGATTAGGGTATGTGCAGAGGCATATAGACTATCACTTTTCATCTATCAGTATGATGGAGTGGAATAGGAACGAAAATTGATAATATTGCTACAATCTACGCTCCGTCATGCACTGTAGAGTTGCTTGCAAGGTTTTGGTCCCTGATGGCTTTTGAATGCAAGATATCACTTGAGGGCGAAAAGTACATCCCATCCAAGCTACTGTGTAGAAGAACTGAAATAAAAAACGAGGTAATGCCAAGCGAGTGTAAACGTTGGAAGGTAGCTTAGCATGGAAGGTCGCTATAATGTCTGGATGGATTTGCTGTCGTGTTATGTCAACCAAGACGAGTGTTTTTTGACAAAATAATACAGACAACGTAGGCTTTGATGCAAAGATGGAACCTATCCCCCCCCCCCCCAGCCCCCCCCCCCCAAAAAATCACTTGAGGGAAATCTAGGACTTCATATTTATTCATTTATTGGGATCATCTTACATTGTATCTAAATGTAGCACATTGTGCATGTTTCAACAGAAGAGCCGTTTGCAGAGTTAGAAACTGATGTAACAGCTACATTCAACTGGTACTTGTTTAATTAATGCAGGATGTCGACCTATTTTGCTAAAATAACGCACTGCGGTATTCGTTACAAATTTTAAATCACGATTTACATACATTTGAGAATGGAAACGTGGGTATTTGGAGAATAAAATTATACATCATTTCAGTGGAAGGACGGCGTGCTTACAGAAAAGTATCGTAACATCATTAATTTATAGTAATTCAGCCACATACTGAATGTCAAAGTGTCTTATGTCATAAATTATGTTAATATTTACCACTGTTTTTCACAATATGCAATGGCGTCTCTAAATTATAGTACTTCAGCCACACACTGTAATATCAAAGAGTCTTACCTCATAAATTATGGTGCCCTTTTTCTAAGTAGGATAACTCTGCTGCTGATGATGCTTCCACTACAGCATACGGACCGCGAATGATAAGCTCACACAATTTCTCCGATAACAAAAGGGGGAAGGGGAGAGGAGGGAGTTTGATTTTTATTGGCCTTCCCACCATCTAAATGACCGAGATCACTGGGAGAGGATGGCGTTGAGCGTATCACACACAAGTGCCAGAGATGCAGGGCTTACCCAGGGGG
Source organism: Schistocerca piceifrons (assembly GCF_021461385.2). Classification (NCBI taxonomy): domain Eukaryota; kingdom Metazoa; phylum Arthropoda; class Insecta; order Orthoptera; family Acrididae; genus Schistocerca; species Schistocerca piceifrons. The sequence goes on from NC_060140.1 coordinate 621,270,901, forward strand.
AAGAAGGTGGAAGTTGCGCCTAACCTTGAAGATGACAATCGCATTTGCCTCAAGTGCATGGGCAGAGTTCCCAGAAGTATTATCTTATCTTATAATTGACTTTGAAAATGGCGCTTGAAACAATCCAGCTACCCTACTTGTCGTTTCTAAGTGATTCCTCCCTCACTTTATTCCACGTTTTGCCAGTTTTTAGCCGGCCGGAGTAGACGAGCGGTTCTAGGCGCTAAGTCTGGAACCGCGCGACCGCTACGGTCGCAGGTTCGAATCCTGCCTCGGGCATGGATGTGTGTGATGTCCTTAGGTTAGTTAGGTTTAAGTAGTTCTAAGTTCTAGGGGACTGATGACCTTGGAAGTTAAGTCCCATAGTGCACAGAGCCATTTTTTTGCCAATTTTTAATTTTTTTTTATTTTTATTTTTTTTTGCGGAAAGTGTTGACCGATATCCTTCAGTCTTATCCCCGCTTCTTGGAGATCATTTGTATCACACCTCCTTGGTTTTCTTGTTGGGGAAGTAACGGTAGATACGATTTCTTAACTTTGTAAGACTTATTCGGACAATGTAGCCACAGGAAACGTCCTGTCTGTGATCTTTTGTGCATGTCCATAAGGTTCATGGCTTTAATATAATTGGTACAACCAAATATTATAATTTTTATAAAAATACATTAATATCTTTTAAACACATTTAATCTTTTGCATTTCCCAGTAAAACAATCACAGTGGTCGCGTAACCTTACTATGAAATCGAGACTCAGTAAGCTACTTTCAGACGATGTGGTTCTTAAGACATCTTGTATGATCCTCGTAATATCTTTTTAACGAATTAAATTTGCGGAAAATGGTTTGCTCCAGCTTCAAGAGGTCAAGAATCCGCGTCTGGCGACAGAAAGTAAAAACATTTGTGGATCCTGGTCCGGGTGATAACGAAAAAATCGGCATTACAGGAAATAAAACTCACTGCAAGCCGGCCGTGGTGGCCAAGCGCTTAAAGGCTCTACAGTCTGGAACCGCGCGGCCGATACGGTCGCAGGTTCGAATCCTGCCTCGGGCATGGATGTGTGTGATGTCCTTAGGTTAGTTAGGTTTAAGTAGTTCTAAGTTCTAGGGGACTGATGACCTTGGAAGTTAAGTCCCATAGTGCTCAGAGCCATCTGAACCATTTGAACTCACTGCAAACTGCCAACATTCCCCGAACCATTCTTTTAAAATCCTTGACGATATTTCCAATTGAATCGGGCGCCACTGGGACTTCGTTGGGAAGGAGCCCAACGAATCTTTATAATAAGGCACTGTTTGAGAGCCATTCTGTCCGGATTTTAGTATCAAAGTTCTCCGGTTCTAACTTTGATTTATCGAGCTCCATGAAAGTTCACAGAAATATCTCCACGCGATTTTGAAGACAGTACGATAAAAGCTCAGAATGTCTCCACATGAATTTTGTATCCTTTGAGATTGAACACGAACGTTTCCCGGGACTGATTTAAACTTTAGTTCACTTTTGATAATATGAAATAGCCACTCGTATGAACAACACATGGTGTCTGCCCTAAAGTTTGTTCTAGACTGACTGATGAGTTAGCCTAACTGTTTGTGATTGGTTGGTTCAGTCCCCGGTGGTTTATAACGTTAAATGAAATCCTTAATTAAGCCTTCAGTGTGACTTCATAATTAGTGAAATCATTAGAAAGCCACCAATGTGGATAACCTCATCACTCTAGTTGGAACTCTGCATAAACATTTAAATATATGGCAGCAGACAGAGTAAGTATTAGATATATTCCACGCTACCAATGTCGCTCACGTCGGGGTCTATTAAAACCCAGTGAGTTCCCCTTGCCAACTGTGTAAATCCTCTAGCCCTGTATGCCAAGGGAAGTGCGGTTATTATCTGAGGCGAAATTAGTTCTTAGAAGGTGCCTAGCGCGTGTTGTAAAAATACTTACTCCAGTTTAAGATAGCTCTCATCGCAGTTTTACATATTTTGAACTGCATTTAATAATGTAGCGATCTGAGTTGCAATGAGGTAAGAAAGCCGGGTTCTGAATGAAGTCAATTTGCTGCAGTGGCTGTCACTGGTTTAATTACATCCTTTTACTTTGTAATCAGTACTATTAGACAGTTTCGGTTGTGTAGCCATTTTGAAGTGAGTCTAAAATACATAACCTTGTAACATAGTTAAAATACAAAATATAAAACAATCATTTGTTCTTTTGTTGAAAGAATAAAAAAAATTATGACAATGTATTTTCATAGCATAACCAATCAAACGGACAGTTTAAATGTTCATCTAGTCATACATTGTAAAAATGTAGTAGTTTGGCTTAGTACGAAAGAAACTTAAACACAAACAGATTTTTTTATGTTAGGCACTCAATGAGGCAGTATATCGTATAATAAAACATATTACCACATTAATGAACGTTAAAAACAAAAATATAACACCAAGTGTTTCCTAAATAGCAGTGGCGTGACATGACAATTAGAAGTCTAGCAGAGCACTGGGTTACATATAGTGCTTGACATTAAACCTGGCCGTCAGCTGGCCACAGCAGAGACTAAGTCCCAGTCATTCATTGAAGATACCAATAAAACTGGTCGCCTCTCACAATTTTAAGTCCGGTCATCTGCACGATTTGGCAACACTGTATAATGCTTAAGGCGTTACCGTCTGCTTGAGCTGTTCCTTCCTTTAATTCCTTCGAAACCGGTCGTGGCGTAAATCATGAAAATTGCTAGCAGCCGAAGCGGATTTTTATTCTATAAATATTTAATACTGCGCATTTCGTCTGTATGCTAAGAGTATCGATTTGATGGAACCTCAGAAGATAATTTACTCCACTTTCTAACGTACCAGTACTAGCAAAACCTTACAGAAACATTTCCGTTAAGGAGTATGTGGCTGCGTCAAAATCAATACATACGAGTTTCCTCGCCAGACAGCTGTCACCGGCCATCGGCCGCCTGACGCCAGCCGGCGTCCGCCCAAATGAACGCGATGCGATGCAACTTCCGGACGTTTGTGCTCTCCCATCCTTAAGCATGGAATAGCTTATTATCATCATTCAGTTTTCCGTACAAAGTAACTTCCATAAATCGAATGAACACTGTGTAGTTAAGCAACGTGTGTAGGTTGCTACGAGCGTGTTGTGTGTTTGTTAAATATCGTTTTTTTTATTTGAAGTTCTAGTATTTGTCAAGTTGTTGCGTACTGGATTTCGCTACTTGAATCTCGTGAATTTTGTTCAAGCGTTATGAAACAGAGTCACAAGTAGAAAGAGGTCTAACGTTTCCGACATATTGTTTACTTTTGGTTTGATAGAGGGCTGAAGGCAGAGGGCACAGCTCGAGACATTTGTATTTTTGATAATGCATTTATTTATTTATTTAATTAGGGAATTAAGCTGTAAATAAAAATAAAAATAAACCGTGTGTCCTGATTTCCTGTGTGTGTCCGTGACGAGAGTGGGATGGAAATTACACAATATGGTTCACACTGTACAGAAATAATTATGGGCTAGGTTAATTTTAAGGCGACGTCTTTCATGCTGTAATTATGGCGGTTACCAGGCGCAGTAACGATTAGAGAAGTTCCATGGTTTAAACAAGACATTCAGGGAAGGTAGTTGGTGGGCAGGACCTGCCGGTAATGGCAGACTAACAGATCTGGCGAGATTCCTCACAGCTCGTTGCCGTTTAGGGCGTCAATAGAAAGTATTTAGTGCCTGCCCTGACAGCCGTCTGCTTTCTTGCAAGGACCGAGTTTTTAAATAGGACCTAGCAGGATCACTCAAAAGTGGTTCAAGTGGCTCTGAGCACTATGGGACTCAACATCTGAGGTAAACAGTCACCTAGAACTTAGAACTACGTAAACCTAACTAACCTAAAGACATCACACACATCCATGCCCGAGGCAGGATTCGAACCCGCGACCGTAGCGGTTGCGTGATTCCAGACTGAAGCGCCTAGAACCGCTCAGCCACACCGACCGGCACTCAGCTTCACTTTTGTCGGTGTTCTGGAGCAGTTAACACGTAACGATATGTATCCCAGAGGACCTCGTGGACAACCGCCTACCACAGCCGGTTCAACACGGCGAGATGCTATCGCGTACAGACCAGGTAACGCGCCATCGTGCACCACTGTTGCTCTTCATTATTAGCGTTTCTCTGTTTCGCTCGTCTCAGCCTTATAGGGGATTCATTAATTACATATTTGTAACTTTTATTTTAATTTCTGCTTGATAGTATCTGTATATGATAATGAACGAAGGTGAACTCTTTCCTTCCGGCTTCAGTGCTTAATAGTTTTCTGTTGCCTAGTAAATCTTGAATGTGGAACACATCTCAATTAAGGAGTAGAATTTGGGCTCTACCCGTTGCTATGACTATAGATCTGCCCCTCCTGTTCACCTACATTCTCACATCCCCTTGACTAGCTTCAGCTAATGAGTGTTCAAAGAGGGAACGAGTCAGTTGCTACGAAGGCTACACAATATAGCGCCAACTTCGTAGATTTTACCCCGGGGTGGGATAAAGGTAACATGAAGTATGACACAGTTACGTATGACCTGCACTTAATACCATAATCGACACAGGGCGAATAAGCGTCTAAGTTAATTGCAGGCATAAAGCATGCACTGAATCAAGAATCATGGTTCATCAGATATTCCATCCTGATCGCTGTCGCTAGTCAAATGGTTCAAATGCTCTGAGCACTATGGGACTTAACTTCTGAGGTCATCAGTCCCCTAGAACTTAGAACTACGTAAACCTAACTAACCTAAAGACATCACACACGTCCATGCCCGAAGCAGGATTCGAACCTGCGACCGTAGTGGTCGCGCGGTTCCAGACTGTAGCGCCTAGAACCGCTCGGCCACCCAGGCCGGCTTGTCGCTAGTCAGAGAGTTTTCTCTCTGCGGCAGCCGTTGTCACAGGCGGGCTTCCACAGAACACTGGGGGAATAAATAGCCGGGGAGCGCTTCCTTTGCGATCGTCTTCACGCCTGTGTGCACGACCAACCGCACCATGGCCTGCTGCAAAGGCGCGGTTGGACCATTTCTTGTTGAACAGGGGGAAGGGCTCGATAACTTCGATCCCATTCCGTGGCATATAGATGCTATTCGTAGCAGTGCGGTGGAGGTCGGCGAGGTCGTCCGTAACGAGTAAGATCGATGATGAGTGTCGACGGAACGGCGCTAGAATGTGAGCGTGGCGAAGCGGCAGATGCGGTGACATCAGAATCCATAGGATTGGCTTCAAGCCATCGTGATGTCCTGGAGACCGTGATGGCGACGAAGTCTTCAGGCGAGAGTCATGATATGATTTCGGCTGTGTCCACGTCACTCAGCATTTTGTTAACTATGAGAGAAATGTCGGGTGATAAGTATGTTCACAACATAACGTTCCTCTAACCACGAGGAAATCACTGACTAGTTTGACCTAAACGTGGACCAGCAGAAAGTGCTGTGCGTCTAGTTTGAACATGAAGGTATTGTCCGTGTTCAAACCGGGCGACGTGTTATCAGACTGAAGGGACCGAAGGACCGCATCAATCCGAGTGGTTTATATGTCGTTGGTATGGGTGACGTCGCCTGAAGTCCAAGCTGGTTTTAAACAGTTGACCGCCACAGAGGTAGGCTTACCATGAAGCCGTATGTTGAAAGTGTTAATGGCTCGTCTGATGACTCCGCGAGGATTGGTATAATGCGGCTGTAGCGCAGGGCAGATAGTGTCATCCCAGGACACTAAATAGACGCAGCCTGATAGTGCCTTACGGACGAATATTTTTGGAGAACTGTGCGGCTGTGGAGGCGGTATCCTAAGCCATGTGGATGTGCTGTTTGAGTTGTGTGACGAGGTAGGGGAGTTCCGATGCAGAACAAAGGCTGCAGGCAGGGTGAATGACGCACCAGAGAACACTTATATAATTGCATAGGCTTCCACGGCCAAATAACATGACATAAAATAGTTCTAAATATTGTACTCCGTCATAATGTAAAAAACTATTCTGGATAAACCAGCGTTTTGGCCACAGTTATACTGGCCTTATTCTGAGCCTACGCCAGTAGCCTAGAAGAAGGCCCCAGTAGACCCAGAAGGAGGTCACTGTAACTGTGGCCGAAACGTTGGTTTTTCCTGTATAGTTTTTTTTTTTTTTTACATTATGACGCGTTACGGAACTCGGAAAACTTTTGTCATAGAGGAGTTCCGCGAGGGAGCTATGGACATGGTCCTTGGGAGCGATGCATACAGCTAATAACACCCAAGGTAATGCCTCCGTCCAGTGGCCGCCGTGACACATAAGGGCGCTTTAAGTGTACAGTGCCATCTTTCCACGAGAGTGATGCTTTGTGGATGGTAGGCCGATGTCCGGAAACGTCATACACTGCAGAGGTTGCATAATTCGTTAAAAAGGACTGATCAGACTGTCGCTCACGATCAGCAGTTATAGGGCTTCGACAGCGGAAACTCGATATCCATGTGTCGACAAATGCTCTTGCTGTTGTCTGTATTATAATGTTCTTGAGGAGAATGGCTTCCACCAGCGTGTCACGCGGTAGATGACGGAGAGTATATAACGATAGCCTTGGGACTCAGGAAGAGAACCTGCCAGGTCGAGGTAGACATGTTGAAATCGAACTGTCGGAATAAAAAACGACCCAGCGGCAGCTTTGCATGACGACTCACTTTGCTGTGTTGGGCAAGCCGCGCACATACGTGTCCAGTCTCGGCAATCCTTTCTGATGTTAAGCCTTACGGACTACGCTGCGACAAGTCGTGTAGACGGGATTATTCCAAGATGCGATAGCTCGTGGAATTGGTCAAAAATGATCTTCCTCATTGAGGTGTAATTCTATTTTGTTAAACGTCACACAGTACCTCCTTACTGGGCCCAGGGTTGGATACCGTTATATACATAAGTTGACTGTAGAATCTTGAAGGAGCAAAGCGACGAATTTGGAGTGTCGTCCGAGAGGTGATCAGAATGCACTCAGTGATTGCGAACCACATAGCTGGGTGGTCCAGGTGGTATGGAGGCTGCTTAAATTGTGAACCAGTATCGACGGTGGAGTCGTCGGTGCTTGGGTGTGCTGATGGCTAAGATGATGTCCTGAAAAACACGACAGATGAGTTGGAGGGTCCTATGCCAGAGTGAACCAACTATAAATTACATATTTCGCGATATTCAGCTCTAAAGTTCAACTACAGAAAAAAAATCTGATAAGATATTGAGGGCAGTAAATGATCTTCAACAGATGGCTAACATATACTGAATCTTGTTTATTGGCTTTTCAATCAAAATGCACCTATTACAAGTCTGAAAAAATGATGGTGATTATAAGGAAGTGAAATAAAGTTTGAATAAGTACATTGTCTCAGCACAGATGTAACTATTAAAGCACTTTTGTTTCGTCACACATGTTATGTTTACAGCAGCCTTGTTTCATTCTTCAACAGAAAACGTCATATACTATAAAGAAACTGTGTCTGGTACATTTTATACAGAATTTTTGGGAATTTCATTCATCTCCTGATAACCCATCTTCACTGGAATTTCCAGCTATCTCTGCAGCACTTCGCAAGTTCTTGTAAAAATCATGGTAGATAGGGGGAATGAAGCACAGCATTGACTCAAGATCTTTCTTCTTTGCACTCGTAAGTGGTCTTCCTCTGGGATACTTGAGATTCAGTGCTATATTGTGAAGATTGGGTATCCGACCTCTAGCTCGTTTAGAGAAGCTAACTTCATAGTACTCCACATCATCATTGTGTGTGTACTTGAACTGCATTACGTTGGGCTTCTCTTTGCTTATTCTGATGCGTCTTATTTTCATCCGAGCTACAGTTAGTCCATCAACTTTTTTCCTGTTTCTTAAAACTGACTTTCAGATGTCAGAGCTGAAGAAATCATCACGTTTCATTTCCACCACACCGAACTTTTGTTTCTTGACTCTGCACATTTTCATTATGTTCTGAATTTCAAGCATATGGTAAATGTTTTGGTTGCATCTCATCTTGTTCTCAATATGACTGTAATCAGTGTCATTGGGTAGATAACTGTGGCCTGGGATTAAAAATTTTTGAATGATTTCTTTGACATGCTGAGCAGGATCTTGAACGATACGCATTAGTATTGTTACCAGTTTGAAATTTCTATTTTGGCCACCACATGAGTCTGACCAAAACATAACAGTTTCTTTCGTAGGATTAGCATTTAGGTGTTTCGTAAGAGACGATCCTATCTCATCTGGTCCTCGACCTACTATTCCCTCATGCCAAAGGTGCATAGTTCCTTTGAATGTACCCATATCATGGATACCCTAATTGAAGCAAGAAAGTTGACGTTTGTGATACACAACACCAGTGGGAACTTTTGGGAGCGAAATTGTCTTTTGCAGATCAAACGCAAGGACTGTGCATTCACCATTTATTGCTTTCTCTTTGTCTTTTCGTAGTGTTGCCCTTGCAAGGTCAACCTGTCGATGATGTAGCTCTCTTTCCATGTTTACATCTCCAAGAGCTTTCACATTGTCAGAAGTGTTCTCTAGTGCTTTTAGAGAGTTGGTTTTAATTTGAAAGATATCACATTTTTTGCATGTGTCTTTGTGTGGCAATTTAAATGAGAGGTTGAACTTAGTTTTGAAAACTTTTTCATGCAACGATTGTGACAAAATGTCAGACTCTGCATTGTCTGTCATCAGTTGCTCTTTATACAGCCTGTACATCAAGCTCAAATTGAGGTGACAGGAGAGATACTTCCTATCGGGACTATCCTTCCGACAATAGTAGCATGGAAATGAATTAATATGATCTCTGATGCGACGAATTCTTTCTTCAGGAAATTTATTATGCGACTCATGTTTTCCTCTTCTGTCTTGTAGTTGACCAAACTTCCCTTTCAGAAGAGCTCTGTGAATCTTTGCACTGTTAACACAGAGTGTGTTTAGGAACATATTTTTGCAAACCTTCACATCACCTGATGTGGTAGGAATAAAGTAATGTCGAGTAAACGTTCTTAGGGGATCTTCAGCATTTGATCTTCTGTCCTTCACAATGAAGGACTTTACAGACCGTCCAATCAAAGCTGTTGTGTTTCATACCGTCCATCACTGTAATACATATCAAAAATTAACTGTCGATCCTGCAGTGAGACTTTTTCATAACATTTGCGACGACATGTACAGCGGTAGTCCTTTGACATTTTTCCCATTACTGTTTGTCCCATCGATGATGTAAATGCGTTTCCATTGTTTTTGCGAGTCTTCCGAACATTCTTTTTCCAGTTACCTGGATTGCTTTTCTTGCGCTTCACCCTAATTGGTTCTTTGGATTCTGCACAAAATAAAAATGTTTCTTAATGTAAAACTATGGCGTACATGTTCTCCACTTACATCATTAAGAATACAATTTAGCAAGTAAAATAGTTAAATAAAAGTTGACAACAGATGTGCAGTCAAAACGATGCGTTTTCGTATATTTCATTTGCCAAGGTGTACCAACTACGTACCTAACCCTGACGGCATTCTCGATGTTCAGCGACTGTAATAATCGATCAGGAACATGTCCCTATCGGTAATTGTGAGTATTCCACTACGTACTTCGCAGTTTACTCCCTAGATGGTAGCACAGCACATCATCATGTAGTTAGTTCACTTTTGCATGACAGTAGCCTTCAATAATCGCATGCAACGAAGTAATGTTGTACACCATTCTTAGCCATATTTATGCAGTTTTAAGTATAAAACATACCTTCACTACTTGATTGACGTGAGGATGGCACATATTCATCACTGGAACCACACTCAATGTCAACATTACTGTCATTTGACTCTTCTGAACTCCTGTATGCAACTTCGTCTGCCATCTTGTTACTGGATTTAGTTCACTCTGGCACCAGAGATAAATGTAGATCTGAGACACTCCAGAAGTGCCAACATAAAAAAAAATCGCTCAGTGTCCCTCAAGAGTCCTGGTTCGTTTTGCCATATGAATCTTCATAATTTTCTGCACCATTATCAATAGCTAACCTAAAATGTCAAAATTTGTAGTTGGTTCACTCTGGCATAGGACCCTCCAGTTCACAGTATCAGTATGCGGTGCGGGCTTAAGTTCGGTGGCAATTTCTAAAAATTTTCCAACTAGTTGGACCACATCATACGACACAAACAGGTTGATCGAGGTTGTACACTGCACGGTAAGCACGTCTACACCGGTGAACATTTGAGAATTTGCATGTCCAACAAGCTGGAGTACTATATTCGAATGATAAGCAATGCAGAAGGGCTTCCCAGTGAAACTTCTGCAGCCTACTCGAAAAAACTTTGGCAACATCTCGGCGGGCATTATCCTGCAAAAGATTGATGTCGTTTGTCAACATCCTGGGCTTTTGAAGGCGAATTTCAGTTTTTGCAAAGAGTCCACGTACCACTTTGCATTAACTGTGGCACCATGTTCCAGAAAGTCAATCATTTTTGACTACTCTGCAGAAGTTTCACTGATAAGCCCCTACACTTCTCCATACAGTCTCGAACACTCCCTATGCGATTTCCATACACTGGGAATGCTGAAGAAAAAAAAAAATTTGTAGTCGTCGATTTTGCTTCGGGCGAAGAGATGCACGGCTTGGGACAGTCGTAAATCCGTAGGCAACCACAAACATTTTTCCATGAAGGTATTGACCGTTTTGTCTCACAGTGGGATAAATGTATTAACAGGCGATTACTTTTGAAATATTAAAGTTTACTTATTTTTTTCCATCTGTCTCATTTTTCTTTGACTGCCCCATATAATAAAGAAAGCAGTGCCATATTGAATCCTCCAATGACTTCCTATAGTGGCAAATTCAGTTACCATCCCGACATTGGCCTATTAAAACTGTTTTCTGTTAAAAGACTACTTGAAAAATTGACTATGATAAAATCCGCTACGACTGTACAAATTATTTATTCCTTAAAAGGAAAGCATTGCCCGGGTTTAGGACGTATGTCCCGTCTTCAGGAGCATCTGCAAAATTTTAAAAGAATAATAATACCTACCCACAAGGTTAATATAAACAAAGCTAAACAGAACAAACAAAAATTTTAAGGAAAAAACCTCACTATACGTACAAGGATGCTTACCTATGGTTAAAATAGGACTCACACTTTTGATGTACGTATAGTGGGGGTTCCTTTTTAGGAATAAATAATTTGTACAGCTGTAGCGGATTTTATCATTGACAGCGAATAACAGTGTGGATGCCTCGTGTGTCTAAAAATGGAATCCGAGGTATGATTTGCACAGAACGAACTGAAAACATAAACGGTACACACTAACGCCATGTGGCTAGTTCACGAACTTGTGTCGACACCTCAGTGGATAATCTTGCCAAACCGTCAGTATTCGACCTCACACTCGCAGTACATATTGACAATATTGAGAATATATTTGAGGTCATCAATACCTCTCGTTAATATTTCTCGTACTGAAAACACACCAATAAGCGCTCTCAGACAGTCAGTACAGAGACACTTTGACAATATTAGGGTACTGAACATGCGAGGGCCACCTGATTTGTCCCTCCAACCAGTACCTTTGCTGGTCCCAACTTTCAGTTGGTAAGATAAAATTTTCAAGTGTGTGTGAATTCGGTCCGTAGACTTACACACTACTTAAACTAACTTAAACTAACCTATGCTAAGAACAACACACACACCCATGCCCGAGGGAGGACTCGAACCTCCGGCGGGAGGGGCCGCGCTTGGTAAGATACTGCAGTGTAAACAAAAAACAGTTAAAAGGTTAGCCTTCTGTGAATGATTAATAGTATTACGGAGATCGTTAGTCGTTGCGCATGTAGACAGTTATACTCTGTTCATCTAACAAAAAATTTTCAAATGTGTGTGAAGTCGCCGACCGCGGTGGTCTCGCGGTTCTAGGCGCTCAGTCCGGTGCCGCGCGACTGCTAGGGTCGCAGGTTCGAATCCTGCCTCGGGCATGGATGTGTGTGACGTCCTTAGGTTAGTTAGGTTTAAGTAGTTCTAAGTTCTGGGGGACTTACGACCTAAGATGTTGAGTCCCATAGTGCTCAGAGCCATTTGAACCATTTTTTTTGTTTGTAATTTTCGTCATTTCATGACTTATTTAGATGCTTGTTAATTCTCGTGCCTTTTTGTAATAAACTAAAGAGTTTACTAAACTCATGTCTTTGATTCAAGTAGTCTCTCCCTGGTTATGGATAATATTCTTCAATGATAAAATGCGTGTTCCGCACTAAGATTCACTGCTAGGGCCACTACCAGAGCGTTAACCATTCCGTTGCGTACATTTGTTCCAGCGTTGTGTCTTAAGGGTGTGTCTGCATCACAATTAATTTTGATGCAGTTAACTTCACTCACTCATACACACACACACACACACACACACACACACACACACACACACACACACACACAATCGCGCGCGCGCGCGCTTGGGGTTAAGCAAGATATCTCCAAAAAAATGGATCAAATGGCTCTCAGCACTATGGGACTTAACATCTATGGTCATCAGTCCCCTAGAACTTAGAACTACTTAAACCTAACTAACCTAAGGACAGCACACAACATCCAGTCATCACGAGGCAGAGAAAATCCCCGACCCCGTCGGGAAGATATCTCCCACTGAGTCCAGGACAGCTGGGCATCTCGTCCAGTCAATAAAATTATACGATTAAGAGACGAGACAAATTATCTATCTCCTGCTTGTTGAGAGACTGGTCCTAAGCGTGTGCAGGAATTTTGAGCCAAATTGCTTCTCTTTATAGTCTGCATTGTTACTTCTTGATTGGTGATCCACAAACTTCAGAAGATACATTACAAGAAAGCAAAGGATACAAGTTAGACATATATGGGGTGTGTTGTCTAGAGTGAAGCCATTTGTAAAACAAGAAGTAAAAACAATTCAAACGATAGATAATGTGATCTAATTATAATGGCACATTTATAGGTTCAGTACACTTGTGCTGTTTTGTTGTGATTTTTGTTCATATAGTTATGCTGTTTGAAACCCATAAACATACACTGATGAGCAAAAGCTTTACGATTTTACTGAACAGTGTGTTGATCCATGCAGTAGAGTAACAATTGTACGTGGCATGATTCTACAAATCTCTGGCACGTTTCCGGAGGTATGTGGCACCAGATAACGGGATGATGGTTTGTGAGTGTGAGCTAGTGGCTAATCGAGTCCCAGATATATTCCATTGGGTTCAGATCAGGGCCGTTTGGTGACTAAGACGCAAACGTGACTTCATTATCACGCTTCTCAAAGCACTGTAGCACAATTTTGGTCTTGTATGGTAACCGGAATTGGAGACGGCCAGGAGACGCCGGACAACTGGCCGAGGGCGTCGACGGTGAGTCGCCGAAAACTATAAAAGACAACAACAGCGATTGACGCACAATAAGACAATACGACAGAATGACTAGTCTGGAGTGTAAACCAAAACGTGAACCTAGACGTAGTAATATCTGGAACCAAGGCACACTGCGTACGAGGAACGATACAAGAGCGCAGAGGGAACACGAGAGAGATCAGGGGCCTTTTTAATTTATTTATTTTTGGTAGTTTGCGTTACAGCGTCACCGGTGTATAGTGGCCTAATTGTGTTGGTATAGATGTAAAACTTTTGTATCTTAGAATGACATCACTGTATTGCTCATTGAAGCATGTGTGGTGGTGGGACTTGAGGTCCTGTAAAACCCTCCGGTCAGAAGTGACACGACTGAATAGGTAGTTGTAGTGTTTGTCGTACCAGGGATTGTACATAATGAGTGGCCGTATCAAAACTGATGCCGCGGATATCGTTATCCATGGCCCGAATCCGAGTCCTCGAGGATAGTAAGAGGAACAGGATGGCAGTTTCAGTGCCAGCGAGTCATTGTGCCAATGTGTTAGAAGCTATTGACCATGCCACATAGGGCATCCACTTTGTTGTAGAGTCGCCTTGCCTTCTCTTGAGTGGGCGTCTTTAGAAGGAACATGTTTGTCTTCTCATGTAGGTTAACAATCCTCATGAGTGGAGGGACATGCAGGTTCCACCGAAGCCCCTTATTCTAAAGACGCTGGGGGGGGGGGGGGGGGTCTGCACCCGAGAGGCACTAATCGTGGCCCACACAGGGAGCCATAGACGAGGGAAGGATGGACAACCATATGGTATCGTCAGAGCGTGGTGTCTAAGTTCAGTTCCCTGCTGTTTTAGAACAGGTGCAGTGCTTTTACCAGCTCCTGCTCTTTTTCCTTTTGGGTGGCATATGTCGGTAGAAGAGCAGATTGTTATAGATCCAGACTCCTAGATGTTTTGTATCTGGGAACCATAGGACCTGGTAACCTGCAATAGTAATGTTGTGGCGGAGGATAGGGCGCCATTTGGCGAAGTAGACAGGGGTAGTTTTGGCACCATTGAGGGCCATCTTGTTTGAACGACGCCAGGTGACTGATGTGTCCATCTGCCTCTGGAGAGGAGCAATGAGCTGGTCAGTGTTGCAGCCGGTCATATAGAGTCCTATCATGGCGGAAATCTCCACGATATTGATGTAGGTTTCTGGGGTGGTCGTCTGCGTCACCATTTTTGTCGTGGCAAATTCTGTCGTAAGCGTTTTGCAGGTCCAGGAAAACCACTGCGTCGACATGGTGGAGTTAAGCCCTCGATAACATGTTCTCTGATCCTAAGAACTTTAGAGGTATGAAGTGAAACCGAAATGTTCTGGATGGATAGTCCCAGCTGCTGCCAGAGGATGGCAATCAGTTTGACGTGCTTCCATTGTGGAGGGGGGGGGGGGGGGAGGTTATTTGTGAGACAGCGGTTCAGAATGTTTGTGAATAACGCCAGTGACTTCCATGGGAGCTGACAGTGGTGTTCATTCCAGATACCATCCAATCTGGCAGCTGACTTTCCACACTTCCTCTGGAGGATCCGTTGGACTTTGGCCTTGGATGTAAGTTGAGGGGCACTAAGAGGTGATCTGTTTCTGAAAGAAGTAATGGCTGGCAGAAAATCGAATTCATCCCGAAGTTCATCTGGCAGGAGGTCCTGGATGAGCAGTTAATTCTGGGCCTCAAATTCATTGGCCAAACTTTCCACCACACTGAGGGCACCAAAAGTTAAATCATCCATCGTGCAGATGGGATGGTTGGTACTCACCATGGAGCGCCTGAAGGCTTGGATAACAGCGTGCTCCGACTTACTTTGGAGGAGAAATATGAACATCTTATCCTGTCATTGTTCCGTTTTCCAGTCGGTGAGGCAGTGGCAGAATTTACGTTGGAGACACCTCATGCAATGCTTATCCCAAGCGTCACAAAACTGCTTCCACTGTTTGCAGTAGCAGTTCTTTTGGATTTTCAGTTCCCACAATAGGGGAGGCAAGTCATCCAGTGGGGTTAAAGCCCTGGGTACAATGTTAGTAGAGGCCTTCGCTCTTCCTGAATTTTTGTGGTTAGGTAATGGACGGTGCTGAACAGACTGGCAGGCGTTGTCAGGTTGAAGTTTTACCAGATGGTGTTGCAGAGGGCCCTGGCAAATTTGTCCCAGTCCCTGGTGGTCAAGGGTGAACGAATGTCAGGACAGAACTACATTGGTAAGGTGCAGGAGTACCAGGTGGTGCTTGTGATCAGATGCCAGTTCATGGAGCATTTCCAATCAAACTGCACCGTAATGTTCTTGAAAATGGCCACATCCAGAATGTCCACACTGGTAAATGTATGGGAGTGTGGGTCTCATAGACAGGCAGTGCCAGAGAATCTTAGAGTTCGAAGAGGAATCTGCCCTTGTGATTAGCGACACGAGAATGTCAAGCTAGATGCTTGGGACTGAGGTCAGCCCTAACAATGAGCCTCTTAAACGAAGTCAATGTGAGGAGTTCTGCTTCGAGAAGTGGCAGGTTAGGGCTCAAATTCGCCGCAGCAGAAGTGATGGCTCCCAGGCAGGTAGACACAATGACCACTATGGCTTCTATATGTTCTAGTGGTTGGACAGCCCTGTGATTGTGGACGAGTGTCTTATGTAGGAACATTGCTGTGCTCCTATCATGGTGATGGAGCTGGTCTGTGTGATAACAAACCATGTTGCCAAGACGAAAATCGTCTGCCTGTTTGAGACGGAGTTTATGTAACAAGCAAAATGTCCACATAGTGGTTGTAGAGGAATATGTTCAATTCAGTCTTGATCTGTTTAATGCCATTAGCATTAAAAATACTGATGACTGTATCCCAAGAGTGCTAGTGGTTGTGTGGTGGGCGATTTTCCATTATAACAAAATCTGGCTAAGCCATTCAACCAAGTTCAATGTGAGCCCATCCTTCGACCGACGGATCTTCTGAACAGTTTTGTGAATGACAGCTGGGGCTGCGTGAACACGAAGTTGACCTGGAGAATCTCTTGCATGTCACCCTGAAACGAAGCATCTGCCTCAATCACTGGGGGGGGGGATATTCTAGATGGGCTGCTTGGCCCTTTCGTGGGCAATGGTGCATGTTGTGACAGGTGGGGAAAGTGCAGCAGTGGAGGGTAGGGCGCTTCAACTGGTGGGCATGAGGAGGCTGCAGATGGCCTTTCTGTTTGGTGGGTGTCGGTATTCGTCACATGAGATGGATGAACAGGAGGAGACAGAGCTGCAGTGTCGAAGGTAGTCATAGGGGATGGAGCTGGAGGAGGTCCCTGTGTCACAGATGTGTTGGGTGCTTGGGCTTCTGCACTTGATGATCGTTGTGTTGGCCCTGTAAGACGGAGAAAAGGGTGCAGTCCCATGGTGGCGGTTACCGTCAGTTCGTCCTTGGTTTCCTTATTGGAGGGGAAAAACTTCACTGCCTTCTGGTATTTAGGAAAACCTTTCCAGGAGGCCAGATGGCGGAGGTCGTGAGAGGTCCCCAAGCATTGGGCGCATGTGAGTTTTTCTGAGGCTGGGAGTCTGCTGTCTTCTGATGCATGTGTGCCGGCACACTTGACACACTGCAAAGACATCTACATCTACATTTATACTCCGCAAGCCACCCAACGGTGTGTGGCGGAGGGCACTTTATGTGCCACTGTCATTACCTCCCTTTTCTGTTCCAGTCGCGTATGGTTCGCGGGAAGAACGACTGTCGGAAAGCCTCCGTGCGCGCTCGAATCTCTCTAATTTTACATTCGTGATCTCCTCGGGAGGTATAAGTAGGGGGAAGCAATATATTCAATACCTCATCCAGAAACGCACCCTCTCGAAACCTTTACAGCAACCTACACCGCGATGCAGAGCGCCTCTCTTGCAGAGTCTGCCACTTGAGTTTGCTAAACATCTCCGTAACGCTATCACGGTTACCAAATAAACCTGTGACGAAACGCGCCGCTCTTCTTTGGATATTCTCTATATCCTCCGTCAACCCGATCTGGTACGGATCCCACACTGATGAGCAATACTCAAGTATGGGTCGAACGAGTGTTTTGTAAGCCACCTCCTTTGTTGATGGACTACGTTTTTTAAGGACTCTCCCAATGAATCTCAACCTGGTACCCGCCTTACCAACAATTAATTTTATATGATCATTCCACTTCAAATCGTTCTGTACGCATACTCTCAGATATTTTACAGAAGTAACTGCTACCAGTGTTTGTTCCGCTATCATATAATCATACAACAAAGGATCCTTCTTTCTATGTATTCGCAATACATTACATTTGTCTATGTTAAGGGTCAGTTGCCACTCCCTGCACCAAGTGCCTATCCGCTGCAGATCTTCCTGCATTTCGCTGCAATTTTCTAATGCTGCAACTTCTCTGTACACTACAGCATCATCTGCGAAAAGCCGCATGGAACTTCCGACACTATCTACTAGGTCATTTATATATATTGTGAAAAGCAGTGGTCCCATAACACTCCCTTGTGGCACGCCAGAGGTTATTTTAACGTCTGTAGACGTCTCTCCATTAAGAACAACATGCTGTGTTCTGTTTGCTAAAAACTTTTCAATCCAGCCACACAGCTGGTCTGATATTCCGTAGGCTCTTACTTTGTTTATCAGGCGACAGTGCGGAACTGTATCGAATGCCTTCCGGAAGTCAAGGAAAATAGCATCTACCTGGGAGCCTGTATCTAATATTTTCTGGGTCTCATGAACAAATAAAGCGAGTTGGGTCTCGCACAGTGAGCAGTAATTACTGGAGTGTCGCACTCATTGACACCTACAGCACACGGATGGTCCATTGCAGCGTTCATATGATTCAGTACAGTTTTTGGTGCACAGGACATATGTTCGATGCCTTCTCTCCAATTAAGGGAGACAACAAGGATTGATAAAGGAATTAACTTTTATGTCTTAGGATCCAGGAACCTGAGACAGGGTAATTCATGCCTGACATCTGTTTCTGTAACTTTGGAGGGAAGGTCTTTGATCACGATTTTTATTCTTCCATTGCCAGAACACTAATGTGTGTAGTAATTCGTGACCATCGACTTCATAAAGTTGATGACTATGAGGTAATCGTTCTTTGTGCCAAGCAGGTACTTGATGTGGTCTTTCTAGTAAACTGCCCACATTTGACCTGTAATAAGGTGTTGCAGTTCAGTGTTCATTTAATGTAATTCATGGGACTGTAAACAACAATAGGAGGTATCTTCTCCTTCTTCGGTGGTGTTGGCGACGAGTGCTGAGAAGTGAGGTCGGGATGGGAACCAATGTCCTGGTCCATGCCACCAACATATGCCCCTGGTAGGGAGGCGTCGGAATCCAAACCATAGCAACTGCAATGGGCACGAGTGGATGACCATTTGGATGTTCGGCCTTGGGGAGGGGGGGGGGGCAACAGGGGCAGAGTCCCAAGAAGGCCCAGTGGGCTGACGAGATGCCGTAGACGTAACAACACTTGATGGTGTGTCGACATGGTGGTTAGTTGCATCTGCTTTTGGTGCTGACATGGTATGACAGTCAATGGGTGAGATGTCTATCACCAGGCAGCCATGGAAGTCATCGGATATCGGATGACTAGGTGGAATATTTGTCCCTACTGGCTGTGGAGAAGGGTCGCGTGAATTGATGTCACTGTCAGTGGTTACTCGTGACTTGTGGTGGGAGGCACAGCGCTCCATCATTAGCCCATTCTGTGGTGCAGATATTGGCGCCCCCGGCATCATGCCGTGATGGGCGTCATTCGTCAGGTGTCAGATTGCTGCGTGGAGGGGCAGTGGAAGATTCGCCTAACTGTGGATTCCTGTCCTTCTCCCTATTCACGTTTAGCCTCGACCTGACACATAGCCAGGGCTCCAGCCGACAAATACCCTAACTCCCATCATCTACAAACCCTAAGCAGTCTGGGACACTTACCAAAAACAACAGCACCTTAGAAGGCATGTCGCAGACTTCCTGGGATTTATAGGCGACAGGAGCTAGGGTATTTGTCGGCTGGGGACCTGGCTACGTCAGTCAGGCCGAGCAAAAAGTGAATAAGGCCAAGGTCAGGCGTCTCGTCAGGCTGGGATACCAGTCCTTATCGCATGGATAATTATCATGCTGCAAGGTGCCATCGCTGTCAAAGGAGACATTAAGCATGAAGGGATCCATATGGTCTGGAATAATTTTCCCATTGTCCATAGCTGCCATGGCGCTTTCGATTACAACCATAGGTCATGTGGGATGCCAGATGAATGTCTACAAAAGCATCTATCAGCCTGCAGCCGTGGTGTGGTGTATTTTGCAAGCAGGCATTTGCCTAGATGACAGCGTATCCAGGCATGACTATCAACCTGATGTAACAAGAAACGTGACTCATCTCATTGGCCGACATGTTTCCATTGATCCACAGTCCAATTTTAATTATCCCTCACCCACTACAATCGTAATTTACGCCGTTGGGTCAACATGGAAGAAAGTAGTAGTCATGTGGTGCAGAACCGCTTGTTCAACAATATGTGCTAAACAGTTTACCCTGAAACACTTTTTCCAGTATCAGCGTCTTGCTCTGTCACCAGATTTGCCGCAGATCGCCGCCTATCATACTTAATGCACAAACCTCCGCTCCCAGGTTCTGTAAAGATGTGTAGACGTCCAACACCTTGTTGCCCACATGTCATTTCACTGCCCTTCAATTAGTTTCCATAGGTGCTCACCAGCGTAGCAATTGAAAAGCTGACCGTCTTCAGCGTTTCCGAGATGCTCGTTCTAAGACACTGAGCCGTAACATTCTCCACTACATCGCTACTAGGCTGACCCCCATTCGTGTCTGGTCTGCTTATAAAGGGTGATCCTGTGATGATGTTATGAGTTCTGAGGAATGATGCTGAAGAGTAAATGTATCAATTTGAGGTAAAGGACCCTATTCCAGACTCGACTGAGTCGAAAGGTATAAGCTAAAATCCACTCCAGTTCCGCCTTAGCCTCGCACGACGTTGAAGCTAAGGGGTCCATCTCCTGAATCCTGATCATGACGTAAAGAATTCCCGCTGTACACTACCCAATACTCTCAGATAATTTCCCCTGTTTATGGACTAGTAACGGCACGTGTAACTTGACGTCAGAGAGACCGAAAATCGTAAGTATACAGTATAGCAATAATGAATTAAATTTGTCTGCACAAGTTGCTACATTTACCGCAGTTGTTCTAAATGGCGTCCCCCAGCGTAAACGTATGTATAGCATTGTCGCACGAAGTTCTGTCGTACCTATTTTAATGGCCCCAGAATCGTTTGAACTGTGTCACAATGAGAATTCTTGCCAGGAGATTCTTTTCAGCCTCGACAGGCATCTCGTACACAAGAACTTTTCACAGGGCCCCACAGGAAGTAATCAAGTGGGGTGAGATCAGATGAACGTGCTGGCCACGAAACAGGACCTCCTGTGAGTATCCATTTTCAAGGGAATGTCTGACCCAGGTGTTCATGGATCCTCTGTACAAAGTGAGATGGGGCTCCATCATGTTGTAACCACATCCACTGACGAATAACAACAGGAATATGTTCCAGGAGCCTGCCCACGCGTTGACACATAATTTGTGTTAATGCCTCGTCACAACTGTAGCGTGGGGATTCTCTTCGGTCCAGACATGATTATTGCGATTACTTAGCCCTCCATCTCTGATGATACACGCTTCATCTGCGACAAGTACATACGCAGGAAAGTGTGGATCGACTGTAAGCCGGTGCAAGAACCATTGGCTGAATACGACTCCCTGGTGATGGTAGGAATATAGCTGCATTTCCCGTAATATTCCTCACTCAGTACTCTGCGAAACATCCATTTTACTTGAAAATATTCGAGTACTGATCACAGGCGCCTCATCCACCTGAGCAAGAGCTGCATCTAATAAGTCTGGAGTCCGTGTAGTTCATCATTCCTTCTCCGTCGTTGTACTGTGGTGCCAATAGAAGCCCAATAGCCTACTTAATCGTTGGAGCAATCTTGGAATCATGGTGTGAGCCGAATGTCTTCTACACGATATTTGGGCTCGTACAACCTTTCCGCTTCTCTACTGCTTCAATTTGCTTGCCAACACATGAAAAACATGTCTGCAAGTTCCGTCACTGGCTAAAAATCCGTTTGGTTATAGCTGATCGACGTTAGTACTTCAACTTGTAAACACAGACTGCAGTCTATCACTGTACAGTAATTAAACCTTCACTACTTGAGCCACTATAGACGGAAAGCCATTTACCTTATGGGTACCCAACTACCCAACTTAATAGGAATGATTTTTAAGACTGCGCACCGCAGGATTTGCGTTGTTAGTAGTGTTAGTGTCATGATTTGTTATTAGGCGCCGCTAGTGGTACGGCGACGTAGGATTGAAAGGCAAGCATCAATGTGCATTATAGTTGCAGTCAACGTGGGTCTGGACAAGTGAGCAGGGCTTTACCCGTAAAGCTGTTTTATCAAAACAAGAGCAGTACTGTTGCTGCTCTTCGCGAGTTCTGACGCATTAAAGGAATACCTGGGATGAAGAACACACTTCGGAAGATCGAATGAACTGGCGATTTGGGAACTGCTTGTGGGAGAGGGCGACGGCCAATTGCAAAATAAATTGCTGATTGCTGAGCTGATGACCGAGAATGCTGGACGCAGTGTGCCATCTTCAAGCAGTGCACGAGCTGTGTCACGACAACTGAACATTCCATAGTCCACCGTTCGAAAACTGCTGCGAATAGTTGTGAAATGGAACCTATAGTGCGGATCCAGGCTGTCGTGGATTGTGCGTAAATGCAACTCGTCCTCACATTGAGCAACATTTGTAATCTGGAATGTAAACTTGGTACACAATTAACAAATGTTATCCTCTCATGTGGAAATTAAAACGTGTTTCTTTCAATGGTTTATTCGTTATTCCTCCTCCGAACATATCCTTAAAAATGTCTCCCGCAAAGTTTCATTGTCCTACGATCGCTCGTTCCCCATGGGAGCCTTTTCATGGAGCGAAAATTTAATTATAACCACACTGTACATCAGGATTGCTCATACCAGTAAACAGTACGCCCTTTGTATTGGATTTTTGAGTTCTGATCCCATCTACACCCAAGTGCTCGTCGGGGTTGCCTACCCTACAACTTCACCAACAAAAGTACCAGTACATATATTCCACGGTGAGAGGTATAAGAACGATTTTCGCTAATAACTGTCGACTCAGTCATTTTCGGATGGAAGACCCTTACCTCAAATTGATTCACTTGCCCTTCTCCTTCATCCCAGAAAGTTTCTAACATCATCATGGAATCACGCATTATGTAATCGCAACGCCTTTGAACCTCATGGTGGGCTGTGGTCATAACGTTCCAGCTCGTCTGTCTTTTATCCGATGAAACAGTAATTTTATTTGCCTACTTGACATAAACACGAAGTATTTTTTCTCTCACATATGTCCAGGAAGGACCACGAAATATACTGTTACACAAAATATAAATATGTAGTACAAGTGGTAACGGTCGAAATTCATGGTGAATAACTATACTATTTACGAAAGTAATTGTATTGTTCGCTTGTTTTACAGGGATCAATTATGAGGAAAGAGACGTCCT
The DNA here is from genome assembly GCF_021461385.2 of Schistocerca piceifrons. Taxonomy (NCBI): domain Eukaryota; kingdom Metazoa; phylum Arthropoda; class Insecta; order Orthoptera; family Acrididae; genus Schistocerca; species Schistocerca piceifrons. Next base: position 621,293,897 of record NC_060140.1, read on the forward strand.
CGAACGGTTGGTCCGATAAAGAAACTCGAGTGTTTTTGGTAAGTTTCTAATACTGAAATTTTCCATGATTCCTTTTTGTGGACAAGCTCTGGCGTTCGCAATTACTGGGAGCGCATATCCGTTCGGTATTGAGCGGTAATATCGCTCTGCTGACAGCTGAACGTGATTGAAACGTTCATAGACACAAAAAATTAAAGAGTATAGCTCGTCAGTATGTATTTATTGAATAGCTTTGATTTTAATCATCTCGGAATAATGGCGAGGGTATATTTTATGATATGGTGCTTACTTGCTTGCTTCGGTAGCGACACTTTCGAGTCATGTGTCTTGGCCTCCCCCATCTTTCAGCATTCGTCTTTTGGTACGATTTTTAGGTTAACAGTTTTCGCATAACAACCATACCAAGTCACTCGCGGAAAATGTAGCTAACTGGGCAGACGAGTAGTTTTGCTTAAGAGACTATCGGTCATATGTTCACTTCGAATCCACAACTCTTATAGATATTGGCATCCTTCTCTGTAATATATAAATTACTATGAACTGTGCGGCAGCTGGTATTATTTTTATTATATAACGCTACACAAAGAAACTGGTTTAGGCATGGGTTTTCAAATACAAATAATGTTAACGGGGAGAGTACGGCGCTGCGGTCGACAACGCCTATATAAGACAGTAAGTGTCTGGCGCAGTTGTTAGATCGGTTACTGCTGCTACAGTGGCAAGTTATCAAGATTTAAGTGAGTTTGAAACTGGTGTTATAGTCGGCGCACGAGCGATGAGACACAGCATCTCCGAGGTAGCGTTGAAGTGGGGATTTTCCCGTACGACCATTTCACGAGTGCACTGCGAATATCAGGAATCCGGCAAAACATCAAATCTCCGACATCACTGCGGCCGGAAAAAGAACCTGCAAGAACAGGATCAACGACGAATGAAGAGGATCGTTCAACGTGACAGATGTGCAACCCTTCCTCAAATTGCAGTGCTGGGCCATCAACAAGTGTCAGCGTGCGAACCATTCAACAAAACATCATCGATATAGGCCTTTGGAACCGAAGGCCCATTCGTGTACCCTTGGTGACTGCACGACACAAAGCTTTACGCCTCACCTGGGCCCATAACGCCGACATTGGACTGTTGATGACTGGAAACATGTTGACTGGTCGGACGAGTCTCGTTTGAAATTGTATCATGCGGATACACATGTACGGGTATGGAGACAACCTCATGAATCCATGGATCCTCCATGTCAGCAGGGGACTGTTCAAGCTGGTGGAGGCTCTGTAATGCTGAGGGGCGTGTGGAGTTGGAGTGATATGGGACCTTGATACGTCTAGTCACGATTCTGGCAGGTATGGAAATGAGCGTTTGGCATCCTTGGCCGGGAGGCCCCTTTGGGGGGCAGGTCCGGCCGCCGTGGTGCAGGTCCATTGTTCATTCCAACGGACTGAGGCAATTGCAGCAGGACAATGCGACGCCACACACGTCCAGAATGGCTACACTCTTCTGAGTTTAAACACTTCCGCTGGCCACCAAACTCCCCAGAGCATATTTGGAATGCCTTGCAACGTGCTGTTCAGAAGAGATCTCCACCCCCTCGTACTTTTACCGATTTATGGACAGCCCTGAAGGATTCATGATGTCAATTCCCTCCAGCACTACTTCAGACATTAGTCGAGTCCATGCTACGTCGTGTTGAGGCACTTCTGCATGCTCGCGAGACCCTACATGATATTAAGCAGGTGTACCGGTTTCTTTGGCTCTTTAGTGTATTATTATATTTTTTACTGAACGAATCTACGAGATGATACTGTTCTTGTGAGTCATTGACCTGTCATCCGACCATTGCTTCACTCACTAGCGGAGGCATCATTGGATCGCTGGATGACAACTTCAGGGAATGACATGTAATCAGCACACCGTCGTGCTCGTCATTAATATCGGATTTCACTACAGAATCCTCTGCTCTTTCAGGTAGCTCTTTCTTTTACTTCTAAGGAAGTCCTCATTTGTCTTCATGGCACTAAATGGATCCCTTACCAGTCCTTGCGGCAAGGAAAAAACCATACCTTCTTTAGGTAACAGCCCAGATCACGTAAGAAACAGATTGCCCGATCGCAGGCAACCCTTGTCAGGGAACGGCCACCAGGCAGCAACAGCGTCACACCCTTACTTGTGGAATCAACCACTAGATGGCACTCCGTTCTGTGAAATATGTGGCAACATCGGCCGAACGCATGCAGCTTTCCACTATTTGGCGACTGTGAAGTACAGCTGTTTCTGACATACCGGTGGTACAATGTTACTAAATAATAAGGTTGGGCAGTAAGCGCTCTGCTCTGCCATTGGCTGGCCTAGTGACGTCAGCGTGGAAGCAAGCGCTCACAAGCAGACGACACGGCATGCACGTTTACGTCAAGTTTTTGGCGGAAGATTTTGTTTATACCAGAATTGAGATGTCTAAACTGCTTTTCTGCTGCTAAAATATCACAGTTAAAACTGATGAGTTATATTCTTTGGCAGATTATGCCTTACACATCGGTAAAATATCAGATCACAACGACACTGACATATACTTGAAATTCGAAACCTCGGCTCCAATAAATCAGAAACTATTCATTTAATCGCATTGAAATGAATTTACTTAAGAGCTCGAAGTTGCACACACTTGTTTGTAAGAACAGCATTCCTTCTTTCTAATGCCGCTATAGTATTCATCACAGTAACTTTATCTGTGCCTGAAAAAAACTGTCATCTGTACATCTGCTCTTATTATGATGTTTCTTACTTGGTGACAGCTTTTCCAGAGTTTCCACAGATCTCTTATGTAGTTCTCGTTTCTTATACCGTTTGGTTCTGTCTTCTGTTGCGGGTGACACATTGACAGTCGCACTACTGCACGGCAAATTGCACGAAGGAACTGCATCTGGCTTGAGCATTCTTTCTCGGGGCAAATTAAGCAATTCAGACTGTAAATCCCTTAAGTAATCTGTTTCCGCGAAATGTCGAGAGCATATTCGTCCATGCGCAACATTTACACTGTCTTTCCTACAACATTTCGAAAACCATAGTTTTTATAATGTTTCATTACGCGGGAAACTGTGATACATTACGTCAGTTCCCTTTGCGCTCCTGTTGTAGGAAAAACAGCCCGTAACAGCACAGCCTGGCATTGTAAAAATTAATTTTCCCACTCACTTGTAGTTTCTCCAATAAGAATTTCACAGGACGAACCATAAACTATAGAGTTGGCGAAAACAATGTTGATCCCGCTGTCCACTATCGCTAACTATTTCAGTTCCGAATCAAATATCAATTACAACAAAAACCGTAACACTCCCGAATTCCGAATGTTTCCGCTGTTGACTGAGTACCTAAGAAGAAAGAACTCAATCAAAAATACTCCTTCAAACAACACAACACAACAACAACAATCACACACAATTCGAACTGTGTACTGTTTGGCACAGCTGCTTCCACCGTTACGTCATGCGCACAACTGAGAAAACATGTTGCTTTCTGCGCATCGCTTTCTGCGCCCCCCTGCGGTGGTAGTGGATCGAGTCGTCATGCCGAGGGCCTGCGAGTATGTCAACTGTGAAAGGAGTAGACGAACAAATCCTGAACTAAAAATGTCCAGATTTCCCGCCAAAGATAAAGAAAGGTTACGCGAGTGGATTTTAAATTCAGGTAAATCAATAAATTAGTTACGAGTAAGAATTAATAAAGAGCCCTAAGCATTCGATCCTATCTAAATTTTGTCGATCTTATATTCTGATATAACGTGGCAGCCTTTCCTGTACAAGAATTATATCATATAATTTTTAAATGAAATCTTTGCTGAGATTTGGACTTTTTTAAACTGTTTATTCACTTCACTATCGTAATTTTGGCTGTAGAGACATTTTTGTGTGCAATGTGAAAACTGAAACCAATATAAGATATGAATAACAAAATGCAGAGCATACTGTGGTAACATTTGGTAAACAATTTAAGAAGCATTACCTTACAAGACCTTTCCATTGGTACTTGAAAATGGCTCTAGAGCTGAAATCGCAACAGTGAAATAAATGAATAATAGCTGTCATCTAACTGCTAGGTCATCGGTCCCTCTAAATCCTAGTAAATGCTAGAGCGAACGAAGTGAACGAGTGTAAAACCTCGTTTACACTGCTGCAAATGAGTATTCATAAATAATTCGCCAATGTTCACTGCCATTCGTTTACACGTGTGAACAAGCGTTTATACTGGAATGAAGGGAGGAGAATAGAAGAGAACGAGCATAGCATGCAAACTATAGACGCTGCCGATTTTAATTTTTTTTATCTGTGCGCTAATAATCCTCACACAGCTTTCATTCGAAAACAACACTACTTACAGTAACAGGTCTGCGCGAGTGCGGATATCCCCGGTAACATCTGTGTAGCAGATATAAGCGTACGTCTGTTGCGAATATTTGCGGGTTATCTTTAAACTATACAAAGTAAATTTTTAACATAATTATGGTTTGCCGTCTGTGACTCTTCAAAGTTGACACTGCCAAAATATGCTCGAAAAACACGCTTTCACTTGTATATTACCGCGTTTGCAGCCCCCTTTCAACAACAAGCCAAAATTCACCGTTTTGTGCCACTCTTATATCATTTACGGTAAGTTACATGCAAAGTAAAAGAATTTAAATTTGAAGTGACTGTCACTGAAATATGTCAAGCCTTAATTCGCATCATAACCAAGTGCGGACATCAGCAGACAAAAATTCAGGCCAGGCACAAGTCTCTTTTCAAAGCAGTGGTGAGTTAAACTGCTTTACAAAACGTTAATGTCCCAGAATGCGGATAAGCAACTTGGCAGATGTGGATAATGATCCTGTGGATGCGGTGGACATACGGACGGCGGCATTTTTCATGTCCGCGCAGACTTCTAGTTACAGCTACGATGTAAATCTTTGATAGTGAGATAAGATCATTTTGCCCGCTTGTTTTGACAAAGCAAACAAAGTGGCGTAGGAAAATAAGTATGTTGGTGGCTTAATTTGTTACGTAGATGTGAAACACTTGGAAGTAGTGCCAGTGCACTTAACACTGAATTGCAGCTCCAGCCTTCTTTAGATTTATTCCAGAATTTTGCACGTATGTCGGTTGACGCCTTTCGCTGGCTCCTCATTACACCTGACGAGGAAATTTACTAGTAGCAACATAAAGCTGTTCGCATGAAGACGAGTACTCCCCGTGCTGGTAACGCCAAAGGGGAGACGATGCAAACTTTTTGCTCAAAAACCGACAGCCAGCTGAACACTAACGAACACTACCGAATGCGTACCTAAAAAGACTGAATGTTATTGTCTCGCAGTGGTGAATGGAATTGAACACTACAGAATCAGTATTTCATCAAGCAAACACTTGCAAACATTGATGTTATGCTTTCGCTACTTAATTGTTTCTCACTGTGAAAAGCTACGCACTAAAGGGGAAACAACATTATAGGCAATGTTTGTTTTAATTACGAAGCAAGTAATGTCACGCAGAAGAGATTAGAAATAACGTGTTTCTTAACTTTTGCAGGAACTTCAGAGGCACTGTGGGCACCGAGTAAAGTTTACGAACCAAACACGACTGAATGTCGTTTGCTCAAATTCGTCTACACATATGAGAATGTAGTTTTTCCTGTTTTAGTTCGCTCAGTGTCGACCAGGCTTAAAACGCCATAGGACCACATTCCCAGAATTTTAATTATAATATTTAAAGTTCAAAAAAGGTTGCACACAAAGATTTCTCTTAGCAAATACTTAATGAAAGATTCCTTTCTATCATGCTAATGTAGACTGAGCTACTAAATGTGTTAGTGGTATATACATATATCGTATTTTTCTGATAGTTATTGTTGCAGGCAATGTCAAACTGCTGGATATGGACCCAGAAAAACTGCACAATAGACTGCTGTGTGATGTCCATTTTGATGAAAAGTCATTCATGAACAGTACGAAACAACGGCTTATACACACAGCCTGTAAAATTTACATCTGACACTGGTTCTTCAGCATTATGTCAGGGAACTAGTGATAAGAATAGTTCGTCATCACTTTAACGGAAAGTGAACATTCCAAGGAGAACATACAGTGCCGGCCGGTGTGGCCGTGCGGATCTAGGCGCTTCAGTCTGGAACCGCGTGACCGCTACGGTCGCAGGTTCGAATCCTGCCTCGGGCATGGATGTGTGTGATGTCCTTAGGTTAGTTAGGTTTAAGTAGTTCTAAGTTCTAGGGGACTGATGACCACAGATGTTAAGTCCCATAGTGCTCAGAGCCATTTGAACCATTTTTGAACATGCAGTGCAGCTAGTCACCTTCTGGTAGAAACAAATGCACCACAAAAGTGTGAACCATTTCCAGACCTGAAAGACATCATAGAAATGCCTGCGAGACAAGTTAAAAGAAATCCCTGTGTGCTACGTCATGATGATGAGGATTCTCCTAGAAAGCAAAAACTGAAACAGAAAATACATAATATGAACAGATCACTGAAAAACAAAAATTCCAACTTGTCAAAAGTTAAGAGTAGATTATTGCATTGTAGGAGCTCAAATAATATTGCCCATGTGTTCAGCAGTTTCTGCTTCCCATCTGATTACTCCAGGGCACTGGCTGCAATGCAGTGCAAGAGCAAAAAACGTGTGTGGTCTTCTATCGAGAAAAATCTCTCTCTGATGTTGTTTTACAAATCTCCTGCAGCATATAAATTTTTGCGAAAATTGGGCATCCTATTACCTGGACTGTCCACAATTAGACGATGGATTGGCGTTACAAAATTTCTACCAGGTTTTAACAAAAACCTTTTTGGTCAACTTAGCAAGAAATTTGAGGCACAAACTTATTTAGAAAAGGCATGTGTAGTATCTTTTGATGAGATGTCGATAATGCGTCATCCGAAAAATGCAAAAGATCTCGATTTAGTAGAAGGTCTAGAAGATTTCGGTGATAGGGAAAGGAAACCACTTCCTGCAAATTATGCACTTGTTTTTTATGATTAGAGGCATCTACAGTAACTGGAAATTGCCTGTTTCATATTTTTCGTCTAATTCAGGAGTAAAACATGCGGACTTATTGGGACTATTACAGAAACTAATTATTTTATTGCAAAATGGAAACCTAGAGCCAAAATTAGTCGTTTGTGATCAGGGAGCTAGTAATCGAAGTGTTGTGAAGCATTTACATGTTACGCCTGAAAAACCTTATTTTATTGTAAATGGACAGAAATTGTTTTATATTTATGATGTCCCACATTTATTCAAAAGCATACGAAACAATCTGCTTAGTGGCGACTTCATTTTCAACAATGCTGTTGTTTCTTTCGAAGATGTCAGGAAAACATACGACATTGATAAGAAGAACAAAAAAAGCAGAATGTTGGTAAAACTCACTGACAGTCATTTGCAACCTGATTCATTCCGGAAAATGAATGTAAAAATGGAAGTCCAGGATGCTCTTGAGAATTTATTTTCTGTGTACCGCCAGAAAGGAGGCTACAACCGTTAACTCACTAATGAAGCCTTCTGACGCTTCAAATTGTGAGAATGACACTGACAAGATGCTGTTACTGAACAACTGTGTGTTGCAAAAACAAAGGTGATGAATCTCAGCTGTTGGAGAGCTCTGGAAACGTCGGAATTCCGAACACCCCTGGTTGCTCTACGGATGAAGAAGGCAGTATCATCGAGGCCGACGAGTATTTGTCTTCCTCACAGCAAGACCTTTCCTCTGAACAGTGCTCAGTAGCATATTTTGCTGGCTACTTTGCACACATATGCATCGAAAGGTATGGTTATTTAAGATGTAAGGAGACACATGTAGCAGTGACCTTCAAGAGAAGAGGGAATTATTTATTCTCCATAAAAAAAACGCAACGGGGAATTTGAGTTTAGCAACATTATTTAAATGTCTTTACAGGCATATGAGTCCTGTTTTTTTACAGTTTATTTATAAGAGAAATATAAAGTTTAGGATTGTTGATTACATCAAATCAAAACTTGAAAACTTTCACTGGTTGGACGATGAGGAATGTGGAGAACACAGACTTTTCATTTTGAATCATCTTGTGAAATGCAAATTGTATTACAGTTGCAGAACAATGTTCAAAGACAAGTGTAGTAGAACTGTCTCCAAACTGAAAATTATAAAAAATATGTAGTTTATCCATATTGTATTTAAGTACCAAATGAAGATTCTCCGTGAAACTGCACAAGTAAGTTTCGTTGCCTTTTCTTGATCACTCTACCACGTTTAACTAGAAAGAAGTAATGTGTTAAAACTGAGCAAAACAGTACTGCTTGTGACAATAGTAGATGTGCTGACTGCAAAGTTAAGATGTTTACCATCGCAGAATTTTTTTTTACTCACGATATTTAAAGTTTCACAATATTTATTTTTTTTGAAGATAGTCAGGTTAAGTGCGTACATGAAATTATATTCGTTTACAACTAACAGTAATCAAATGCAAAATGTGGTTAGGCCTATACTTAAGAACGCTTACAGAAATACTTAGAAAGGAAGCAAAACCTGTTTATTAAACTTATTTACAGTCTCAATGTGAAAAATATATTGTCGTTATAACTCACCTAATCCCTATACATACTCTATGCAAAATAAATAATAATGTCGGTACTGTCAGGACGCGAAATCCACTGCTCAGTGCAATATTTGTCAGAAAATTAACGGATTATATTTCAAAGACGTTGAGAAGATTTTGAAAACTTTCTAGTGTTGACCTGCACGTGGAGATCTTTTTTACCACCATAATCCGTATCAGAAGAGCTGTATAACAAAGAGGAAATAGACGGCATGGAAGGCGAGTGTAAACCTATGCGACTGCAATACAGTCTGCATTTAAACAGTAACTCACGAGAAATATTTGTGTGTTACTTTTCATTTATTTCATTTCCCATATGATTGTGAGAAGTATCCCTACAGTAGAAATAAACTTGGTTTGTAGAATTACAGGAGCTAATCTACATTCTTCGATTGAAAACTCGGGAAAAACCATGGCCAATCGTGGTCTACAGTCAACTGTGTGACGAATGCATTTCGAGCGCAGCGCTCTAGCCGAACACAAATCAGCGTCATTCACGTCACCGAAGATACAGCGTTGCCAATTCCGCGACATGGACAGGTCAGTTAGCATTGTAGCGTCGCCTGCGACATCTGTTGACCCACGGGAAAACTGTTTTTACGGTTGCCTGTTCCGCCGTAAGGACGGTCAATCTGTTTCTTACGTGATCTGGGGTAACAAGTCGTCCGCCTGGCAGATAGGCGGTGTCCTAGGTAGGAAGGTGGACATTCTCACCTGTGTAAAATGTAAACTTTCGTGCTACAAATTTCACATTTATTACATCATTCCGGGCTATCTTCTCGTGGTCGGGTGAATTTCTTGTTGAAACCCTACGTTTCGGTCCCGTCAGTGGGAGACGTCTTCAGGGGAGGTTGTAATTTCTTCGAAGGTCCGATGAACGCCCTGGCTAGCTACTAACTGCAGTAAAATTCCGTTTCCGCGTTCTCCCATATAGTGGGGTGACATATGTTTTGAAAACTCGAGCGCGATTGGCCGTTGTCGATTGCTGTCGCCCACTGTTGGTGTCATTTCATGGTGGTACAATGGTATACAGATTATTCAGCACCGGAATACACATACTACTTAATTACACACACTCTCCCTTCTGATTAAAATTTCTACAGTGTTTAGTAAACTCTGTGGCTTCTCTGTATGGCTTTTTATAGTGTGCACTTGTTAGCTGCCAGCATCTGATGCTTTGAGCCGTATCAAATTGAATACGGTCGTCTCCTAGTTACAAAGCATGTGCCGCAACAGCTGATCAGTTTCTCCCTTCCCTTCTACAGTTTCTTTTGTGTTCTTTATCGCTCTCTTAGTAGTACCCACGTGCATATCTCCTTTTTTTTTCTTTTTTCTTTTTTTTTAGACACGAAAAAAGCTTAGGGTTGTAAGGTGTCTGCAGAATTCAAGGTCTTGTACGCCCAAGTATCTGGTTTTTAAACTTTCATTAACCTACAGCCGCGCGGAGTGGCCGTGCGGTTTAAGGCGCCTTGACACGGATATCGCGGCCCCTCCCACCGGAGGTCCGAGTCCTCCCTCGGGCATGGATGTGTATGTTGTTCTTAGCATAAGTTAGTGTAAGTTAGTTTAAGTAGCGTAGCGTAGGGACCGATGACCTCAGCAGTTTGGTCCCTTAGAAATTCATGTACATTTGAACACATTAACCTATAGCTGAACTGCACGAAGACAACATAGTCATTTAAAAAAAATACCCTAGTGTGTCTTGTACATTATGATCCAAGATGTGGATGTTTCTGGTGTGAAAGGATTAGTCGTCGTTCTCAGAAGTTCCCCATGGTACGACCGTGTGCTTTTATTGTTCTGATCACAAGTCCTCACAATCTTCGGGAAGGCTTTTTTCGTGTACCCCAGTATCGTCAGGTATCGATCGGGAACACTTGTAAAACGCAAAATATCTAGGGATGACTATTGATTGATATCCTACTTTCAGGAAGCGCTGCGTGTACTGCAAGTCAGAAGTTGCCACCAGGAACAATCGTCTATAGAAACTGGCCGGATCACAGTGGGGTAGTCAACCTGAAACGCTGCAAACCTCTGCAATGGCACTATGCTATTCTGTGGTGGAGTATGCCAGTCCTCTGCGATATAATCTATCACAAGCCAAACAGGTGGACGTAGCTCTCAATGACACCTGCAGGATCGTAACATGTTGCTTGAAATGCACTCAGGTCGAATGGCTTTACCACCCCGCTGGAATAACAACATCACTTCCTGTTTGAAGAGAAATAGGGACGAATCAGGAAATAAAGGAAGTGGAGCAGGAGAGAACGCATCCTCTGATTGGGCACGAACCGCATCCACAACGACTGAAGTCAAGGAGGAATTTCCTTAGAACTTCGATTGCACTTAGAACCACTGCTGGAAAAGCTAGGTTGCAACTATGTATGACTACGACATGCCTCCCCCCCCCCCCTCCCACCCTTGGCTGGAAAAGTGTTTCAGAAACTCTATCTCCTGGATATGATGAGAAATGGACGACTTGGATGTCCCTGGATAGACTGAGGTTTGGAGTTGGCAGATCAAAGGTTAATTTGGGAAGGTAGGGCTACACTGATCAAGACGATATTCAGTGTGACTGTGGAGAAAACCAGACTGCTCAACATATGCTTCAAAGCCGAATGTGTCCACCCTCCTGCACAGAAGATGAACTTCATCAAGGAACAGAAAATGCCCTGGAACTGGCCAAGTTTTGGGCAAAGGTGTTATAGTCATAATTTTATACTATATGTATGTTTCTGACACGAGAATAAATAAGTTGTCGTTTGACAATGGTGTCACTCCAGGGTTAAACCTGAGATTAGTTTCGAGAATGAGCAGGTCACTCTTGACGTATGGTACCCCCATGGTGCAGGTAGTTGGTCGTTATGATCCATCACATGAAACTCTAATCCATATCCCTGTAGGCCGGAGTCATCACAGTACCCCTAGGAAACACATAAAGCTCTTCGAAAATGATGTCGCTCTAGAAATAATCACCGAAGCCGCCAAGCACATAGCTTGTCAGTAGTATCGTATCCTTGGGATTCACCAGATGAATAGGCGAATCGTTCTCGAGGCTAAACTAAGACTCATCTGTGGCAGGATGATAATACTCTCTTCCTGATCAATTCACCGAGAGTTATGTCACAGTGCTGAGCCACTCTGTACCTTTTTGTGGGACGAATTCATTCAGGAAGTAGCCGAGCATGCAAAGCAACCTCTTGAATCCGACGATACACACTCTGGCATGAGATGTGTGACCAGCAGCTGCTGCTAGATCTCTTGGCCACAGCAAGGGCTATATTAGACGTTTTTAGGCACTTCTGGCAGCAGATGGTCGGGCATGTCCACACTGTTTTTCCTGCCTCCAGGTTTTCTCCACAGTCGTGAAAAAATTGGCGTGGGTGACGTTCAACTACCGGACAACCCTGCTTTGACTTGGACTCTCCTCCAACGCAGCCACACGCAATGTCATCCAAGTGTGTGTGTTGTATCATTCTGTTTTCTTATCGTATAAAGTGTACGAAACACGAGCAGCACACTGTAAAACCAACAGTGCCCAAAATCTCTGTCCATACAAAGTTGTAGCGTCCTCACACTGGTGTGTGATATTTTTCACATGCTTCAATGTTGCGTCGCCAAATTTTAAGCCACACAGTGCTACCATGAAACTGGGTTTTTTGTTTTTTTCATTCCGTAACTTATGGACGTGGATGTATAACGGGTTTTGCTTTTCTGGGAAGCATCTGCCAGCAGTTTTTAATGTGGAACATGAAAATAATCAAAAGTAAAACAAGAGTAATGCAATGTTGTCCAATTAAATCAGGAGCTGCTGGAGGTCTTAGATTAGGAAGCGAGACACAGACAAAAGTAGTAGATAAGTATTGCTATTTAGGCACCAAATCAATTGACGGTGGACAATGCGCGAGCTGTGTGACACGTTGCTTTCTCCTTCTGGTAGATGCCATCGTGCCGAGGAAAACATACTGCATGAACAGGTGGACGTGGTCCCCAAGGATAGCTGCTTAGCTGTGTTGATTCAATGTGCCTTCCAGAATGAAGAGATCGCCCACGGAATGCCACGAAAACATTCCGCAGGTCATAGTGACCCTTCCTTGTTTGCTTTCAAACGTTTCACGCCGTATAGACAAACGGCCATCCGTCCAATGGATCAGGAAACGTGATTCATATCAAAAGGCCACCTGTTGCCACTCAGTGCACGTCTAGTCGCGGAACTGCCATGCAAATTCCAGCCTTCGTCGCTGATGAACAGCAGTAGCATGGATGCATGAACCAGGTGCCTCCTGCTGCAGGGTCTCATACGTACCAAGGCTCGCTGAACTGTCGTCAAGGAAACAATTTTGATACCCCTTGGCTCATCTGGACGCTCAGTTGCTCAACAGCTGTACGTCTATTCGTCCATACATATCTCCATAACCATCATTCACCCCTGTCATCTGTGCCCTGTGGTGCACCGCAGTTCTGGATAGCACCATTTTGCCACGCTTGGTATATTTTAACCACGGTTGTGCGTGAACAGTCTACAAACTCAGCCGTTTCGAAAATGCTTCGACCCTTGGCCCGAAAGACTTTGATCGGGCCATTGTGGACGTCAGATGCACCGCCCTGAACTGTTCGTCGCGTCACCCTGACACGCTTTATATTCCTTCCACTCCCAGTGCTGCCATCTACCAACTATGAGTGTTTATTGCACGTTGATGTCGAACGTAGGCGGTGGAACGTGTAAAAGCCAAACTTACAATAGGAAGAGAAACTCTCCTGAAAAAGAGAAATATGTACAGTGATATCTAAAATAAATTTGTTATGAAGTCTTGCGAGGTGGTATTTGTCTGGAAAGTAGTCTTGTACGTATGTGAAACGTGATCGATATACAGTTCAGACAGAAAAGAATAGAAGATTTTGAAATGTGGTGTTACAGAAGAATGTTGAAAATTAGGTGGATAGTTAGGATAATTAATGAGTAGGTACTGAATCGCTTTGGTGAGAAAAGAAATTTCTGGAACAACATGATCAAAAGCAGGAATCGGTTGTAGGATACATCCTGAAGCGTCAAGGAATCATCAGCTCCATATAGGAGGTAAGAGGGAGAGCTGGATTACAGAGGAAGACCACGCCGTAATTACAATACTGTTAAGCAGGTTTAAATGGATGTAGAATGCAGCAGTTATACAGAGGTGAAGAGAATTGGGTAGGATAGTCTAGCATGGAGAGAATTGGGTAGGATAGCCTAGCATGGAGAGTCTTCAGACGAAGACCACGGCAACATCACATTTTTCTTTTGTCATACTGCAGACAGTTCGTATACATAGTTTCAGTTTCAGGTAGTACAGGTATGGGAAGGGAGGCTGGCAAAGCTTATAGGTGACATTGTCGTGGGTGGTGGTGGGAACACTCATCGAAAAATTCCTGTAGTAGCTGGTGTTAGAGGTGCACCATTTTTAGGTTGAAGTCGGCTGATAGGTATACATGCTTAAAGGAAGTGCCTTTAACTAAGGGCTCACCTTCAGAGGATGTTATGTTTCCAAGTAGAGAAGGAGTTAGCATATTTCATTAATATATAAGAGGTATTAGAGATAAAGTTAGTGAACTGCTTATAGACGTTGACTCTGAAATTATTGGTATGTCGGAGCACCACTTAAATCATTTGACAATTCAGGGGCTTCCTTTACCAGGATACGGATTAGATGGCTGTTTTTCAAAGAGTTCCTTGCGGGGTGGGGGAGTCGCTATGTACGTAAAAAACAGTATTCCATTTGAGTCCATAGACGTATCACGGCACTGTACTGAACAGATATTTGAATGTTGTGCAGGGGCAGTTGAATCTAGTGAAACTAAATTTCTAATTGCAGCTCTTTATAGGTCCCCTAATTCTTGACTTCCGAGCATTTCTGCTCAAGCTAGAGAGGACTCTTGATTCACATTGTAGGAAGTACCAGAAATTAGTTATACGTGGTGGCTTCAATATAATGATGGTGCAACAAAAAGAATGTTGGAAGATCTCCTAAATTCATATGATCAGATGCAGACTGTGTTTTTACCAACTAGGGTGCAGGGGAATGGTAGCACAGCCATAGACAATATTTTAATTCATTCTTCATTACTACATGGGCATTCTGTTAGTAAAAGGGTGAATGGCCTTTCAGACCATGATGCACAAATTTTAACAGTAAAAGGCTTTTGTACTAAAACAAATATCACATGTAATTACAAACTATATAGGAAAGCTAATCCAACAGCAATATAGAATTTTTTAAACGTTGTCAAGGAACAAGAGTGGCAGGATGTTTATAGTGCCCATAACATAGATGATAAATGTAATGCTTTCCGTAACACATTTCTCACGCTCTTTGAGAGTTGCTTTCCATTAGAAGGTTCTAAACGGGGTACTAGCAGTAATAGGCAACCCGGGTGGCTGACTAGTGGGATAAATATATCATGTAGAGCAAAGCGGGAATGATATCAAAATGTTAGAAGTAGTCACAATCAGACTGCAGTAGCCCATTACAAACGGTATTGCAAGGTGTTTAAAAATGTTATTACGAAGGCAAAGAGCATGTGGTATGCAAAAGAATAGCTAATTCACAGGATAAAATTAAAACCATATGATCAGTTGTGAAGGAAGCGTCTAGTCAGCAGCAGAAGGTCGACGATATAATATCAGTTCTAGTAAAAATATTTCTGTTGCTGATAAAGCAGATATATGTACAGTATTTAACAATCATTTTCTGAGCATTGCTGGTGAATTAAACAAAAATTTAGCTTCTTTGGGGAACCATGTAGCTCTCTTGGCAAACGCCTTTTCGAGATTGATGTCTGAAATACTCCTCTGTGATACAGAAAGGGGGAAATTGAGTCAATAATTAAATCACTGAAGACTAAGGACTCTCATGGTTAGGATGGAGTGCCTAGCAGAATATTAAAATTACTGTGCTGCACATGTTAGCCCCGTATTTAGCCATATTTGCAATTTTTCCTTTAGGAGTGGTCAGTTTCCTGAACGATTAAAGTACTTAGTAGTAAAGCTGCTTAATAAAAAGAGAGGAAGGGATAATGTAGACAATTTTAGACCTACTTCTATGCCATCAGTGTTTACTAAAGTTATTGAAAAGGCCGTGTATGTAAGGATAATTGATCATTTTATATCACACAATTGCCATCAAATGTACAATTCGGCTTTAGAAGCTGTTTAACAACTGAAAATGCTATATTCTCTTTCCTCTGTGAGGAACTGAATGTGTTAAACAAAATGTTTCAAACGACTAGGCATATTTTTTTGATCACAAAATATTGCTCCACGAGTTGGACCATTACGGAATACGGGGAGCAGCTCACAGTTGGTTCACTCTTACTTTAGCAACAGACAGCCAAAGGTCTTTATTCACAGTGCTGAGAACGGATGTGGTGTGGGGTCTGATTGGGGTACAGTCAAGTGGGGGGTGCCCCAGGAATCAGTGCTCGGGCCACTCCTGTTCCTTATTTATCTAGTATTACGGGTAACTCTAAAGTAGTTGTGTTTGCTGATCACACTAGCTTGGTAGTAAAGGACGTTATGTGTAACATTGGCTCAGTTTCAAATAGTGCAGTTCATGACATAAGTTCATGCCTTGTAGAAAATAAACTAACGCTAAATCACATTTAGACTCAGTTTTTACACTTACTAACACACAATTCAACCAAAGCAGACGTTTTAATTTCACAGAACGGGCATATGATTAGTGAAACTGAGCATTTTAAATTTCTAGGTGTTCAGATAGATAGTAAACTGTCGTGGAAAGCCCACGTTCAGGATCTTGTTCAAAGACTTAATGCTGCCTTTTGTACTATTCGAACGGTATCTGAAGTGAGTGATCATTCGACACGAAAATTAGTGTACTTTGCTTATTTCCAGTCGCTTATGTCGTATAATATTATGTTTTGGAGTAACTACCATTCTAAGAGAAGATTTTTGGCTCAGAAACGGGCTGTCAGGCAATAAGTGGTTTAAGTTCACGAACCTCTTACTGCCCCCTGTTCACGAGTCTGGGTATTTTGACATTAGCCTCTCAATATATATATATATATATATATATATATATATATATATTTTACTGTCATTTTTTGTTAACAGTATTAGCTTATTCCCAAGAATAAGCAGCTTTCACTCAGTTAATACTCGGCAGAAATCAAAACTGCATATGGATCGGACTTCCTTAATTCTTGTGCAGAAAGATGTGCATGCAGTATACTGCTGCATCCATTGTCAGTAAGCTACCACTCGAATTCAAAAATCTTAGCAGTAATCCACGTGCATTCAGATGGAAAATGAAGAGTTTCCTCATGGGTCACTCCTTCTATTCTGTCGAGGAGTTTCTTGAAAAAGTAAGCTGATTCTTGTTGTATTGTTGATTGACATTTTTCGGGTTCATAAACATTTTATTTTTATCTGTTAATACTTTTATGTTGTAATTTCATGTACTGACACGTTCCTTGACCTTGGAGATTTGCTCCGCAATTTGTTCCTACGGAACTTGACGTGTAAACAAAATAAAATAAAATAACGATGGGAGAACCAGACTGTGAAAAAATGTCTTCATTGGCCCTACCTTGTACAGACACTATAGGATTTACTGTGAGTATTTTTTGATTAACTTACTTGTTGAAAGTATTATAAACAACAGGCTCCTCTGTTCCATGTGTGCTCTACAAAAAAGGGTAGGAAGATTTGGGTTTAACTTTCCGTCGACAATGAGCCTATTAGAGACGGAGCACAAGCTCGGTTGGATGCAAGGAGTGGGGAAGGAAATAGGCACCGCCCTTTCAAAGGAACCATCCCAGCATTTGCCTGGACGATTCAGGGAAATCACGGAAAACGGAAATCCGGATGGCACGAAGCGGATTTGAAACGTCAGCCTTCCCGGATTCGAGTCCAGTCGCGTTAACCACTGCGCCACCGTGCTCGATATAAGAGCCACACGTATTACTGTAATTGTAACACCAGTTGATCTAAATACTTCTAGGTGTTGACAAAAAGACGGTAAATAAAAGCTGACGAAGTACTTCTTATAGAAAGGCATCATGATTGCGCATTTCTTTGTGTTTCCCATGTGTAATTGATAGAACATGTACGGTAATTAACGATATCCAACCGATCAGCCAACCCGGCGCGCCAGAGGAACACGCCAATCAACACACGTCTTACTGTTTCAGCGGAAGCAGTATGACCATTGAGACCGTGTATTTGCAAGTCGCACGACGGCGTTGCAGGCTCATGACGCGGTAAGGGAAGTACACAAAGCGGAGCAAAAACGAATAGGAAATCGTTCTCGCGACGCTACAGGTCGTAAATGGGAAAATCTGGCACAAGCCTCTTTGAGACAGGGCAAATTGGGATGGCCCAACGTCTGAGAACGGCCGCCTCGTAAATGCCGAAGTTGATTCTCTGTTCGCGTGGTACTGTTGTGGAAATCTGTGGCAAGTTGTCGGAGGACGATGACACCACCAGTACGAGGCAAGGTGTTGTATGTTATAACAATATGTTTACTTTTGTGCATTAACATACAGCTATAAACGGCGGTGGAAATATATTTGCAGAGAAAAGCGCATAATGATATACTGTACATTATATTTTAGGCCAATAGACATAACTAGTTATTGTAGTGATTTTGAATACCTTTACTGGTCAGGAATTTTACACCGACTGTGTGCGACTGTTTCTTGTTGAATCGTCTGATTAGTCGGAGTTGCTTTGCAGCGGAGGGTAAACGACTATTGAAAATATAATTGCTTTTGGATAGCTCAACATGAATTTCCTAAGGGACCGAAGTTTATCATGCATTTACCAGTAGAATATGGTGCGGAGAAAATATTTCACCTTATGCAACTTCCGTCAGATTTCGACCAAACAATTCGTGACTGTGAACCATCAAACTTTGCAGAAACATAAAAGAAAATCGAATACATATGGTCATGAAGTAGTGAGACATAGATTCTATACTAAATAAGTAGTCCATACACAAGTTACATTTAACTTTGAATTTATGACAATCAATAGACAACGAACTTACAATGCTCTGAAGGATTTGACATGAGCCGGCCGGTGTGGCCGAGCGGTTCTAGGCGCTTCAGACTGGAACCGCGCGACTGCTACGGTCGCAGGTTCGAATCCTGCCTCGGGCATGGATGTGTGTGATGTCATTAGGTTAGTTAGGTTTAAGTAGTTCTAAGTTCTAGGGGACTGATGACCTCAGATGTTAAGTCTCATAGCGCTCAGAGCCAAGCCATTTAACATGGATGCCGTTTCGCCTGGCACTTCTCATAATGAAAATAAATCCTTTGACATTTCCAGAAACACGTCCGACAATGTAGCTTCTCACATTAATCTACTCCTATGCAGTATTGCACTTCCACATTACACTTAAATACAGGGTTATTACAAATGATTGAAGCGATTTCACAGCTCTACAATAACTTTATTATTTGAGATATTTTCACAATGCTTTGCACACACATACAAAAACTCAAAAAGTTTTTTTTTAGGCATTCACAAATGTTCGATATGTGCCCCTTTAGTGATTCGGCAGACATCAAGCCGATAATCAAGTTCCTCCCACACTCGGCGCAGCATGTCCCCATCAATGAGTTCGAAAGCATTGTTGATGCGAGCTCGCAGTTCTGGCACGTTTCTTGGTAGAGGAGGTTTAAACACTGAATCTTTCACATCACTACGCGTGAAACCTGCCCGCACACGTTCAACCGTTTCTTCGCTCACTGCAGGCCGACCCGTTGATTTCCCCTTACAGAGGCATCCAGAAGCTTTAAACTGCACATACCATCGCCGAATGGAGTTAGCAGTTGGTGGATCTTTGTTGAACTTCGTCCTGAAGTGTCGTTGCACTGTTATGACTGACTGATGTGAGTGCATTTCAAGCACGACATACGCTTTCTCGGCTCCTGTCGCCATTTTGTCTCACTGCGCTCTCGAGCGCTCTGGCGGCAGAAACCTGAAGTGCGGCTTCAGCCGAACAAAACTTTATGAGTTTTTCTACATATCTGTAGTGTGTCGTGACCATATGTTAATGAATGGAGCTACAGTGAATTTATGAAATCGCTTCAATCATTTGTAATAGCCCTGTAATATTGTTAAACAATAATAGTAGGTTGGCAAGACATGCGTGTGCGACACAAACTACAAGAGACAGAAGAGTAACTGTTCATCGGGAATATCTCATACATGAAAAGAATGTGTAAAAGTGTTCTTCTTTTGCCCGCCTTTCGCGCAGTGGCTTTCAGAGTCATCTCTGAGGGCGCTTCCACAATAAACACGTCGCGTCACAGGACGTTCGTTTTTTACATTCTCGCAACGTTATTTGTTAACTGAAGCTGTTGCCGAAAGGCTGCTCGGTTAGTGAATGAT
The DNA here is from genome assembly GCF_021461385.2 of Schistocerca piceifrons. Lineage (NCBI taxonomy): Eukaryota > Metazoa > Arthropoda > Insecta > Orthoptera > Acrididae > Schistocerca > Schistocerca piceifrons. The sequence continues at coordinate 621,313,909 of NC_060140.1, forward strand.
TTAAAAATGGTAGGGCAGTCACATAATGTTACATTGCCTTCCATGGGCATCTTGGAAATCAAGGAGATTACCAAGATTCACATGTCGCCGTTAACATTATGGGATTGAGTACTTTACGGATTTACATGGATCAAACATAGTATTTCTGTCATGTGACTATTAGGATTACACAAATATGGTGACCTCTCATTCTAAAACAAAAGACAATTCTTAAGGTAAAGATACACAGAAAAAATTTAAAAACTAAGACAGTATATCTACAGAGTTTGCAATGGAAATTATAGGCTACATTATGATCATTATATTCCTTTTACAGAGTTCATAAGGACCATCTTTGTGGCCTCAAGTTATTGCCCAGAGCGCATAGGCTCTTTGCTCCTGAAAGAAAACACATAGACATTCATCTTTTTTTATACACATGTAATTCTCAAACATGGAATTTCTCACACTTGTCCATCTCCCATTGCTCACTAGTTGTCATGATTCTTACGCTTTCATTATTTGTGTATTTGAATGATAAGTTAAAATTGGTTCTTCTCCAGATGAAGCTTATCCCTTGAGAAGTTGGATCGCTACTTTGCGTTCTCCGAGAAGAAAACTTTTCATCAGCTCTGGTGGGCGAGTCTCGCTCGCACGTTAGGTACACACGTCACATGTAACAAAAAAATATAAATACCTATTAGTGTAAGAACTAAGCTTAACTCTAATTTTAGGACTTGGGATTCATAGGAATCTGTCTTTGTCACTATTTGTGTGGGGTTTGGCTGTTCGCATTTCAGTATGTGATATGTTATGAACCCATGTAAGACTTTTTCTTTTTTTTTTTGGAGCGGCTTTCGTTGAACTACAGCGGAAGTGCTGTGCTGGTACATCACTTTAAATTTAACGCGTTTGTTACGTCGATGGGCGTTGGCAGAGGCTGATTGTTAGTGCGCTCACTAGCCGCTACGCTGTATTTCAGCTTTTTATCGCGCTCTGTTCAGTGAACAAATTGCGTGTGATGGTGTTGTGACACTTTGTGGCTTGCTGAGCTGGTGCGGAGGGACGACGATTACCAGGGCAGAGACTCAATTGAAACCATCCGTGCCTCCACATTTTCCAGCCTATTTTGAAGATTGTAGGGTAGGCTAGCGCTCGCACTTTGCAAAGCAACTAACACTCACACGTGGGTGCCGATGCACTGCACTTAATCACATCACCGCCTTCGGTTACACAACCAGAGCGTCACTGTCCGTCGGCATATCTGCACGTTTAACATTTATTATTTTCATCGTGGATGAAATTATCACTTATTTACAACAACGACGTATTGCTTCACGTCTGAGACAGACTTCCACAGCATTTTAAGCCTTCACTTATACACTACTATGTACACAATTTTTTTTTTAATTTACAGTTTATAATCAAATAGTTTGTCTCACTTTGAAGCTTGCTAATTGAGAGCTTCGATTATCATGTCCATTTCAATTTCTGTTGCTTTGTTGGTAACCACCTTAAAATTTCGCTTTACATTATTCATCTTTTTCTAAGACTACGCTATCAATTTACAGTCACAATACATTAGTTTCTCGGATTTGTTAGCAATTTTTTTTTTCATTTGAATCGTTCTTTCTATTCATTAGATTCATTAAAGTTATCACTGTCATTTCGATAAAAATTTCATTTTTGCTAGATGCGAGGATCAATCAGTCACACTTGATCGCCCTCTCACATGAGAACAGAACACCATTGAAGAAAATATTCAAATTCATTATCGCGATCGCGGTTTGCATCTCGGATTGACTTCAAAACAAAAAGTAAAGACATTTCAAAACTAGCTTTCCCGGTTTCGTACACGCGTTTCCTTTTGAAAATCGTATTGTCAAACCAACCTTCCACGTCAAACGCATTTCTCAGTCTGTGACGTTAAGTCTACGGGACGGGTTTAGGCGGGTTAGGATATTTACACTAATTCAGAAGAATGACATAGATATAATAGTACATAGAAGAAGAAAGAGAACAAACGACTCCTTGTTCCATATGATTTAGAAATTACTTTTTCTTTCCGTCGTACGCCTGCGTACGCGCTGTAATTAAGAACTACCTACTTTGTTTTACTGGCCGTTTTCATTGTCATTTTATTCTCGCTTTGACGCCTGCTTGCGTTGGCTCCATTGACCTCTATAAATGACCTTAAGTCATCATTGCTTTCTCCTTGTCACTTACTCTCTTATGCTTGGCATTTTATTTCACTTATGACGTTAAATGTACCTGACCTGCGTATTGCAATCACCATTAACGCTGCTCTGTTTATCTAGCTGAAGGATAGCGCTTCCGTTGTCATGTTGGTACTTACAAGTAACTCTCATGCTCCGTAAGCATTACGTTATTTTAATGCAGAGATGAACTTGTTCCAGATTTCTATGTACATTAGAACTTAATATAGACATCGCTGGCTTAGAAACCAGTTACTTATTTTCCTTTTTAGTGGCATCATGAACCATCAATTGTCAAGCGATCCTTGTCCTTGACGAAAATAAATTTCCTTTTACGAACATTGCTCCCAGAAACTTACAAAAAAATTCTCACGTACTACGTTTTATTTTCATTTGTTTATCATTTCATATCGCAGTAGCCGGCTTGTTAGGCACATCCTTCGCTTCATATTTCATTTTTCTCTCATAAATATTATATGCTTAAAACTAAATCTTAAAAAAGTAGAGTTCTCGGAGTTGATCACTTTCTTTGTTAAACAAGAATATTTGATTAACTTGTTTGTGCATAAATTATGGCTCAAGATAACATATTTAAAATTCTGTGCTGTATAGCAAGACGGGCTCACTGTCGTGTAGTTTATTCCAAGCATTTTAACGAAGTCAGATCAGTTTTCACTTAGTTACCAGCGGCTAACCTTCTCTTGCCATTATAAAGCTTTCTCTTAACTTATTCTAAGCATGATACTTTTTAAGATCAGAGTGATGGTATAATCCTTTTATTTTTTCCATTTGCGGGATCAGAAATCAGGTAACAACCTGTGTGCGGTATACAAAGGATCTCGTAAGGTCCCTAAAAAAGACTTCCCCATTTTCGATTTTTGCGTAAGAGCAACGATGGTTTAAGGTGCGTTTTTAGCAAGACCTTTTCGCCTACTTTATAAGTTAACACCTTATTAATATGTTTGTCACCAAGGGTGGTCAACGGCATAGGATGCTGAAGGCAACGGGAAACCACAGCATTAAAGATCCAATGGATATCCCCAGGAAAACTCATCATGGCAGGGTTCAATGTCAAATTATCCGGAGTTTCAACTCCCCCACTCGGATCTCCGGGGGGGAGAGCCTTGAACAATGCCACAAGTAAATACAAAAATAATGCAACAATAGCAACTTGGAATGTAAGATCATTATACCAACCAGGCAAAGTAAATAATGTTATACAAGAAATGAAACGCCTAAAAATTAACATTTTGGGTGTAAGTGAAACAAGATGGCCTGACTCAGGAGAAATGACCATTGACAACATGAAAGTATATTACTCGGGAAATTCTGATAGCCAGCACAGGAATGGGGTAGGAATAATTTTAGATGAGTATGCTAGTAAATCTGTCAAAAGCATTTTACCAATCTCAGATAGAGTAATCAGTCTACATTTACAAACGAAACAAACAAATATTAATTTAATCCAAATCTATGCTCCAACAGCCGACAAAGACCAAGAAGAAATAGGAAAATTTTATGAAGAATTAACACAAGCAATAGGAACCTCAAAAAGCAGAGACATTATTATCATCATGGGAGATTTTAATGCCAAAATAGGTGAAGGAAGTGAAGGTGATCTTATTGGACCTTTTGGTTTAGGAACAAGAAATGAAAGAGGAGATTTGCTGTCACAATTTTGCCAGGAAAACAATCTGTCTATTACAAACACATTTTTTAAACTCCCTAAACGAAGACTTTATACTTGGAAATCACCAAGAGACTGTAATGAAGAAGTTTGCAGAAATCAAATTGATTTCATACTTATAAACAAGAGGTACAAAAATTCTATTCATGGTGTGAAAACATATCCAGGAGCTGATATATTTTCTGATCATAACCTTTTAGTAGCAAAGTTCCATGTGAAACTGAAAGCCATACAAAAGAAACAAAAGAAGGACTATATAAATACAACTATTCTAAGAGACCCCTTGACTAAACAAAAGACTTCTGAAGAGATTAATAAGGAATTAGTTAGGATAAAGAATAATCAAACAGAAGACATTGATGGCAAATGGGAACTTATAAAAGACACATTAAATAATGCATGTAAAAACACAATGGCGACCAAACACGACAACATGAAAAAGAAGTGGGTGACAGAGAAGATATTACAATTGATGGAACAAAGAAGAATACTTAAAAATAGAGATGAAAGCGAGTATAAAAGATTACATGCAGAAATACGAAAAGAAACACGGCGAGCAAAAGAAGAATGGTACAAGGAACAATGCTCTGAAATTGAGAGTTATGAAACAAGACATGATAGTTTCAACTTACACAAAAAAGTTAAAGATTTAGCTGGACTTAATAAAAAGAAAAGTACAAGTTTATTGTTAGATAAAAATGGCAAAATAATTCCTGATGTTAAAGGTAAACTGGACAGGTGGACAGAATATGTCAAAGAACTATTTGAAGATACAAGAAAAGATCAAAAATTTTATGATAACATGATCGGAGAACGAGGACCAAGCATATCGAAAGAAGAAATATTACATGTTATCAACAAATCAAAGACAGGAAAAGCCCCTGGACCGGATAAGATACCAAATGACATCCTGAAACTCATAGGAATAGACCATATAGATATATTTGTACAATTGTTTAATGATATTTATAATTCGGGAAATATTCCTAGGGATTGGTTGACATCTACCTTTGTTACATTACCCAAAAAGGCTAATGCCAAAACTTGTAATGATCACCGTACAATAAGCTTAATGAGTCACACCTTAAAGATATTTCTAAAAGTTATACACCAACGAATATACAAAAAAGTAGAAGAAGGTATAAGTGAAACACAATTCGGTTTTAGAAGTTCCCTCGGTACAAGAGAAGCATTGTTTGCTTTTAACATATTAGCGCAACGATGTATGGAGGTTAACCAGCCACTATATGTGTGCTTCCTGGATTATAATAAAGCATTTGACAAAGTTCGTCATAATCATCTCATAGAATTGTTAGAAAAGAAAACACTTGATAAGAAAGACATCCGCATTATATATAACCTCTACTACAATCAAACCGCAACCGTGAAGGTAGAAAATGAGTTATCGAATGATATAGAAATAAAGAGGGGTGTGAGACAAGGTTGCGTTCTCTCACCCTTATTGTTTAATATGTATTCAGAAGACATAATCCAGGCAGCTCTATCAGATGAAATAGCTGGCATTAAAGTGAATGGGCTAAACATTAACAATGTTAGGTTTGCTGATGACACTGCACTACTAGCTGGAAACCTCAAAGATCTACAATTACTTCTTGACAAAGTCGCAGAAAAAAGTGAAGAATTTGGCTTGACTCTTAACGTAAGCAAGACTAAGTTCATGGTGATATCTAAAACACACCAACAAGAAAATCTTACAATCAATAGGGAAAGAGTCGATCAAGTACGTAAATTTAAATATCTCGGAACAATTGTAAATGAGGAGATTGAAAGCTCAGAAGAAATTAAATCGAGAATAGGACAGGCCAGAAGTATCTTTAATAAGATGAAAAATGCATTCTGTTCGAGAGACATTTGTTTAAACACAAAAATGAGGTTGCTAAGATGCTATGTATTCTCAAAATTATTATACGGAATGGAAGCGTGGACATTGAAAAAGAAGGACATGAACAGTTTAGAAGCTTTTGAAATGTGGGCATATAGAAGAATACTTAGAATTAGTTGGGTGTCGAGGATTACTAATCAAGATGTCCTAAGAAGAATGGGAAAGGAAAAAGAATTAATTAAAATTATTAAAGTAAGGAAGCTACAATATTTAGGCCATGTTATTAGGGGAGTAAATTACAAAATATTGCAAATAATACTAGAAGGGAAAATTTGTGGGAAGAGAACGAGGGGTAGAAGACGGACATCCTGGATTGACAATTTAAAAAATTGGTACAACTGTTCAACGTCAGAACTCCTTAGATCAGCCAAATCAAGATCAGAAATTGCCATGATGACAGCCAACCTTCTTAGAGGAGACGGCACATGAAGAAGAAGAATATGTTTGTCATACGCCTTTTTCCGTAAATTGGCTTGGATGGTCAATGTTGTTAGAACTTGTCTTATTCTGGCGTCTAAACTAGCGCTTATGTTGTTACACTTAGCAATTGAGCCATTCATTTTTTTCTTGGTCAGAAGACATCAACTCACTCTGAGTGAAACCAGTAGACAGGTGTGGTAGATTATTCACAATTTTCTCGAAAGGTGACACGAAGTCAACCCAGCGAGTCTGCTGATTTGGTACATAAGTACGAATGAAACGATTACCCTCGTTTAGTGGGGGTTGGATTGGGGCCTAAATTTTGAGATAAGGATTTGCCTAATTTGATGACTAGCAAGGAAAAGTCTCCATCTTTTGCAAACAAAGTTAGACCCATTGTATGACAGAATTGATTCAGGTCTTCCGAATCTAGGAAAGTAGTCACGTTCTAAACGATTGATGATTGGTTAAGTGTTTGCAGATCTCATAGCGTACGATCTCAAATGGTTGGTAAATAGATCGATGACAGCTACAAGGTACCTTAGTCCTCCACGACCTCATGGGAGTGGTCCTGCCAAATATATGCCTAGGATTTGTCTAGGTTTCTCTGTGATGATAGGATTCGAAGGCAGTATATTCGAAAGATTAAAAGGTTTTGCCTTTTGACAAATGACACAGTGTTTCAAGAGCTTGTGAATTCTGCTGTGAAGGGTAGGGATGTAGCAGTACTTTGCTATTTTACGCTTACAATTTTCTGGACCAATGTGTCCCCATGAAATATGTGTATACCAGAGTAAGTGTTCTACATATTCCTGCGGAATGCATACTACCCAATTTTCTAATGATATGATGTTCGGTGGAAAAGAACTTGATTATGCAATTTGTAATATTTGCACTTGCGATGGGTAGTATTAGCTTCGAGGATCTGTTTCACACCTCTCCATTTTGGACCAGTTTCCTGCAATTGGACAATCTGGTTACAATGATCAAGAAAATATTTGCGATGTATCGGATCATTCATCAGAAGAATTCTGTAATTTGACATTTATTCCAAAAGTTCAGTACTGTCAGAAGAGCCTTCAGACATGCGAGATAGAGTATCTGCAATAATGTTATCTTAGCTTTTTAAATAGATTATTTCGAAATCATATTCCTGCTAGAAAAGACACCACCTCGTTAAGCGAGGATGTAGGAGTTTACACGTCAGAAGAAAACTAAGAGCCTGATGATCAGAGTAAACTTTGATTTTCTGGCCATTGATGTAGTAGTTGAAACTTTTGAAAGTCCAAACTACTGCAAGAGCTTCCAATTCAGTAACAGAATAGGATCGCTCAGTTTCTGTAAGAACCCTACTAGCAAAACTAATTACTCTGATTTCTTGTTTTCCATTGGCTTCATGTATCTGGAAGAGACAAGTACCTAATCCTTGAAAACTTTCGTCAGATGGCACACAAAATTCTTTTTCCATATCTGGATGATGAAGAATGTCGCTATTTAACAAAGCTTCTTTGATATCGAGGAATGCCTTTCGACAGTTGTCAGTCCAACGCCACGGAGTATTTTTCTTTAACAATTTCAATAAATCACGGTTGTTCATCACTTGCTTTGGTAAGAATCTTTTGAAGAACGAAGTGAGTCCGAGATAACCTTTAAGTTGTCGTTTTGAAGATGGGATAGGAAAATTTTTAATTGCGCTTAGCTTAGTCGGATCAGGACGGATTCCGTCAGATGAAATGACGTGTCCTAATAATTTGATTTCGGCTCATCCAAAGTGTGACTTTTGCAGGTTGGCAGTGACTCCGTATTCTAGTAATCGCTGAAACACTTTCTGTATTAGTTCAACGTGGTATTCCCAGGTTTTATTAGCAATTAAAAGATCATCAACGTAAAGAGTGACTTCATCAAGAAGATCTGGACCAAGAACATGATCAAGGGAGAGATGAATACTCCAGAACTAACATTTAATCCAAAAGGCATGACCTGATATTGATAAACTCTGCCGGCGAAGATCAGTGCCGTATACTTTCATGAGTTAGAACTTAGTCTCACTTGCCAGTATTACGTCTTCAAATCTATGCTACTCAAATATGTAACTCTGTAAAATCTCTGCAGGTGTTCTTCAATCGCTTCTGGTCTCGTTCGTACTGGTACAATAATTTTATTTATGTTTCGCGGGTCAACTACGAGTCGTATTGTGTTATCCTGTTCCAAAATCGTCAACAAGGGGCTGCTATATGGCGAATTAGAATGCTCTATGACTTTCCATCTCAACATCATAATTTCATTGCCAACTGCTTCCCTTCTTGCATACGGTATGGGGTATGTCGTGCGACAGAAAGTTTGGTGCGGCACCACTTCCATAGTATATTCATAGTCCTTTATAATACCAGGTCGTTTGGAAAATACGTCGATATATTGTGGCAACAAATTGAATAATTCCTGTCGCTGAGGTCTTATTGGTTATTTCCTGCGGAGAAGGTAAGTCACTGACTGTTATGGTATATTAAATGTATCACAGTTACCATAGAACAAATTGAAATGATTAAGACAAGGTGGTCTTCTGCCTATCCTTTGTAATCTAATGCTATTACAAGTTCCAAAGTTTTTTACTCTTTCTTTCACCAACTCCAGTGCTACTTCTGTCTGCTGTACTAAGAGTGTGCAAATGCCAGTGTAAAGGTCTATTCGGGCTCTATATCGTCTTAGAAAATCGATTCCTATGAGACATGGCACTGCCAAATTCTTGACAACGAGGAAAATACGTTTAATGGGTACTGATTGAATCTCCAGTGGTACCCAAGCTTGTATACTGACCTTTTGTGTCTGGGAGCCTATGGCTCATGTTATTGAACATCCTTGGACGGGTAATGTTGGAATTTTAAGTAATGTACTAATTTGCTTATAGAAAAATAAGGACATAGCATTAATATTTGCACCTGTAACTAGGATTATAGTCGTCAAAATTCCTACTGTAGTCAGTTTTGTCATAGCTTGCACTTGGTCATCCATCGGTTCGTCACCTTCAGTCGTCTCTTCCTCTTGTAATAATTCTCCTCTCATGTCAATTCCGTCATTGTATCTCAGTACAAGTACATCATGGTTAGTCTCTTTGTCGAAGTTGTCGCCCCCATACCTTCTCACAGGGAGCTTTCAGATGCTGAAATTAGTTTTCCTGTTTGCGTGGTTTTGATTGGCCTTCATTATTAGGAAGTTCGACCAATCTGACATTATGAGAACACTGAAGAACAAAATTACTATTATGTACAAACAACGTGTCAAAGTGTTGTAGCGTTTGTTCTGGTGTCCAATATGTGTTACTGTCTTCCACGTTCGTGAGAAATACAGGAGGATTGTACTGCCTTCGCGGGATCTGATGATTTTTATTACTATTATGATTTCCGGAAATGTTACGGTGAAATTCACCTTCACACTGTGGCTTGCCGTTAAACTGTGTTTCTATACATTCCCTCCGCTTGATTTTTACTAGGTGCGAAGTTGTGTTGGTATGAGTGGACGTTACGAGCTGTTTGTTGCTGCCCGTTAAGTGTTGGCCGTGCGAGTAGGGTGCATTCCATTGGAATCCGCTCTGCTGTTTCCAAACCTTTCGACTGAAACCATTTCCAAACTTCTGCTTCTACGGTTGAGTGCCGTACTGGTTACCAGTCGTGTTATTCACGGGATTGAATCGGTTGTGCTGATTTTGTCGATTCCTTTTGTACAGATACCCATTGCCTGTACTTCCGTTTTGCCAATCGTTACTATTTTTGTAACCATGCCCTGGCCTTTCATGGCCGTTACTCTCGTAATGTTGTGGCCAAGAATTGTGTGGAGTGTTCCGCGGTTTGTTAGCTCTCATGTTCTCGTAAATCAGGTCTAGGGAATCTAATGTAGGCTCAAAGGTATCTCGATCATCATCTGGTATGGCTACCAGCTTTTCACGAATTGATATGGGTAATTTAGACTTGAGGATCATAATTACACCTTTACTATTAATAGGGGTATCCCGGTACCGGATTTTGCCAAGATATTTTTCGAAGTACTTTCTCAGGCTGCTATTCCTGGGGTCAAATTGTTCTACGTTATAAACGTAGGCGCTTTTGAACACCTTCGCTCGAAAATTTGCTCAGGAAACAGTGCTCAAACTCCTCATATGTTCGACACTTATCAACCATTTCGGTTCCCCATATTGCCGATTCGCCACCTATATAAATTTGATACGCTGTCTATCGGTCCACGAATTTGGAAAAATGCCAGAGAATCCACGAAGAAAAACAATTGGGTGTATTTTCGTTTTTCCGGGTTAAAGGCTTGAAAAATACGATGTTTTCTCATGCTTTCTTCCTCCATAATTTGCACTACTGAGTCAGATTCTTGGTTTCGGTGACTAACTGAAATATGTGATGGTGAAATGTGTTCATTAGATACAACAGGTATTCGGAATTGCCGAAATAATTCATCTTCTTCCTCTAAAGAGGTAGGATAATTCGGTCTCTGTATTCGGGAACTACTACTCACTTGTGCCTTCAAGTTATTTAGTTGTTCCGTTACCTCATGCTTCCAATTTGGTAATTCTTTCTGAAAGGTACGCCTAATGCTACCGAGTTGAGACAGTACGGTATCTCCGGAGTGTCCAGGAGCTTCCAAGATACTAAGAGTGGTTGCTTTCACAGTCTCTACTAAGTCTTTGTTAATTTTATTTTCGACCAATTTGTCCTTTCCAGCAATACAGTTCACATACTTTTCTCTAAATTCTCTCTCATGACTGTCTAGCCTCTCTCTTACTTTTGTTTCAGTTTCCAGAGTCAAATTTGACATTCCCTCGGTTAGTTTTTCTATATGCGTAGTTACTCTGTGTAATCTATGATTAACCGTGGTTACAGAGGAGTCAAGATTCTTGGTTATGATGTCAGCTGTCTCCCTCTGCATAGTAGCTAAAGCGTCATTCAGTTCGGAAATTATTCCACTTTGCGTTTGAGAAACTGCATCCTTAACTAGATTTCCTACTTCGTTGGCTACGTCTTCTCTAAAAGTTTTTATTTCTTCGCTTACTGTGGAAAGTTTTATCTTCGAGCGAACCTAACATTTGTCTATTTTCCTCCATCAAATCTTGTCTCATTTGACGGTTTTCGTCTTTCAAATCATTTTGAATGGAATTCACCATTTGGCGATTTTCTTCTTTTAAATTTTTTTAATGGAGTTCACCATTTGTCGATTTTCTTCTTTTAAATCATTTTTAATGGAAATCACCATTTGGCGATTTTCCTCTTTTATTTGGCGATTTCCGTCCTGCATCATTTGACTTACTTGATTCAGTAGATGTTTCAATACATCGTCTGTCACTACCCCTGAATTACTTTCAGCTACCTCCCTTGTACCTGGTATATGGTGAGGAATACTTATGGCAGAAACTGTGCTGACATTGTCTAGTTCAGTAACATTATGGTGTGAGGCACCAAAGTCCATAATATTTCCTACTTCACTTTCTATAGTTGTTTCGATTGGTGTCTCAGCCTTACTAATTATCCTGTGGGACCGTAAGCGACGCGACACTTCACTCGTTTGACACTAGAGGCGACAATTCATAGTCTGCCATAGCTCACTTATTTACAAACAGTAAGTCAATGAAGTTTGTTTGAGCCACGGCCGTCAGCTGTCGACAGGTGTAATTTACTGGTAGCGAGTCGGTTGTCACTGCTACGTCACAAGATCGATGTCGGGAGCGCCCGGGTTCCCGGGTTCGATTCCCGGCGGGGTCAGGGATTTTCTCTGCCTCGTGATGACTGGGTGTTGTGTGATGTCCTTAGGTTAGTTAGGTTTAAGTAGTTCTAAGTTCTAGGGGACTGATGACCATAGATGTTAAGTCCCATAGTGCTTAGAGCCATTTTTGATGTCGGGAGTTGCACGTCACGAGAAAAGGTGGTTATTCTGGACCGTAAAGAAAGTATGGCTGCACACGGATCAAAATAAATGAAAACTAATACTGGTCAGCTCCGTGAACAGGCAGCGGACATTTAAAAACAACTGATACACAATAAACAACAATGTAATTTAAGCAATAATTAGAGAAATGGCCACGCTACCAAATGCAAACTACTGGATTTGAAGCAAATTTTCCACTGCAACTACTAAAGATCGTCACAAATTGATTAATGACGGCTGAAACTAAGGAAGCTTGGCTACGGCTGACAAAATTTTAACTTACGTTGCTGATGGCTGCCTTCGACGAAGCAACAAGATTTTCCCGCAAAAACTGTTCCAAAAAATCTCTTTTCCGTAATTTTCTCTAATTGCCTTATCTCGTTTATTCGCTCGATTGAAATTTAGTTGGATGGTGTTTGATGCATGTAACAAATCGAAAGCACAAGATAAGCTACAATTCTTTATGAAAATTTCCAGAATGCGTATCTTACTAAAAAATTTTTATTCCTTTGATCAGTACACGAGTTTTTTAATTCGTGTCCCTGTTCAGAGGCGCCAATTATAACAATATGTTTACTTTTGTGCATTAACATACAGCTATAATCGGCGGTGGAAATATATTTGTAGAGAAAAGCGCATAATGATGTACTGTATATTCTATTTTAGGCCAATAGACATAACTAGTTATTGTAGTGGTTTTGAATACCTTTACTGGTCAGGAATTTTACGCCGACTGTTTCTTGTTGAATCGTCTGATCAGTCGGAAGTTGCTTTGCAGAGGAAGGTAAATGACTATTGAAAATATAATTGTTTTTGGATAGCTCAACATGAATTTACTAAGGGACCGAAGTTTATCATGCATTTACCAGTAGAATAAGGTGCGGACAAAATATTTCGCCGTATTCAACTTCCGTCCGATTTCGACCAAACAATTCGTGACTGTGAACCATCAAACTTTGCAGAAACTTAAAAGAAAATCGAATACATATGGTCATGAAGTAGTGAGACATAGATTCTATACTAAATAAGTAGTCCATACACAAGTTACATTTAACTTTGAATTTATGGCAGTCAATAGATAACGAACTTACAATGCTCTGAAGAATTTAACATGGATGCCGTTTTGACTGGCACTTCTCTTCTCATAATGAAATTAATTCTTTGACATTTCCAGAAACACGTCGCAAAATCTAGCTTCTCACATAAATCTACTGCTATGCAGCATGGCACTTCCACGTTACACTAAAATAATATTTTTCGCAATAATAATACGTTGGCAAGACATGCATGTCCGACACAGAGTACAAGAAACAGAAGAGAGAGTAACTGTTCTTCGAGAATATCTCGTACGTCAAAAGAATGTGTAAAAGTGTTCTTCTTTTGTCTGCCTTTCGCGCAGCGGCTTTCAAAGTCAATAGCTCACTGCATTTCTGACGGCGCTTCCACAATAAACACGTCACGTCACAGGACAGAATATCAGACCAGCTGTGTGGCTGGATTGAAGAGTTTTTAGCAAACAGAGCACAGCATGTAGTTCTCAATGGAGAGACGTCTACAGACGTTAAAGTAACCTCTGGCCTGCCACGGGGGAGTGTTATGGGAGACATTACTTTTCGCAATATATGTAAATGACCTAGTAGATAGTGTCGGAAGTTCCATGCGGCTTTTCGCGGATGATGCTGTATTATGCAGAGAAGTTGCAGCATTAGAAAATTGCAGCGAATGCAGGAAGATCTGCAGCGGATAGGCACTTGGTGCAGGGAGTGGCAACTGACCCTTAACATAGACAAATGTAATGTATTGCGAATACATAGAAAGAAGGATCCTTTGTTGTATGGTTATATGATAGCGAAACAAACACTGGTAGCAGTTACTTCTGTAAAATATCTGGGAGTATGCGTATGGAACGATTTGAGGTGGAATGATCAAATAAAATTAATTGTTGGTAAGGCGGATGCCAGGTTGAGATTCATTGGGAGAGTCCTTAGAAAATGTAGTCCATCAACAAAGGAGGTGGCTTACAAAACACTCGTTCGACCAATACTGAGTACTGCTCATCAATGTGGGATCCGTACCAGGTCGGGTTGACAGAGGAGATAGAGAAGATCCAAAGAACAGCGGCACGTTCTCGTCACAGGGTTATATGGTAAGCGTGATAGCGTTACGAAGGTGTTTAGCAAACTCAAGTGGCAGACTCTGCAAGAGAGGCGCTCTGCATCGCGGTGTAGGTTGTTGTAAAGGTTTCGAGAGGGTGCGTTTCTGGATGAGGTATCGAATATATTGCTTCTCCCTACTTATAACTCCCGAGGAGATCACGACTGTAAAATTATAGAGATTCGAGCGCGCACGGAGGCTTTCCGGCAGTCGTTCTTCTCGCGAACCACACGCGACTGGAACAGCAAAGGGAGGTAATGACAGTGGCACGAAAGTGCCATCCGCCACACACCGTTGGGTGGCTTGCGGAGTATAAATGTAGATGTAGACGTTCGTTTTTTACATTCTCGCAACGTTATTTGTTAACTGTGGCTGTTGCCGAGCGACTGCTCGGTTAGTGAATGATCGAAAAATGGTAGGGCAATCACGTAATGTTACAATGTCAACGCCTCATCATAGAATATAGATGTCTCAGGGTTGCCCGTTTGGTAAAGCAGGATTGGTGGCGAACAGTGCGATCAGTGGGAGGTCTGACGACAGACTACAATGCTATTGCAGGCACAAGTGTTTCGGAGCACACCATCCAGTGCACAATGTTGAACATGGGGCTCTGCAGCAGACGGCCCCTGCGTGTTCCCAAGCCGACCCAGTGATATCGTCCATTGCCGGTACTATTCCAGTCAGCACGGGATCATCGAGAATGGACAGTGGATCAATGGAAACATGTCGTCTAGTCGGACGAATTACGTTTCTCGTTAAACCGGGTAGATAGCCGTGTCTCGGCTCGATGTCATCCATGCGAACCGGTGCTCGGAACGTACACCGTGCCACGGAAGCAGGCCGTTGGGGGCGGTGTTATGCTATTGGGGACATTCGTTTGGGATTACAATGACCCTAAGGTAGTAATCGAAGGCACGATGAGAGCTGTGGACCGTGTGAACATTATTGCGGACCACATGCATCCTTTCATGCTTGATGTCTTCCCCGAGGGGGGTGGCATCTTCCTGTGGGTATTTCTCCGCCTCGAGGCCAGAATTGTGCTACACCATCAAATTCTCCCCATCTGAACCCGACGGAACACATCTGGGACGCCATCGGGTGCAAGCTCCTCCGGAAACCAGCTAGAGACTTTTTCAATGCATGCCATACAGAATCTGTGCAGTACTGCTTTCCAAAGATGGACAAATACGCTATAAAACAGCTTGTCATATTGTTTTGTCTCGTCAGTGTAGAGCTTTAAACTTATATGGACACTTGGAAATGTGCCTTGTTCAGTCTCTTATCTCGTGTGGTATTTAATACCACTAAAGTCACCCATACACCATAATTTAAAATGATAATTTAAAATGATAATTTGGAACATGCAGATTAGTTTCATGCGCTTAAACTCAATTTAATTCAGTACAGTTGCTTATAACACTTTTTCAACATTATTGACTGTTGAGCCTTGTAAAGGGACAAACGAACGAAAAAATGAATGAATAACAAAAAGAACATGCGTTTTAGTGATGTCACTTTCAGGGTAATACAGCTGTTTAATATAACGATCCGGTTTTATTTTGAATAACAATACAGAAACAAAGTCATGTTATAGAAACACGACTGATGAGTTAACAGCTCGATTTAAAGGATATTTAATAGTTTATGAATAACGCAGCCAGCCACAAGTAATTTTAAAATGCTTCATTTTATTGCCATAACTGGTTTCTGTCTACCTTGTCCATCCTCAGATGGATAACATTTCCAACTCCATTGATGTTTTGGTAAGCAGCATATAGTAATAGTAGTAGTAATAATAGTAGTAGAAGTTTTATTCATCCGTAGACCCTTTTTACGAGGATATTGCATATGTCGCCCTGCTCCTGCACTGCTTTAGAATATTGCAATATTAAGAGCCACTATATGCTGTTTCATTAACAAAACCATGCTAATGTGCCTGTATTTATTTAGATGCAAGGTGGAAAAGTTGTATACACTCAACCTACATATGTTACAGTGGATGGCGATTTGTTTTATTAAGGTTCTTATGTCTTTACAGGTCGATGTATAAGCTGTTGCGTTGCGAATTGTAAATAAATCATTGGCACACTTCATAATATTCTTAATGGTATTTAGGGAGTAACAAAAAATGGTTCAAATGGCTCTGAGCACTATGGGACTCAACTGCTGAGGTCATTAGTCCCCTAGAACTTAGAACTAGTTAAACCTAACTAACCTAAGGACATCACAAACATCCATGCCCGAGACAGGATTCGAACCTGCGACCGTAGCGGTCTTGCGGTTCCAGACTGCAGCGCCTTTAACAGCACGGCCACTTCGGCCGGCAGGGAGTCACACATGTGTTTTACAGTCGAAGCCTTTGTTTAAGATACGAAGGCTATATGTTACATCTACATATACATGATTACTTTGCATTTCACACTTAAATGCCTGGCAGAGGGTTCATAGAACCACCTTCAAGCTTTTCTCTATCGTTCCACTCTCGAACAGCGCGCAAGAAACACGAACACTCAAATCTTTCTGTGGGAGCTCTGATTTCTATTATTTTATTGTAATGACCCTTTTTCCCTATGTAGTTGGGAGCCAACAAAATATTTTCTCATTCTGAGGAGAAAGTTGGTGATCGAAACGTCACGAGAAGATCCTACCGCAAAGAAAAACGCCTTAGCTTTAATGACTGCCACGCCAATTCGCGTGTACCATACCCGTGACACTCTCTCCCCTATTTCGTGATAATACAAAACACTCTTTCGGTGTCTTTCGTCAATCCTATTTCATGCAGATCCCACACTGCATAGCAATATTTCAGAAGAGGACAGATATTGTAGGGATTCTCTTTAGCAAACCTGTTGCATTTTCTAAGCGTTCGGTCAATAAATCGCAGTCTTCGATTCGCTTTTCCCACAACATTATCTGTGTGATCGTTCCAGTTTAAGTTATTCATAATTATAATCCCAAAGTACTTAGTTGAATTCACAACCTTTAAATTTGTGCGATTTATTGCGAACCGCAATTTAGCGGATTTCCTTTAGTACTCATTTAGATGATTTACTACTTTTCATTGTTTAGGTTCTAAGTGCCACTTCCCCCACCAAACATATAGCTTATCTAAACTGTTTTGATCATTTGATGACAATACAAGACAGTAAATGTCAGCATCATCTGTAAACAGTCTAAAAGGACTGCTCGGATTGTTTCCCAAACCGTTTACATAGATCAGCAACAGTAGAGCGCCTATAACAATTCCTTGGGGAACGCCAGATGTTACCTCCGTTTTCCTCGTTGACTTTCCACCAGTTATACGAACTGTGACATTCCTGATGGGAAATCACGAATTCAGTCCCATAAATGAGATGACACTTCATAGCCATGCAATTTGACTAGAAGTCGCTTGTGAGGAACGCTGTCAAAAACCTTTTGGATATCTCAAAACTGAAATCAATTTGACAACCGCTTTCGATAGCGTTCATTACACTGTGAGAAGAAAGAGCTAGTTGTGTTTCACAAGAACGATATTTTATGAATCCCTTTTGGCTATTTTTCAATAAATCGTTTTCTTCGATGTGATTCATAATGTTCGAACACAATGTTGTTGTGGTCTTCAGTCCTGAGACTGGTTTGATGCAGCTCTCCATGCTACTCTATCCTGTGCAAGCTTCTTCATCTCCCAGTACCTACTGCAACCTACATCCTTCTGAATCTGCTTAGTGTATTCATCTCTTGGTCTCCCCCTATGATTTTTACCCTCCACGCTGCCCTCCAATACTAAATTGGTGATCCCTTGATGCCTCAGAACATGTCCTACCAACCGATCCCTTCTTCTGGTCAAGTTGTGCCACAAACTTCTCTTCTCCCCAATCCTATTCAATACTTCCTCATTAGTTATGTGATCTACCCATCTAATCTTCAGCATTCTTCTGTAGCACCACATTTCAAAAGCTTCTATTCTCTTCTTGTCCAAACTATTTACCGTCCATGTTTCACTTCCATACATGGCTACACTCCATACAAATACTTTCAGAAATAACTTCCTGACACTTAAATCTATACTCGATTTAACAAATTTCTCTTCTTCAGAAACGCTTTCCTTGCCATTGCCAGTCTACATTTTATATCCTCTCTACTTCGTCCATCATCAGTTACTTTGCTCCCCAAATAGCAAAACTCCTTTACTACTTTAAGTGTCTCATTTCCTAATCTAATACCCTCAGCATCACCCGACTTAACTCGACTACATTCCATTATCCTCGTTTTGCTTTTGTTGATGTTCATCTTATATCCTCCCTTCAAGACACCATCCATTCCGTTCAACTGCTCTTCCAAGTCCTTTGCTGTCTCTGACAGAATTACAATGTCATCGACGAACCTCAAAGTTTTTATTTCTTCTCCATGGATTTTAATACCTACTCCAAATTTTTCTTTTGTTTCCTTTGCTGCTTGCTCAATATAGAGATTGAATAACATCGGGGAGAAGCTACAACCCTGTCTTACTCCCTTCCCAACCACTGCTTCCCTTTCATGTCCCTCAACTCTTATAACTGCCATCTGGTTTCTGTACAAGTTGTAAATAGCCTTTCGCTCCCTGTATTTTACCCCTGCCACCTTTAGAATTTGAAAGAGAGTATTCCAGTCAACATTGTCAAAAGCTTTCTCTAAGTCTACAAATGCTAGAAACGTAGGTTTGCCTTTCCTTAATCTTTCTTCTAAGATAAGTCGTAAGGTCAGTATTGCCTCACGTGTTCCAGTATTTCTACGGAATCCAAACTGATCTTCCCCGAGGTCGGCTTCTATTAGTTTTTCCATTCGTCTGTAAAGAATTCGTGTTAGTACTTTGCAGCTGTGGCTTATTAAACTGATTGTTCGGTAATTTTCACATCTGTCAACACCTGCTTTCTTTGGGATTGGAATTATTATATTCTTCTTGAAGTCTGAGGGTATTTCGCCTGTTTCATACATCTTGCTCACCAGATGGTAGAGTTTTGTCAGGACTGGCTCTCCCAAGGCCGTCAGTAGTCCCAATGGAATGTTGTCTACTCCGGGGGCCTTGTTTCGACTCAGGTCCTTCAGTGCTCTGTCAAACTCTTCACGCAGCATCGTATCTCCCATTTCATCTTCATCTACATCCTCTTCCATTTCCATAATATTGTCCTCAAGTGCATCGCCCTTGTATAGACCCTCTATATACTCCTTTCACCTTTCTGCTTTCCCTTCTTTGCTTAGAACTGGGTTTCCATCTGAGCTCTTGATGTTCATACATGTGGTTCTCTTATCTCCAAAGGTCTCTTTAATTTTCCTGTAGGCAGCATCTATCTTACCCCTAGTTAGATAAGCCTCTACATCCTTACATTTGTCCTCTAGCCATCCCTGCTTAGCCATTTTTCACTTCCTGTCGATCTCATTTTTGAGACGTTTGTATTCCTTTTGTGCCTGCTTCATTTACTGCATTTTTATATTTTCTCCTTTCATCAATTAAATTCAATATTTCTTCTGTTACCCAAGGATTTCTACTAACCCTCTTCCTTTTACCTACTTGATCCTCTGCTGCCTTCACTTCTTCATCCCTCAGAGCTACCCATTCTTCTTCTACTGTATTTCTTCCCCCCATTCCTGTCAACTGTTCCCTTATGCTCTCCCTGAAACTCTGTACAACCTCTGGTTCTTTCAGTTTATCCAGGTCCCATCTCCTTAAATTCCCACCTTTTTGCAGTTTCTTCAGTTTTAATCTACAGGTCATAACCAATAGATTGTGGTCAGAGTCCACATCTGCCCCTGGAAATGTCTTACAATTTAAAACCTGGTTCCTAAATCTCTGTCTTACCATTATGTAATCTATCTGATACCTTTTAGTATTCCAGGGTTCTTCCATGTATACAACCTTCTATCATGATTCTTAAACCAAGTGTTAGCTATGATTAAGTTATGCTCTGTGCAAAATTCTATCAGGCGGCTTCCTCTTTCATTTCTTAGCCCCAATCCATATTCACCTACTACGTTTCCTTCTCTCCCTTTTCCTACACTCGAATTCCAGTCACCCATGACTATTAAATTTTCGTCTCCCTTCACTATCTGAATAATTTCTTTTATTTCATCATACATTTCTTCAATTTCTTCGTCATCTGCAGAGCTAGTTGGCATATAAACTTGTACTACTGTAGTTGGTGTGGGCTTCGTATCTATCTTGGCCACAATAATGCTTTCACTATGCTGTTTGTAGTAGCTTACCCGCATTCCTATTTTCCTATTCATTATTAAACCTACTCCTGCATTACCCCTATTTGACTTTGTGTTTATAACCCTGTAGTCACCTGGCCAGAAGTCTTGTTCCTCCTGCCACCGAACTTCACTAATTCCCACTATATCTAACTTTAACCTATCCATTTCCCTTTTTAAATTTTCTAACCTACCTGCCCGATTAAGGGATCTGACATTCCACGCTCCGATCCGTAGAACGCCAGTTTTCTTTCTCCTGATAACGACATCCTCTTGAGTAGTCCCCGCCCGGAGATCCGAATGGGTGACTATTTTACCTCCGGAATATTTTACCCAAGAGGACGCCATCATCATTTAATCATACAGTAAAGCTGCATGCCCTCGGGAAAAATTACGGCCGTAGTTTCCCCTTGCTTTCAGCCGTTCGCAGTACCAGCACAGCAAGGCCGTTTTGGTTATTGTTACAAGGCCAGATCAGTCAATCATTCAGACTGTTGCCCTTGCAACTACTGAAAAGGCTGCTGCCCCTCTTCAGGAACCACACGTTTGTCTGGTCTCTCAACAGATACCCCTCCGTTGTGGTTGTACCTACGGTACGGCTATCTGTATCGCTGAGGCACGCAAGCCTCCCCACCAACGGCAAGGTCCATGGTTCATGGGGGGGAGACAATATACGAGGTGCGGCTAGAAAAAAACTGGACTGATGCTGGAAAAAACATTTATTTACAATTATTTACAATTTCATGTTATCTCCTTCAATGTACTCTTCTCCTCGGTCTCTACACCGCTCCATACGAATTTTCCACTGTTCATAGCAATGCTGCAGATCATTTTCGGTAAGTCCATACAGTACTTCTGTCGCTTTTTCTTTTACTGCTTCAACAGTCTCAAATCTAATTCCTTTCAAAGCTGACTTGATTTTAGGGAAAAGAAAAAAGTCACAGGGGGCCAAATCAGGTGAGTAGGGTGGATGATCTAAGATGGGAATGTTGTGTTTTGCCAAAAACTTCTTCACTGACAACGCACTGTGAGCTGGGGCATTGTCTTGGTGAAGGATCCATGACTTTTTTCTCCACAAATCGTTCCGTTTTCTCCGTACTCGCTCACGTAGGGTAGCCAGGACGCTAATGTAGTAATGCTGATTCACTGTTTGTCCCTCTGGTACCCAATCAATGTGCACCATCCCTTTGATGTAAAAAAAAACAATCATCATTGCCTTGAATTCCGATTTTGACATTCGTGCTTTTTTTTGTCGTGGAGAACCAGGAGTTTTCCAATGCATCGATTGGCGTTTAGTTTCGGGATCGTAAGTAAAAAACCACGATTCATCGCAAGTAATAACATTTTGTAAGAAGGTGGGATCACTTTCAATGTTTTCCAGGATGTGAGAACAAATCATTCTTCGGCGTTCCTTCTGTTCAATTGTGAGACACTTCGGAACCATTTTTGAACACACTTTGTTCATGTTGAAACTTTCATGAAGAATCTGCCTAACACTTTCCTTGTCAACTCCTGTTAACTCAGACACTGCTCTGATTGTTAAACGGCGATCTTGTCGAACAAGTTTACCGATTTTTTCAATGTTTGCATCAGTTTTTGCTGACAATGGTCTGCCAATGCGAGTGTCATCACTGGTGTCTTCGCGGCCATCTTTAAATCGTTTAAACCACTCAAACTCTTGTGTTCGCGATAAACAATCATCGCCGTACACTTGTTGTAACATTACAAACGTTTCACTTGCAGATTTTCCTAGTTTGAAACAAAATTTGATGTTAACACGCTGTTCTTTCTGTACACTCAACATTTTCCGACGCACAGACAAAACGTCAACTACTTAAAACAGACGCCACGGGCAGTGAGTGCAGGAGGTAGATGAAACTCGAGCAGTAGGCGGAGCGAGAGTCACGTGACAGGCCACGCGACTTTCAGCCTTATTGCATTCGTTTTATTGTTTCACCAGTACTAGTCCGGTTTTTTTCTAGCCACACCTTGTATGTTCCAAAATCCCACAGCAAATCGATGTTAGCGACATGGGTCTGTAATTCAACGGATTAATCCTATTTCCTTAGATTTAGATCTTCCGATGAGCGAGTGGTTGCAAATGATTGCTAAGGATGGAGCTATTGTATCAACACACACTGAAATGAACCTGATTGATATACAATCTTGCCTTCATTAAGTAATTTAAGCTGCTACGCTAGCCTATACCGAGGATATATACGTCTAAGTTACACATGTTGAGAGTTGTTCTTGATTCGAATTGTGCAACGTTTACTTCATCTTCCTTGATGAAGGAATTTCGGAAAACCGTGTTTAGTAGCTTTGCTTTAGTGCCACTGTCATTGGTATCGCACAGTGAAAGTATTGATTACGTCTTACGTCTAGTGTACTTTACAAACGACCAGAATCTCTTTTAGTTTTCTGCCAAATTTCGAGTCAGAGTTTCGTTGTGGAAGCTGTTAAAAGAGTCTCGCATTGAAGTTATTACTAAATTTCGAGATTCTGTAAAATGTCGCCAATCTGGGGGATTTTGCTTTCTTTTAAATTTTACAAGCGTTTTTCGTTGTGTCTGCAATAGTAATCCGACCTGTTTTATGTACCAGGGGGTCAGTACCATCTCTTATTAATTTCTTAGGTGTATATCTCTTGAATGACGTCCATACTATTTCTCTGGATTTAAACCACTTCTGATCTACGCTTGCATAGTTAAATGGGAATGAGTAGAGGCTGCCTCTCAGGAAGTCGTCAAGCGACTTTTCATGTTTTTTTCAACAGATCTATTTTGCATTAGGCAGATATATAAACGTATCATTCGTTTTCTATTGAGAAAAGATGTAAACAGAGCAAGTAATATACGTGGAATGTGCAAATGTTAATAACGGAAAAATGCTTTTATTCTCTGAGTGAACTTATTATTAGTGGACTATATGACAAGTTGTTTTAGCAGGATTTTTCGCAGGGACAGAGAAACGAAATTTTAACGAAATTTTATAAAACTAGCAAATTGTATACTATAATGTGTAGACTTGATTATATATACACAACTTCTGATGATCGTTACAAGTTATAATTTAGCTGAAGGTAATACAAAATTTAAAAAGTTTATTATTGGATGAGGGCAACACATTTGCTCAACATTAGAGTTTAAATTTAAGTAACTTAATACTAGTATCATTAACAGGTTACTTAAAATACACTCCTGGAAACTGAAATAAGAACACCGTGAATTCATTGTCCCAGGAAGGGGAAACTTTATTGACACATTCCTGGGGTCAGATACATCACATGATCACACTGACAGAACCACAGGCACATAGACACAGGCAACAGAGCATGCACAATGTCGGCACTAGTACAGTGTATATCCACCTTTCGCAGCAATGCAGGCTGCTATTCTCCCATGGAGACGATCGTAGAGATGCTGGATGTAGTCCTGTGGAACGGCTTGCCATGCCATTTCCACCTGGCGCCTCAGTTGGACCAGCGTTCGTGCTGGACGTGCAGACCGCGTGAGACGACGCTTCATCCAGTCCCAAACATGCTCAATGGGGGACACATCCGGAGATCTTGCTGGCCAGGGTAGTTGACTTACACCTTCTAGAGCACGTTGGGTGGCACGGGATACATGCGGACGTGCATTGTCCTGTTGGAACAGCAAGTTCCCTTGCCGGTCTCGGAATGGTAGAACGGTGGGTTCGATGACGGTTTGGATGTACCGTGCACTATTCAGTGTCCCCTCGACGATCACCAGTGGTGTACGGCCAGTGTAGGAGATCGCTCCCCACACCATGATGCCGGGTGCTGGCCCTGTGTGCCTCGGTCGTATGCAGTCCTGATTGTGGCGCTCACCTGCACGGCGCCAAACACGCATACGACCATCATTGGCACCAAGGCAGAAGCGACTCTCATCGCTGAAGACGACACGTCTCCATTCGTCCCTCCATTCACGCCTGTCGCGACACCACTGGAGGCGGGCTGCACGATGTTGGGGCGTGAGCGGAAGACGGCCTAACGGTGTGCGGGACCGTAGCCCAGCTTCATGGAGACGGTTGCGAATGGCCCTCGCCGATACCCCAGGAGCAACAGTGTCCCTAATTTGCTGGGAAGTGGCGGTGCGGTCCCCTACGGCACTGCGTAGGATCCTACGGTCTTGGGGTGCATCCGTGCGTCGCTGCGGTCCGGTCCCAGGTCGACGGGCACGTGCACCTTCCGCCGACCACTGGCGACAACATCGATGTACTGTGGAGACCTCACGCCCCACGTGTTGAGCAATTCGGCGGTACGTCCACCCGGCCTCCCGCATGCCCACTATACGCCCTCGCACAAAGTCCTTCAACTGCACATACGGTTCACGTCCACGCTGTCGCGGCATGCTACCAGTGTTAAAGACTGCGATGGAGCTCCGTATGCCACGGCAAACTGGCTGACACTGACGGCGGCGGTGCACAAATGCTGCGCAGCTAGCGCCATTCGACGGCCAACACCGCGGTTCCTGGTGTGTCCGCTGTGCCGTGCGTGTGATCATTGCTTGTACAGCCCTCTCGCAGTGTCCGGAGCAAGTATGGTGGGTCTGACACACCGGTGTCAATGTGTTCTTTTTTCCATTTCCAGGAGTGTATAAGTATATGCAACTTACATTGCAACATGTTTCACGAAATGTTACAAATTAAAAGATTTGTATCAGGCTGCTCTGAGTTTGTTGATTTTGGTGTCTATTCCATTTCTTTTGTAATAGTCGTTAGGATATAACGTAGGGCATGTGTGGAAATTCTTGTACAGTTTTCTGACTGTTGGGGGTCCATGTTCTGTTTAATTTGCGTGAACAGCCAAAGAAAATATATAGCAATTGTTTGTTAACTAGCTGCACTTTCTTATTTAGAATGCATAGGGGTAGTCCATTTTCCTGCCTTTGTTAGTAGTAGGAAATATCTGTTTTGTTAGTTGTGTGTAATATCCGTAAGTTAACTTTGAAGTTGGGAACAGTGTGTCCATGCTGATCCACGTGAGTGGCTATGACAGATTTATTTAAAACTTTTAGTCTAAAGGCATCCATGCGTTCCCAGTATCTTTTAGTGGAGAACCTTGCGGTCTGGGCAAGATCAAAGCTGAGGTGGTTGTCACAAACAATCTTGTAAATTTGGGTGTAAAACACATCTGTGACTCTCTGTCAATACGAGTATTATGAAGTGTGTCACTGTGATTTATTTACAATATGTGTCTGTTTGCAACGCAACATGTTATACATCGACCTGGAAAGACCTAAAGGACCATAACAAAACAAATCGCCATCCACTGCAACATATGCAGGGTAAGGGTACACAACTTTTTCACCTTGTATCTAAATAAATGCACGCAGGTTACCGTGTTTTTACGAATGAAACAACGTATAAAGTGGCTCTAAATATTGCACTATTGTTAGGCAGTGAAGGAGCAGCCGACATGTCTAATACCCTTGTAAAAAAGATCTACAGATTAAAACTAATACTACTACTACTACTACTACTATTACTACATGCTGCTGACCAAAACATTAATGCAGCTGGAAATGTTATCCATGTGCAGATGGACATGGTAGCCCAAAACCGGTTATGACTTTGAAATAAAGTATTTTAAATGATTTGTGACTGGTTGCGTTATTCAGCAACGGTATTAACATTCTGCATCTTCATTCTCCATGTCTACATATTTATTTCTCAACAGAGTCACCTTAGCAACATACTCATTTCTCCCAGTGAGAGGTTAATTTGATGAAACCGTCACTGTAGAATGTTTGTTGGTGGACCACAACATCGCCTCTGTTTTCATCACTTCTTCACTATGAGAATGAAGCCCTTGAAGACGTTCCTTAAGTTTTGGAAACAGATGAAAATCTGATGGAGCAAGTTGATGACTTTCCATCAGTGTTCTTTGCTTCAACTCCTGTATTTTGTACATGTATGCATATTTATCAGTCCATCTTTAGTATGGATAGGAACTGTGACCGTTGCATTCAGATGCGAGAAGAGTTGATGACCCCTTGCTCACAGCTCCAGGTGGTGTTGGCTTCAGTCACGCAGTTACGAGGCTGTTGCTAATGGACATCACTGTGTGTTGGGGGGGGGGGGGAGGGGGAGACAGGGCGATCCGAGGGACATCCAGTACGACCCATGTGTCCACTGATCGATCCACTACTGTGGCCACCCTAGATACTGACCACATGGAGACTGATCTCTCACCTGTGGTCGAGTGGGAGGTCGTTCAAAGATGTGGCCAGCAGCGAAAGACCTTCCAAGGGGTTGATCAGAGTGCCTTCCCAGTTCATCTGACGAACAGGTATCGGACACTATCAGTGGCTGACAAAGTGACTGAGTCAGACGAATTCTCTCAGTCTGCAGGGTCTGTTCATTGACAAACGGTGGGATTACAGGTAGTTGGGTGCTCCAATTTTAGGCGCATAGTGGGAAGGAATCCAGTGTGCACTTTGTGTGTATACCGAGAGGTGTCATTCCAGATGTGGAACGGGTACTTCTGGATGCCTTGAAGAGCTCAAGGTGCAGCCAACTGTAGGTGGTGGTCGCTTTGGATCAGAAGAGATTCTCCCTGGTTTCGGGCGGCTGTCTGAAGTAGTAAAGACTGCCAGTCTTGCTTGTGAGATGAAGGCGAAGTTCACCATCTGTATCATTGTCGACAGAAGCGACGGTGGTTCTTTAGTATAGAACTGAGTGGAAGATCTGAATCAGATCAGATGGTTCTGCGACGTTGTAGATTGCAGATTCCTCGTCTTGTGCCATAGGCTGGTGGGTTTCCAGATTCAGCTAAATATGTCAGGAGTTCAATACACGTAGAAAGCGACTACACGGATAGCGGGGGACATAGGAGCAATCAATACTGTAGTTGTAAACTGTCATAGCCGTGTTGGAAAAGAACCAGAGCGCCAAGCGCTGACAGAAAGCACTGAATCTCAAACAGTTATAGGTACGCAAAGCTGGCTAAATCCGGAAATAAGTTCAGCCGAAATTTTTACAAAGGACCTAACCGTTTTCGGAAAGGACAGATTAAATATAGTTGTTGGTGGAGAGTGTATTGCTGCCAGAAGTAGATACTATTGTAGTGAAATCGAAGTAGATAGGTTCTGTGATTTAGTATGGGCCGAGGTTATATTAGACAACGGAATACATTAATAATTAGTTACTTTTACCGACCCCTCGACTCAGATGATACAGTTGCTGAACAGTTCAAAGAAAACTTGAGTGTCATTTCAGATAGGTGTCCACTAATATAATTATAGTGAGTGGTGACTTCAATCTTTACCTTCGATATGTTGGCAAAAATACATGTTTAAAGTCACAGAAACATCGTCCGAAATCGTAATGAATGCCTTCTCAGAAAATTGTTGTGAGCCACTAGTTCAGGAGCCCATTCGAAATGTAAATGGTTGCGAAAACCATCAAGAATAAACTCAAAATATATTTACTTAAAAAAGCAGATAAAAATTCGCTTGACACCTTCTTAAGAGATAGTCTCCACTCCTTTTAATCTACGAGTATGGCAACTGAGAGATATGTGCCAGATAAATTAACAAGAGATGGTACAGATCCCCCACGGCACACAAAACGGGTCAGGACACGGTTGCAGACGCAACGGAAAAACATGCCAAATTTAAAAGAAAACTAAATCCTCCAGATTGGCGAAGTTTTACAGAAGCTCAAAATTTAGCGAGAACTTCATTGCGAGATGTTTTTAATAGTTCCCACAACGAAACTCTGACTCGAAATGTGACAGAAAACCCAGAGAGATTCTAGTCGTATGTAAAGTACACCAGTGGCAACACGCAATCAATATCTTCACTGCGTGGTAACAATGTTGATGTTATTGACTACAGTGTCGCAAAAGTAGAGTTATTAAACACGGTTTTTCAATATTCCTTTACAAAAGATGATGAAGCAAATGCCCCAGAATTCGAATCAAGTGAGAAACTTAGACGTAGATGTCGTCGGTGTAGCGAAGCAGCTTAAAACACTTAAGAACGGCAAGGCGTGTGGTCCAGATCGTATACCAGTCAGGTTCCTTTCAGAGTGTGCTGAAACAATAACACCGTACTTGAGAGTGGTATACGACGGCTCGCTCGTCGGGAGATCCAAAGCTAAAGACTGGAAAGTTGCACAGGTCACATCAGTACTCGAGGCAGGAAATAGGAGTAATCCGATAAATTGCAGAGCCATGTCACTAAAGTCGATTTGTGGTAGGATTCTGGGACATATGCTGCGGTCGAACGTTATGAATCACCTAGAAGAAAACGGTTCATTGACAAATTGCCCTCGTATTTGTGGTTTGATGCGTTATTCATCCAAAGTCGTTAACGGCTGCGTAGTTCACAAGATCCATCATGGATAAAGTGATAGTGGATATTCAGTAGTTGTTAGAGTCACGCGGTGCCATCGCAGCTTTCATTTTTCACGTGACCAACACTATACGAAAGTAATGCAACCTCCAAATTGTACTTCTAGAGTTGGTAATTGTTAGGTTGGTGCATACGTTTGTAGCGTTTTTGTTCTAACATTTTGGTATTCGGGTCGCTATGGTTTTTTTTGTCGATTGTCATTTTTTATTTGTAGCTCATTGTTGCTATTTGAGTTTACAGATTGTCATTTTGTCATTTGGAGATAGTGAGTGGTGCCATGGACGCTAGAAAACGAAGTGACAACTGGAGAAACCGGAACGTTTCCGACAAATTTTTCTGTTTGAGTCCAATAGAGGGATAACAGCAGCGGAATCAGCCGGAAACGTTTACGTCATACATGGGGATTACGGCAAGGAAATGGTTTCCTCGTTTTAAGCAGTATAGTTTTGACATTCGTAACTCTTCTCATTCAGTAAGATCTTCGGCATTTGATGAAGATCGTTTAAACACATAAATCCACAATGATCCACTCCCGTGTACTCGATAACTGGCAAATGTGATGAACTGTGATCATTCCACCATCGTGCGACATTTGCATGCATTGGGGAAGAATAAAAAAGCGGCTACACGGTTACTGCATGCTCTAAGAAAGACTTCTTGCTCCACGATATAACACCCGCCCGCGTTCTTTTAGACTGACAAAAAACGCTGTACCGGGCAGCTGCGTTGGGGAGCTTCTCAAAACCAGGAGATTTCTAGAGTCGCGAAATCGAAAAGTTGCAGCAGCGCTGGCAGACTGTTGTAAATGGTGAAGGTATATCTATTATTGATGACTAAAGGGAAAGCAGAAAGGTGGAAGGAGTATATAGAGGGTCTATACAAGGGCAATGTATTTGAGGACAATATTATGGAAATGGAAGAGGATGTAGATGAAGATGAAATGGGAGACACGATACTGCGTGAAGAGTTTGACAGAGCACTGAAATACCTGAGTCGAAACAAGGCGCCGGGAGTAGACAACATTTCATTAGAACTACTGGCGGCCTTGGGAGAGCCATTCCTGACAAAACTCTACCATGTGGTGAGCAAGATGTATGAGACAGGCGAAATTCCCTCAGACTTCAAAAAGAATATAATAATTCCAATCCCAAAGAAAGCAGGTGTTGACAGATGTGAAAATTACCGAACTGTCAGTTTAATAAGTCACAGCTGCAAATACTAACGCGAATCCTTTACAGACGAATGGAAAAACTGGTAGAAGCTGACCTCGGGGATTCCGTAGAAATATTGGAACACGTGAGGCAATGCTGACTCTACGACTTATCTTAGAAGAAAGATTAAGGAAAGACAAACTTACGTTTCTAGCGTTTGTAGACTTAGAGAAAGCTTTTGATAATGTTGACTGGAATACTCTCTTTCAAATTCTAAAGGTGGCAGGGGTAAAATACAGGGATCGAAAGGCTGGACGATAAACAGTTTGGACAAGAAGAGAATAGAAGCTTTCGAAATGTGGTGCTACAGAAGAATGCTGAAGATTAGATGGGTAGATCACATGACTAATGAGGAGGTACTGAATAGAATTGGGGAGAAGAGGAGTTTGTGGCACAACTTGACAAGAAGAAGGGACCGGGTGGTAGGACATGTTCTGAGGCATCAAGGGATCACAAATTTAGCATTGGAGGGCAGCGTGGAGGGAAAAAATCGTAGAGGGAGACCAAAAGATGAATACACTAAGCAGACTCAGAAGAATGTAGGTTGCAGTAAGTACTGGGAGATGAAGAAGCTTGCATAGGATAGAATAGCATGGAGAGCTGCATCAAACCAGTCTCAGGACTGAAGACCACAACAACAACAACAAAGTGTCTGTTACGCGTATGTGTTGTGTTTATTAAACTTATGGATAAACGCTACGGATTTATGCACCAACCTAAGCTCGCTTTCTTACAACATGGACCATTGTGTTAACGCTCGGAACTGAGATTGTTCATTGCGGTAGAGTCGTACAGCTTTCAGCACACGCGTACCTCTAGCCTCGCGCGCTTGCATTGCGGGAGGGTGAGCATCGCGGCTGTGTGGCCAGGATGAGACTTCGAGGGGTAGGCGGGCAAAGGCGGCTATCGATCGGGCGTGTTGGAAGGGGGCGGAGGGCGGACTTCGATCCGTGCTCCAACATGTGCCGCGTGCGTATAACAGCTGCAGGCCTCGGCGCCAGGCCGTCTGGCGCGAGTGCGCCCTCGTGCCAGAGCCAATGCCACAGTCTAAAGTGACAGTAGCGACTCTCCGTCTCGTCTTTGTTACTCACTACGATAGCAGCGCGCCAAGTATCCAGTAAGTGACACTTCTCAGTAGGATATCGGATGAGTGCGAATACTATCTTTTATATTGATTTGTAACATAGTTTCTACAATGGGGAGCGTATGTAGTGCCATAAAAATCGACAATAACTAAAAAAATGACACCTTATTTGCCTTTCTTTAGTTTCCTAAGCATCCTAGGACATACAGGACAGTTTATTTACTTTTCTCTTGTAACATACAGATATTTACTGACGAAAGTTGTACTCTTTTGAGAAAAAAAAGCTAGTAAACAGCAGAAGAGCTGTCCTTTTGCAGAAACACATCGTATATCTATCCTAAAACGCTGAGTTTTGTTCGCTACACTTACAGCCAAATTAGTGAAGGGGGAACGCACGAAACCTGTAAGGAATGTAACATCTGCATTCTTTAACGTACCAAAGAAGCCATCACGACTATTGCTAAAAGAAAAACCACACATACGTGATAATAAAACGTCAAAAGCAAGAAAACTGTTCCCCAACACAGAAGAAACCAATTCCACAATTTCTGCTAAATCTGAGCTACAAACTTAGTATTAAGAGAACAGTCTTGATCGCGTTTCTTATTTATTTAGTGCCGACCGGTTCCAGCCCATCGCAGCGGCCATCTTCAGGGCGAACATATGGCCGACTGCTGGTGGCTTCACTTCTACCAAAGTGTGCCACACCTTGGTAGAAGTGAAGCCACCAGCAGTCGGCCTTATGTTCGGCCTGAAGATGGCCGCTGCGATGGGCTGGAACCGGTCGGCACTAAATAAATAAAAAACGCGATTAAGACTGTTTTCTTAATACTAAGTTAATTTATATCAATCGCTGTTACTCCACAACCATGTTGTCCAAACATCTGAGCAACAAACGACAAGAAGTAGGGCTGTTGATGAAATATCGATATATAGACATTTTTTCCAAAAGATATCGATGTACATCGGCGATACCTATTCCACCGATACATCGATATCGAAATGACAATAGCGAGTGGCAGTATGTTAATTTTATATTTTTTCGCAATTTTCGATAAATATTTGAAGTTGTTCTTTTGAATTTGTAATAGAACATAATTTTCACTGGGTGAAAAAGTCTTACTACTTTTTGAGCTTTCATCACGTCCAGTCTTTCTCTTTGTGTGGAACAAGTACTTGTATATATGGCAGCAAGAAGCTGTCTGATTACCTTGGGGCTGGCGGTGTGAATGGAATAACAAGATATCCGATGTGGAAAAACTGCACACTAGTGTGCTGTTACTTCGCATCGCTGTTCTTCAGAAACAATTGTTAAACTGATGAACAAAAATCTAAATGACAAGATTGGTCTTCGCGATGAGCAGAGACGTGTGAGGGGAAGTGCTGACGTAATCGTCGCTCGGTGTCACCATCAGAGAGTGCAACGTTTAACATCACCACGCAATTCTGACACTGCAACTGCTACGTCACTGGCGTTTACAGAAATGAAAAATCATGGAAGGTGACATGAAGTATCCAGACAATTCGATATGTAACAAAACCTAACGACGGACCCACCGGACACCTTTCTTGCATCACTTACGTGTAGTTACCATTGTTAGCAAAGTGGTTATCGCCAATGGTGAACTTGCATCGCTTTCCTTTCAATTCTTGCTCGAAGGAGGATAAGCAGGCTGCTAGTTCCTTGATGTACAGAATATCTAATAATAAATAAATACGTAGATAATACAGCTCTAAACCTGGCAGTATATTTACAATGTGCAGCAGATATTTTTGTTTTGGTCCATACGTCGAAATTCGAGGGCCAATTTTGTTATTTATTTTAAATATCGATGTATCGGACTTTAACACGGCCACTTTTGAAGTAGAAGAGTTTACATTCACAAAAGTATTCATGTATTAGGAATTCATGTGAAACATAAGAATAGGTGAATCATTAAAGTTCATAAAAAAATTTTACATGTCAAGGAAAGTGCCTCTCATAATAAGAACAGACAACAACAAAAAATTCTCTTCTCATGCTTGAAATATGTGTTTTTATTCTCTTGCTGTCAGCGGTATAAGCTCCAATTGCACACGCCTTCGAAAATATTTCTTCATAAATAACTTGTGGCTTATGTCACTGAAGCAGTGAGATGTGGCCGTTTCTATACTGCTTATATCACGTAGGTATATCAAGTAGGTAAAAAGGCGAGGGCTTGGGTAACAGAAGATATATTGAATTTAATTGATGAAAGGAGAAAATATAAAAATGCAGTAAATGAAGCAGGCAAAAAGGAATATAAATGTCTCAAAAATGAGATCGACAGGAAGTGCAAAATGGCTAAGCAGGAATGGCTAGAGGACAAATGTAAGGATGTAGAGGCTTATCTCACTAGGGGTAAGGTAGATACTGCCTACAGGAAAATTAAAGAGACCTTTGGAGAAAGGAGAACCACTTGCATGAATATCAAGAGCTTTGATGGAAACCCAGTTCTAACCAAAGAAGGGAAAGAAGAAAGATGGAAGGAGTATATAGAGGGTCTATACAAGGGCGCCCCCCCCCCCCCCCCCCCCCATGAACCATGGATCTTGCCGTTGGTGGGGAGGCTTGCGTGCCTCAGCGATACAGATGGCCGTACCGTAGGTGCAACCACAACGGAGGGGTCTCTGTTGAGAGGCCAGACAAACATGTGGTTCCTGAAGAGGAGCAGCAGCCTTTTCAGTAGTTGTAGGGGCAACAGTCTGGATGATTGACTGATCTGGCCTTGTAACATTAACCAAAACGGCCTTGCTGTGCTGGTACTGCGAACGGCTGAAAGCAAGGGGAAACTACAGCCGTAATTTTTCCCGAGGACATGCAGCTTTACTGTATGATTAAATGATGATGGCGTCCTCTTGGGTAAAATATTCCGGAGGTAAAATAGTCCCCCATTCGGATCTCCGGGCGGGGACTACTCAAGAGGACGTCGTTATCAGGAGAAAGAAAACTGGCATTCTACGGATCGGAGCGTGGAATGTCAGATCCCTTAATCGGGCAGGTAGGTTAGAAAATTTAAAAAGGGAAATGGATAGGTCAAAGTTAGATATAGTGGGAATTAGTGAAGTTCGGTGGCAGGAGGAACAAGACTTCTGGTCAGGTGACTACAGGGTTATAAACACAAAGTCCAATAGGGGTAATGCAGGAGTAGGTTTAATAATGAATAAAAAAATAGGAGTGCGGGTTAGCTACTACAAACAGCATAGTGAACGCATTATTGTGGCCAAGATAGACACAAAGCCCATGCCTACTACAGTAGTACAAGTTTATATGCCAACTAGCTCTGCAGATGATGAAGAAATAGATGAAATGTATGACGAGATAAAAGAAATTATTCAGGTAGTGAAAGGAGACGAAAATTTAATAGTCATGGGTGACTGGAATTCGTCAGTAGGAAAAGGGAGAGAAAGAAACGTAGTAGGTGAATATGGATTGGGGGGAAGGAATGAAAGAGGAAGCCGCCTTGTAGAATTTTGCACAGAGCATAACTTAATCATAGCTAACACTTGGTTCAAGAATCATAAAAGAAGGTTGTATACCTGGAAGAATTCTAGAGATACTAAACGGTATCAGATAGATTATATAATGGTAAGACAGAGATTTAGGAACCAGGTTTTAAATTGTAAGACATTTCCTGGGGCAGATGTGGACTCTGACCACAATCTATTGGTTATGAACTGCAGATTGAAACTGAGGAAACTGCAAAAAGGTGGGAATTTAAGGGGATGGGACCTGGATAAACTGAAAGAACCAGAGGTTGTACAGAGTTTCAGGGAGAGCATAAGGGAACAATTGACAGGAATGGGGGAAAGAAATACAGTAGAAGAAGAATAGGTAGCTCTAAGGGATGAAGTAGTGAAGGCGGCAGACGATCAAGTAGGTAAAAAGACGAGGGCTAATAGAAATCTTTGGGTAACAGAAGAAATGTTGAATCTAATTGACGAAAGGAGAAAATATAAAAATGCAGTAAATGAAGCAGGCAAAAAGGAATACAAACGTCTCAATAATGATATCGACAGGAAGTGCAAAATGGCTAAGCAGGGATGGCTAGAGGACAAATGTAAGGATGTAGAGGCTTGTCTCACTAGGGGTAAGATAGATACTGCCTACAGGAAAATTAAAGAGACCTTTGGAGAGAAGAGAACCACTTGTATGAACATCAAGAGCTCAGATGGCAACCCAGTTCTATGCAAAGAAGGGAAGGCAGAAAGGTGGAAGGAGTATATAGAGGGTTTATACAAGGGCGAAGTACTTGAGGACAATATTATGGAAATGGAAGAGGATGTAGATGAAGATGAAATGGGAGATAAGATACTGCGTGAAGAGTTTGACAGAGCACTGAAAGACCTGAGCCGAAACAAGGCCCCGGGAGTAGACAACATTCCATTAGAATTACTGACGGCCTTGGGAGAGCCAGTCCTGACAAAACTCTACCATCTGGTGAGGAAGATGTATGAGACAGGCGAAGTACCCTCAGACTTCAAGAAGAATATAATAATTCCAATCCCAAAGAAAGCAGGTGCTGACAGATGTGAAAATTACCGAACTATCAGTTTAATAAGTCACAGCTGCAAAATACTAACACGAATTCCTTACAGACGAATGGAAAAACTGGTAGAAGCCGACATCGGGGAAGATCAGTTTGGATCCCGTAGAAATATTGGAACACGTGAGGCAATACTGACCTTACGACTTATCTTAGAAGAAAGATTAAGGAAAGGCAAACCTACGTTTCTAGCATTTGTAGACTTAGAGAAAGCTTTTGACAATGTTGACTGGAATACTCTCTTCCAAATTCTAAAGGTGGCAGGGGTAAAATACAGGGAGCGAAAGGCTATTTACAACTTGTACAGAAACCAGATGGCAGTTATAAGAGTTGAGGGACATGAAAGGGAAACATTGGCTGGGAAGGGAGTGAGACAGAGTTGTAGCCTCTCCCCAATGTTATTCAATCTGTATATTGAGCAAGCAGTAAAGGAAACAAAAGAAAAATTCGGAGCAGGTATTAAAATCCATGGAGAAGAAATAAAAACTTTGAGGTTCGCCGATGACATTGTAATTCTGTCAGAGACAGCAAGGGCAGTTGAATGGAATGGACAGTATCTTGAAAGGAGGATATAAGATGAACATCAACAGAAGCAAAACGAGGATAATGGAATGTAGTCGAATTAAATCGGGTGATGCTGAGGGAATTAGATTAGGAAATGAGACACTTAAAGTAGTAAAGGAGTTTTGCTATTTGGGGAGCAAAATAACTGATGATGGTCGAAGTATAGAAGATATAAAATGTAGACCGGCAATGGCAAGGAAAGCGTTTCTGAAGAAGAGAAATTAGTTAACATCGAGTATAGATTTAAGTGTCAGGAAGTCGTTTCTGAAAGTATTTGTATGGAGCGTAGCCATGTATGGAAGTGAAACATGAACGATAAATAGTTTAGACAAGAAGAGAATAGAAGCTTTCGAAATGTGGTGCTACAGAAGAATGCTGAAGATTAGATGGGTAGATCACATAACTAATGAGGAGGTATTGGATACAATTGGGGAGAAGAGGAATTTGTGGCACAACTTGACGAGAAGAAGGGACCGGTTGGTAGGACATCTTCTGAGGCATCAAGGGATCACAAATTTAGCATTGGAGGGCAGTGTGGAGGGTAAAAATCGTAGAGGGAGACCAAGAGATGAATATACTAAGCAGATTCAGAAGGATGTAGGTTGCAGTTAAGTACTGGGAGATGAAGAAACTTGCACAGGATAGGGTAGCATGGAGAGCTGCATCAAACCAGTCTCAGGACTGAAGACCACAACAACAACAATATATCACGATAATCCATGTCTCTTCGTAATTTCTAATGCATGGAATGCAAAAGGATAACAAGAATTTCGTTAATTAAGTTTATCGTAACCTTCACTCATCTCAAATTTTCCATAAAAGACTGCTTATTGTGGAGAATAACTAGAATTAGGAAGGAGGGGGGAGGTTACAAGTTCCAGTATCTCCAACTGTACGGCTGCTGTATCGTTAATATTTCGTAGTGAAACGGGGTAGCTGTCTTCCACAACATCATCAAGGGAAGGATTTTCCAAGAATGAAAATAATGGTTTAAGTGCCCTCAGTTCATTAAATCTGACATTTATTTCTTCAGCAAGGGCAGACATTGTTGTTAAATAGTCTTGTATTTGCACTTGAACTAAAGGTGGACATTCAGTAATTTTCTTCAAGCATATGGATTGAAAAAATGGTTTCTAAATCAGAAATAGGTTTATCTCTTTCCCGTAATTACGTGTTTAGTGTTTGTAAATGCTGAACATCAACAAAAAGGCCATATCTAACAGCAGCTGTGGCTCATCAAGCTGAAGGAAAGATTTTCCTTTTTCATACAGAAATTTCCCCACTGGATCCAGTAACTGAAAAAATCTGCCTAGAACATTACCTACTGATAGCCATGCTACTAAACAATAGCAAAACACATCATCACGGAGGTCATCATTGCTGATTTCCTCTTTGATGGATTTGAAGTGAGAGTGAGTTTTGACATTTGGGCGAATGTAGCTCACAATTTTAGCACCACCTCGTACTGTGTGGATAGCGAAAATATTTAGAAGCTAAATTTTCTGTATTGATGGTGCAGTGAACAGATAGGAATTTAGAGCACGAAGTGTCAGCGTTTAAGCCCCACAAGGCCTTGGTTTCCGCCTGTCATAGATGGTGCATCATCGGTAGCAATACTGACAATGTTCCCAGTAGGCATTGAATATATCACTAAAACATCAGGGCTTCTTTTATGTCACAACACCGAGCAGTATCCTTCACTGTAACAAAGTGTAAGAGCTCTTACACCATCTCCAAGTCATTTGATGCGTATCTGTTTGTCTTGGATATCTGTAGAGGCATCCAAAGATAGACTCATTGCAAGTTACTTACAACATCATCACTAACAGCAGAAACTTGCCTCTTTATTATACGTCTAGAAGCGGGCATTTGGTCACCTAGTTTGTGTAGTTCCTTTTTTTCGGGGACCGAAATAAACAACAACTCGTGCAATAACGACGTTTGCAAACTCGCCTTCTCTGTAAGGGTTCTTTGATTTTGCAGTATTAAAAGCCAAGCCAAACCTGTATCTCTGGTAAACATGGTCATAACCGTGATCTGCTCTTGAAATGTTTCATTTAACGACCACAATTTACCTTTCCTTAACTGAGAACCAAGAGGAAAGTCTTTCCTGAAACGACTGTGGTACGTGTCATGATGGCGTATGAGATTGCTGGCCTTGTACTGTGACAATGTCATTTGACAAAAAAGACATTAGTTTACCGTTCTTCTGCAAAAAGAAATTTATCCTCACACTCTTTATTAAACACTCTGTTCTTTTCTTCGTATTTTCGCTTCTTAGATAACACTGCAGCTGTTAGGAAACCAGCCAGTAATCACAAGCTTACTTAATGTCGCTGCACAGAGAAAAGTAACCAAGTTATTAGCTACGAACGTGACAAGCTACTGGTTGCTGGACTTCTATCCGCCCATGGACGGCGCGGTGCGGCGTAGCGTTATCAGAGCGTCAAGAAGGTTGTACAGTTGAGAGGTTAAGCGTGGAGTCACTTTTGTACTAACTACAGGCTAAGCGCAAATCGAGAACGTATAGCACGTGTGACGTAACACGACACTACAGCGCGACACGCACGTTCCGCACATGCCGCGCTGGTCCTGCACATATTGCGACGCGTACAGATACTTCGCACGCGTCGACTGCCGATGCTTTGCGCTGACAAAACCAAAGCATGCCCACTCTGTTGTCTTTCTCAAACGATTTTACAGAAACTATTCACTGAAAATATTTGATTTTTGCCTTACTTGTAGCGTTATATGTCAGCTTCGTGACGAAGTGCCCATCATCTCGCTAATGGTCATGCTTATTGTGATGTACACATTTTAGTAAGACACTACGCAAAACTCAAAAAGTTTGCAAAGAAAATTAGGGGTCGCTGTGATTTTGCGTTTGGTGCATATTACACAATATGTTGCTACGTATGAAATTTAGCTAACATATTGAATTTTTGCTTAGACTTGGTAGGAGGTCTCTCTCTGTCCCCGATCTCAAGAAAATGGATCCTATGTAGCGCATTCACTCCCGATGTCATGCCCACGGGAATGAAATATTCTTACATCCCTCATATCTCCTAAAACGCTCGAGACGTCGAAACGAGATTTTGGCGAATGATGGTACACAAGGTGGAAAGTTCTTTCCCAGTTCGTAAACACACTGAACTTTCTTATCTATGACGATATATCAGAAGCTGTACTTTCTATTTTGTGTTTTTCATTCCATTGACTGTAATACTTTAAGAGTTATCGACACCTAGTGATACAAGAGTTTCCTAGTATGAGAACAAAAATGAAGTTTCTTCTCTTATGTTACCACAAACCGACACAATGAGGTTTTTCGTAAGCTATTGTGCTCTCTGGCCGCCAGTTACTCGTTTAATGAGACACTGTGTTTCAGAATTCTGCCGCAATAGCTGCTGCAAAAATGAGTTTGTGCAAATTATATTGTGTTTTGGCAAAAGAAGTACTATCAAAGCTGTCAACAAGAGAAATGTGGCCGTTACTCATAAATAGTGATGCTTCTTCGAATGAGAAAAGGTTAACAATTCACAATATCAGTTCAATAAATCGCCAACTCTGTTAGAATTTTGGTTGAATCCCATAACCCATGATATTTTGAACACTGAGCGACTGGAATGGAAACTTACCAAACGATTTTATTCCTGAAACTTCCTGGCAGATTAAAACTGTATGCCCGACCGAGATTCGAACTCGGGACCTTTGCCTTTCGCGGGCAAGTGCTCTTGCCCGCGAAAGGCAAAGGTCCTGAGTTCGAGTGTCGGTCGGGCACACAGTTTTAATCTACCAGGAAGTTTCATATCAGCGCACACTCCGCTGCAGAGTGAAAATCTCATTCTGGAAACATCCCCCAGGCTGTGGCTAAGACATGTCTCCGCAATATCCTTTCTTTCAGGAGTGCTAGTTCTGCAAGGTTCGCAGGAGATCTTCCGTAAAGTTTGGAAGGTAGGAGGCGAGATACTGGCGATAGTAAAGCTGTGAGTACCGGGCGTGAGTCGTGCTTCGATAGCTCAGATGGTAGAGCACTTGCACGCGAAAGGCAAAGGTCCCGAGTTCGAGTCTTGATCGGGCACACGGTTTTAATCTGCCAGGAAGTTTCGTATCAGCGCACATTCCGCTGCAGAGTGAAAATCTCATTCTGATTTTATTCCTTTTCTTCGTCTGAGCAGTATTAAAGTAATGACCAGTATACTCTTCAGGCGGAATGACACGCACATGCCTGAAGCTGGGTACTCACCTCCGCCTTCCCAAACTGACAATGCGTGATTCGTGAACAAAATAGTTGTTATTGATAGAAGTAAACAATTGATACGTGGCACAACACAACGGTCAGAGTATCGTCAGCAGCCGAGAATAATGCGCCCGACAGGAATGCGGAAGCTAGCCAAGTGTGCTTTGTGAGAGGAAGAGTTCACGTCGTTTGAAAAACATTGTCATGAAAGTAGATCTGCCTTTGTCAGCAATACGTTTCAACAAATTAAATATATCAAATAACCACACTCTTTCACGATACTCACTCTTTCATAATAATACCATACACTACTTCATTTGTGCAGCCTGTTGTATAATTAGTTTATTAATGCTGACAGTGTGTAAGCGACCACTGAAATGCTTTTTCTCGGCGCGACGATCCGATTAAAACATTGTTATTCATGAGGACTTCTCGACTGTTTCTAGCTTGCAGTGGAACTCTGATGTCCACATGCACGTAGCATAATGTCTCTTATTACATCCATATCCAAATAATGATAGTGACACTTATGTGCTTCATATCTCGGACGCTTTTTACCAGGAGTACAAAGGGAACGTATATGTGGAAATTACGCCTTTTCGACTTTTTGTAACAGATTGTAGAGATACGCTACCAGAACAGGCAGCGAGTATATAACCTTGTTTTACTTACCTGCCTTGCTACTAGATCATATGATTTTATAATATTCCTTACTTCCTTATTCACTACCCTCACGATGAATCGTTTGCCCATTCTTACGATCTGAAAACATTGTGGAGGCAGGAGATACTTTTCCAGTAGCTAATGTTCACCAGTTATTGAACTGTGCGTTGTTCTTAACAAAAGAATAAACAAAACAAAAAGTATACTGATATATGTAACTGAAAACTATTATGAATTAACGAAAAGAAAGGGAGCGCTTAAACGGCGGAAAACGAAACACTACTTCAGGAGCTCTGCGCAAAAACGGATAAATTCCGCGCAGTGTCGGCACATCAGGGGAAATGGTTCGCTGGTGCGCAACTCTGACGGCATTTTCCGTTTCCCATTTTTAATAACGTCCGCGCGCATACCCACAGGAACATTACTGCGTGTACATACTAGTATACAAATCGGGAGAATTTATATCAAGACAGTGTCTCCTGTTATTCTCATTGTGACGTGGAAAAGCTTCGTAGTTTTTTTTATTATCTTTGTTCTGTAGGCTTTGCAACCGTGCAAGACTCTTTTGTGTACAAAAAAAAAATGTGGGATGACTAATAAAAGAAGTTTGTAAATTTCCTGTGCTTTACAAGCAGCCTCCAGAAAGTGTCGTTTTTACCCAATTTTGGTTGTAGTTTGATTAAAAGTTGACAGAAGGTGTGCTCCGTCATCTTAAAATATTAATAAGACTTTGTTTCACCATCCATGACATGAGGAAATAATATTCAAAACTCTCCCTGTACTGATCATGTTTTCCAAACAATATGGAACCACATTTTTTTTCTTCTTCCTATAAAGCAAGTGCTATAAGCCCCAATTCACTATTACGAAAATTAGCGGATATATTTACAACTTTTACAAACAGAAACACAGACCACCGTTTCCGAGTCACTACTAGGAAAAACAGACATGCCGACGAGCCATGGTTAATCGAGAAAGTGTTGCAGCTTACAGAGGATTTTCACACGGCATCATGTCTGTTTCACATGGCACCATGTTTGTGGGAAGTTAGTAACCTCTCTATGCGAAAGGAAATGTCCAGTGTGACAAACTGACTGATTCTCATCGCCCAGCCCAAACCGCTAAGGGTAGAAACTGGAAACGTGGAGAGGGTAAGGAGTCGTGTAAGAAGAAATTTTTCGAAATTACATCCCTAGGGCGTGGGGAGACGAAACTGGAAATCAAAGTTTTATGAAAATTCTTTGTTATTGTAAAAAATAGTTAAAGCTGTATCTATGAAAACTGTTGTTTGACGTCTAAGGAAATATGTACTAGAAAAACAAATAAAATATTTACAGACCATACAGACTGTGCGAGGAAAGCAGCAGGTGCTGCGCTAGTTCCGAATACAAAAATCACAACAAGAAATTGGCTAAAAATATTACATTTCAATGAATGATGTTGAAAAAATCATGCTCTTTTATCTTCAGCGCCATAAATAAATTACAGCCAAAACGAGGACCTTCCACAAACAACTTTCCACCACCGTCTCCTCTTCCGATTTCTCTCACTGTCCGTTATTTCATTGCACAAACCGCGATCCCAGCAAGGTCAGCCATATTGACAAATTTTGGGGTACAACGCATTCAGATATGTGCAC
The DNA here is from genome assembly GCF_021461385.2 of Schistocerca piceifrons. NCBI lineage: Eukaryota > Metazoa > Arthropoda > Insecta > Orthoptera > Acrididae > Schistocerca > Schistocerca piceifrons. The sequence continues at coordinate 621,356,743 of NC_060140.1, forward strand.
GAGACAAAATATCTAGATTACCTGTATACAATGTGTGTCTATGGATAGTCCCTCTACTCTGTTTGCAGACAATCGCTCGATTTTGTGTACAACTTGTTCTTAACCTACAGACAGCTCCAAACTGCGCTGCTTTGCTCCGGTCAGTGCTGCACTGCGCTGCGCATTTTTCTTTTTCTTTTTTACTTTTTTAAATTTTATTATTTTTGTACGTTATTTATTTACATACTTTATTTCAAGAGCAGCATTACACTGAATCAAGAGCCGCATGCGGCTTGCGAGCCTCGTTGTGGCCGGTCCTGCTGTACAGTAATGATCTTGGAGACAATATTCCTAGTAACCTTAGGTTCTTTTGCACATGATGCATTTATTTATAATGAAGTACTGTCTGGAATAAGGCTGCACAAATATTCAGTCAGATCTTGATAAGATTTCAAAGTGGTGCGAATATTGGCAACTACACTCCTGGAAATGGAAAAAAGAACACATTGACATCGGTGTGTCAGACCCACCATACTTGCTCCGGACACTGCGAGAGGGCTGTACAAGCAATGATCACACGCACGGCACAGCGGACACACCAGGAACCGCGGTGTTGGCCGTCGAATGGCGCTAGCTGCGCAGCATTTGTGCACCGCCGCCGTCAGTGTCAGCCAGTTTGCCGTGGCATACGGAGCTCCATCGCAGTCTTTAACACTGGTAGCATGCCGCGACAGCGTGGACATGAACCGTATGTGCAGTTGATGGACTTTGAGCGAAGGCGTATAGTGGGCATGCGGGAGGCCGGGTGGACGTACCGCCGAATTGCTCAACACGTGGGGCGTGAGGTCTCCACAGTACATCGATGTTGTCGCCAGTGGTCGGCGGAAGGTGCACGTGCCCGTCGACCTGGGACCGGACCGCAGCGACGCACGGATGCACGCCAAGACCGTAGGATCCTACGCAGTGCCGTAGGGGACCGCACCGCCACTTCCCAGCAAATTAGGGACACTGTTGCTCCTGGGGTATCGGCGAGGACCATTCGCAACCGTCTCCATGAAGCTGGGCTACGGTCCCGCACACCGTTAGGCCGTCTTCCGCTCACGCCCCAACATCGTGCAGCCCGCCTCCAGTGGTGTCGCGACAGGCGTGAATGGAGGGACGAATGGAGACGTGTCGTCTTCAGCGATGAGAGTCGCTTCTGCCTTGGTGCCAATGATGGTCATATGCGTGTTTGGCGCCGTGCAGGTGAGCGCCACAATCAGGACTGCATACGACCGAGGCACACAGGGCCAACACCCGGCATCATGGTGTCGGGAGCGATCTCCTACACTGGCCGTACACCACTGGTGATCGTCGAGGGGACACTGAATAGTGCACGGTACATCCAAACCGTCATCGAACCCATCGTTCTACCATTCCTAGACCGGCAAGGGAACTTGCTGTTCCAACAGGACAATGCACGTCCACATGCATCCCGTGCCACCCAACGTGCTCTAGAAGGTGTAAGTCAACTATCCTGGCCAGCAAGATCTCCGGATCTGTCCCTCATTGAGCATGTTTGGGACTGGATGAAGCGTCGTCTCACGCGGTCTGCACGTCCAGCACGAACGCTGGTCCAACTGAGGCGTCAGGTGGAAATGGCATGGCAAGCCGTTTCACAGGACTACATCCAGCATCTCTACGATCGTCTCCATGGGAGAATAGCAGCCTGCATTGCTGCGAAAGGTGGATATACACTGTACTAGTGCCGACATTGTGCATGCTCTGTTGCCTGTGTCTATGTGCCTGTGGTTCTGTCAGTGTGATCATGTGATGTATCTGACCCCAGGAATGTGTCAATAAAGTTTCCCCTTCCTGGAACAATGAATTCACGGTGTTCTTATTTCAATTTCCAGGAGTGTAGCTTTAAATGCACATAAATCTCAAATTATGCACTATAAAAAACGTAACATCGTATGACTGCAGTGCACATGACGTAATGCACATTTAAAATCAGTCAACTCATACAATACCTAATTTGTAGGGAGGGATACGAAACGTGTTATGAACTTGTCTCAAAGACTAAGTCGCTGGTAAGACTGGTTGCAGACATCAGCTCACTGGAAGGATACTGGGAAAATAAAGTCAGTCTACAAAGGAGATTACTTGCAAATGAGTTGTGCGTCCCATTTTGGAATATTGTTCAGGTATGTGGGACCCGTATCAGATAGGACTAACAGGGGATATTGGGCATAACGATATACTAACAAGGGAACCTCCCCATCGCACCCCCCTCAGATTTAGTTATAAGTTGGCACAGTGGATAGGCCTCGAAAAACTGAACACAGATCAATCGAGAAAACAGGAAGAAGTTGTGTGGAACTATGAAAAAATAAGCAAAATATACAAACTGAGTAGTTCATGCGCAAGATTGGCAACATCAAGGATAATGTGAGGTTAGGAGCGCCGTGGTCCCGTGGTTAGCGTGAGCACCTACAGAACGAGAGGTACTTGGTTCAACTCTACCCTCGAGTGAAAAGTTTAATTTTTTGTTTTCAGATAATTATCAAAGTTCAGGCACTCACAAATAATCAACTTCGCTCTCCAAAATTCCAGGACATGTTCAGATTTGCTTGCACATATGCAGGATTTGACGGTCTACACACGGAAAAATTTGAAAACGTTAGAAGCATATGTTTTGACAGAGCACAGGGAAAACTGCGACTGTGAAACTGTTGCATTCATTTGTTGCAGTTTATGTGACAAACTCTTATGTTTTCATCACTTTTTGGGAGTGATTATCACATCCACAAGAAAACCTACATCGGGCAAGGTAGAAGAATCTTTTTACCCATTCGCCAAGTGTACAAGTTACGTGGGTCGACAACATATTCCTGTCATGTGAAGCACATGCCGTCACCAGTGTCGTATAGAATATATCCAAAAAAGAGGCTACCAGCGTATTTTCCATAAAAAGCATTACCGGAGTGTGCGGCGGGGGCGGAGGGTGGGGGGGTAGTGTACTTTACGCCCACACAAACAAAAAGGAATATGCATAAGATTCGATGGCGCATTACATTTAGTTATTGTTCCTTACGTTCCAACGCATTGCTGTAATTCTGAACTTCGTTACATTATTGTTGGCCTGTTACTGGATAGTATGTTTGCATTAAGGTGGTCTGGTCACACTAAGATGTCCATTCGTCCCGCTTTTCCCGGGACAGTCCCGTTTTTTTACCAAAATGTCCCGCTATCCCGAAAGTTTTTTTGGGGACCCTCGAATGTCCCGTTTTTTATGATTCCGCTTGGCTAGAGTATTTTACGCTACTGGTTGTTTGACTTGCTATTAACTGCGCAATTATTTACGCTAGGAAGCGTGTGATGACTTTCAGCATACCCCAAACATGCACCGAACAGTGAAAAATCGCAAGTAATTTTAAACGCACTATAGGTTACGAATAACAAAGAAGATTCTTCTCTTCTAAATCGATCCACTGAATCCGTCCTTTCGGTCCAGAATACTCTACACCACTGATACTTGCTCTCTGGCTTTCGTCGCCACACTGTTAATGTTTTGCATTGTGCGATCACTGTTTCATTATGCCAAAATGAAAGTGTAATTTTAACAGCAATATTAAAAGCAAGTTTCCTTTAATCACTGGTAGTGGAGAAACTGTAGAATGTTCGTTGTGCAGATCAAAATTTGCTATTGGTCATGGTGGAAGATCTGACATTGTGAATCACATTAAGACGAAGAAACATCACATGAGTGATCAAACATAAACAGCAAATAAATGCGTGGGTGACTACTATGTAAGCTTAAAATCAGTAACAGTAATGGATAGGCAGTTGGCAGCACAAGAAGCTACGTTTGCATAGCACAATGCAGTGCATAACCATAGCTTTAAGACAATGGACTGTACTACAGCAGTTGTTAAAAAACTTTTCGATCCTAACTTCACATGTGGACACACAAAATGTAATGCAATCATTTCAAATGTTATTGCACCATATGCAACTCAGCAGGTTTTAAATGAACTGAAAAGTACTCGATTCATTTCTGTAATGATTGATACATCGAATCATCTGGATCTGAAGTTGGTTCCTCTCCTTATCAGGTATTTTCACCCTGAAAATGGCATCACGGTGAAAGTGCTCAAATTGGTTAATTTAGATGGAGAAACTTCAGATGTACTTCAGAATTATGTGCTAGAGGTTTTAAAGAAATATGATCTTGAGGGAAAGGTCATTGCAGTTTCTGCAGACAACACTAACACCAATTTTGGTAGTAAGCAGAAGGAAGGAAAAAACAATTTGTTCTATAAACTGCAACAGAACACAGTGAATAATGTAGAAGGTGTTGGCTGTCCAGCACATGTGGTGCACAATTCCTTTCAGACTGGCTCAGATTGCCTACCTATCGATTGCCAGGTAATTGTAAACAAAATCTACCAGCATTTCCACATATATACAGTAAGGGTTGAATCTCTGAAGTCGTTCTGTAAATTTACTGAAACTGAATACAGAACTGTACTTGGGCACAGCAAGACAAGGTGGCTTTCCAGTATTGGAAAGAATTGTAGAGATATTTCCTGCATTGAAATCATATTTCATTTCTCTTGACAAGTGTCCTGTTATCCTTAAACAATTCTTTGATAACCCTGTGTCTATTGTTCTTCTACATTTTCTTGTTAGCCAGCTAAAACCTTTCTCCACAACAATTAAATGTATTGAGAAACAAGAAATCACAATAGTGGAAGTTTATCAAGAAATAAACAAATTATTGGGTAAATTACAATGTAGAAAATCTGAAAGATTACTCACATCCTTTGTACATGAGACTCTAAGAAAGCTGGAAGAAGAGGGTGAAATTACAGTAGAACAATTTCATATTTATGCTGACATCTTCTATATCTCTTGCATTGAATATATTAAAGAATGGTGTTTACCATTTCTCACACCTTTTAAAGCATTTGACTGGGTTAATACTGAAAAGGGGCAGCTACAGTGGAAGGATGTTCAGGACTGTTATGTTTTTGTTAAAAGCATTGTACCAAATTTTCCTGTTGATGAAGACGAACTGTTTGATGAATTTTCATGTGCACAGAACTTCATAAAAAGTGAAGAAGGAGACAAAGAAAGTGTTAGTGCAACGTGGTGTAAAATATTTGCTTAGTTCAAAAGTAAAAACATTAACATGAGAAACATGATTAATTTGGTGGAGTTTTGTCTGGCAGTTCCTGGGTCAAATGCTGCCGTGTAACGTGTGTTTTCGATAGTGAACGCTTTGTGGTCAGATGAAAAAAACAGAATGAAAGTTGAAACAGTGAGGGCCTTGCTCATTGTCAAAACACAGTTTAATGGTGTATCGTGTACTGACTTTTATGATAGAATTTCAAACGAAAATGCACTTCTTGATAAAGTACATAAAAGTGAAAAGTACGGTGGTAGTGTGGCTGAATAATTGTAAAAAGTGATTTGGGATCATCTGAGTGCACGTTGTAAAGGTAAACTTGTATGTGTATTAAATTTAGTCAATACAATATTTATGTCCTGTTTTTTTTCTTCATTGTCCCAGATTTTTCTCTAATGTATTTTAAATGTCTCCGTTTTCAATGAAAATGAAATGGACACCCTAGGTCACACATGTCCGGGCCGTGTGAAGACCAAGCTTCGGACAAATGACGCCAGTGCTCCGACCTGTTCCTCTAGGAAACACACATAACCGAGACTCGTCTGCATGTCTGTTGCTCCTAGTAGTGACTCGGGAATGGTGGTCTGTTTCTGTTTGTAAAAGTTGTAAATATATCCGCTAATATTCGTAATAGTGAATTGGGGCTTATAACACTTGCTTTATAGGAAGAAGAAAAAAAAGTGAGTCCATATTGTCTGGAAAACAAGACCAGTACAGGGAGAATTTTGAATATTATTTCCTAATCTCATGGATGGTGAAACAAAGTCTTTTGAATATTTTAAGATGACGCAGCACACCTTCTGTCAACTTTTAAACAAACTATAACCAAAATTGAGAAAAAACGACACTTTCTGGAGGCTGCTTGTAAAGCACAGGAAATTTACAAACTTATTTCATTAGTGTTTCCACTTTTTTTGTGCACAAAACAGTCTTGCACGGTTGCAAAGCCTACAGAACAATTCTAACATGGCGTCGTCCGTCACGTAAAAATTGAAACAGAACAAATTCCACCCGGCACGCTCTCGGCTCCTTGACGTTCCTCGAACACAGTCCGGTCATATCTGGACCGCTACATTTATTGTAATGGTATTTCGTCCTCCGGGTGACGACAGATACTCGGACGTGTGTCGCCACGGTCATGGCCCGGACGCGTGTGACTGGACCCTTAGGTCATAGACTTTGGCGGATAAGACGACCTTCGGATAAGACGAAGTACAAATTTTCGTCATAGATACGTAGTTTTGCTGTATGCCCGTCCTATAAGACTATCCCCAAGCTACCAACGGCCAGAAAATTTAGTTTAGAACAGTGTTCATCTGGATAATAATACACGCACTGAGTTGGGTAATAAACCAACAATTTGTAAAAGCGTCAGTCAGGTATATAATAGTGTTTTCAATCATCATCCAGTTTGGGGTTTCAGATAGCGTAATCCAATCAAATACTTGATATTTTAAAAGAAATAGCCGATTTCTCTAAGTGCTAAAATCCTATGGCATAGAAAGCCATTGTCTCTTCCTCAAATTTCAAAATCAAATTAATTATTTCTTGATTAGTGTTCTAATTCTTTAATTTGTTCAAATTCATCTTGGTTTGCATGCCAATGAAATTGGCAGTCTCCCTTTCACTCAGACTTCTGTGAGTGTCGATTAATATATTTCTTATTTCAATTTTCGAGACTTTATTCTTCTCCATGCCTCTTATATTTATTTTCAAACATAGCCAAGTTTGACTGTAGAAACAAGATCGAACTACTGAAGAAACTTGAAATTATTTTAGGTGGCCTGTCTTCGGCGTCAAAAATTGTTTTAATCGCATCCAAAGCTCAAATTCTCTTCAACCTTTCTTTAGAGAAAGTGATTCGAGAGAGTAAGTTATAGCTATAAAATGGTCTCCGACACGAACACAGTGAAATAAAACTCCTGGAATACGCAGGTAATCTAGTGTTACTCAGTAAAACAGAAGAAGAGCTGAGGGACACGTACGGATCTCTCAGGCATAGTGCCAACAAAATGGAACTTTTGATAAGCCAAGAGAAAACGGAATATATGGAAATAGGTCGAGTCATAAACCCAAATCCTCACTTTGAAACTGACCACCATTCTAGATTCAGAGAAGTTCATCAGTTTAAATACCTTGGATCACGCTTCAGCAGTAAAAATATCGTAACACTCATAACACTGGATATAAATGACAGAATAGTTCAAATGGCTCTGAGCACTATGGGACTTAACTGCTGAGGTCATCAGTCCCCTAGAACTTAGAACTACTTAAACCTAACTAACCTAAGGCCATAGCGGTCGCGCGGTTCCAGACTGTAGCGCCTAGAACCGCTCGGCCACTCTGGCCGGCAAATGACAGAATAGTCTCAAGGTCAAGATGTCTGTACGCTCTAAGCAGCTCAGTTAAAAGTAAGATATATAACATATCGTCTGCCCAGTAGTACTATATGGTTTGGAAAGCTGGACACTTAGCCGGCCGAAGTGGCCGCGCGGTTCTGGCGCTGCAGTCTGGAACCGCGAGACCGCTACGGTCGCAGGTTCGAATCCTGCCTCGGGCATGGATGTGTGTGATGTCCTTAGGTTAGTTAGGTTTAACTAGTTCTAAGTTCTAGGGGACTAATGACCTCAGCAGTTGAGTCCCATAGTGCTCAGAGCCATTTTTTGAACCAAAGCTGGACACTTACCAAGAAAGAAAGAGAAAAACTGAATATTTTCGAAAGAAAAGTGATGAGAAAAATCTGGGGACCTGTGTTGGAGAATTACATCTGGAGAGTTCGAAAGAACACTGAAATTTATCAGTTAATGAAGCAACCAAGTAGGAGGCTGCAGTTGCCTGGCCATGCAGCTCGAATGGAAACCAGCTCAGTTCTTAAGAAGGCATTGGAGGGCACTGTCCAAGCAACAAGATCATTGGGCCGATCTCGCACACGGTTTTTTTATGTCGTGTGACGAGGACCTCCCGTCGGGTAGACCGCTCGCCTGGTGCAAGTCTTCCGATTTGACGCCACTTCGGCGACTTGCGCGTCGATGGGTATGAAATGATTAGGACAACACAACAACCAGTCCCTGAGCGGAGAAAATCTCCGACCCAGCCGGGAATCGAACCCGGGCCCTTAGGATTGACAGTCTCGCGCTGACCACTCAGCTACCGGGGGCGGACCTCGCACGCGGTGTAAAGGTGACATAGAGGACATCGCCGCATTAGGAACATCTGTAGCGTGGAGAGCGACAGATAGAAGAAGATGGAATCAGATCGTTGATGCAGTACGTGGTCTACACGGCCTGTGATCGCTGAAAAGGAAAAGAAAACTCAAGAATTCTACTCAGCTGCGGGTGTTAACGACAGCCGTTTTGTTTTTGAGTGAGATGGAAGCGTCTGATGATATACATCAACCTATAAGCAGAACTATCTCAGTTTCTCTATCCTTACCGTGTATATTGAAAGATAATTAAATATTTTCGTGGTGATTATTTCAAGCCGACAGTTAAGACTCCAGCAGCGTTTGATATAGCATCGAGGAGAATGTGAATAAGGTACTCAATTCCTTCTACATGTTTTCCTAGTTCGTCTTTAATTTGGTGAAACACATTCCCCTGGCTGCGTCGAAGAAGCCTTCCGTTCGGTTAGTATTGGTACCGGCTCCACAAAAAGCGATTAATTTATCTAATGAAATTTGCAGTTTTCATGAGTTTCTGTTGGATTACATCAGTTTCAGTAAAGTATTAAACAACTAAAGGAAACACCTTTTCATCCTTTTGGTTCGATGCATTGGTGCCTATGCCGTAAAATGAAACTTCTTGCAATTGTTTTATGCATTCGGACACGAGTGTGGTGTGAGATTATTTTTATTAATCGCTGTCTCAGGTAGCACCTGAAGAAGACAGCGAGGCACGCTGTTGAAATAACTTGCGAGAACGACGCGAACATCCCGCTGGATTCCCGAATATCCAAGACGTCAACAGATAGCCGGGAAAGCATGAAGAATTACAGCTTTATAAGCTGTTATTAGTTAAGCAGCAGCAACGAGCAGTTCTTCCTGGGTATCTTCTTTAATCATGAATGTCGAAATAGGCTTTGTTGTCGATGCTACCGCTAATCTGTTTGTATGGTTTCTTGTAGAAGTGCGATGCCTCACATCTACCTTACCTCCGCGAGTTACTGAGATGAAACAGCTACAAATCTCACACAGCGAGCCCTGATCCGTACGTCCTTTCTTAGCAAAAGACCACAGACCACCGTCTCTTTTGATACTCAGGCATTTTCGTAAGCTATGATTTGATAAATCCATTAGACGCAAACAGTCGCCGATATCGCTTTAGTCATCAAAGTACACGTCACTCACTACACTTAACTCTCTAAATACCTGCAGTGAACAGACTTCAAACATTATATTAACTTGCACTCGTTCGTAGTACGTTTAGAAAGAATCATCTTATCACATTGCTACTCAAATGGGAACTGCCCGATTCTTCCGTGTGGCCCTTCATCACAGTCCTTGAAGTTTGGTATTTTCTCGAATAATGGCGCTACACCTAGAAGATACGTGCATTGTGGATACAATATGCCCAACATGCAACGCCGTCAGTGAGACATTGTCAACATACACTTGTTGACATAAATAAAACTAACTGTGGAAAAAATTGGGTCTTGTCGGGACAAGAAAGTCTATAACGGTGATAGCTCCCATATTTCGGGACAATCGGCAACCCTATGAGAATAACAAAAATCACAGTATTAAGACTGCTGTTTTATCGGGGTAGTTTGACTTCGATGCTATAACCTTTTGACGTCCCTCTGAATAAACCATTCAAAGACCACATGTTGATCGATGGAACAATAGGATGATGAGTGGCAAAAGTCGTTTACGAAAGGTGGAGCTATGCTGGCGGCATCACTTGATGTTTTGTGTGATTTCGTGATCAGATCACGGAAAAAGCGAAGGTGGAAGCAATGATCAAACCATTCAAGTAGTGTGGGATATCCAAGGCTATGGATGGCACTAAGGACGATTTGTTATGGGATATTATAGACGAAGCGGAAATCGATTCACAAGGTGCCGAATGGGACCCAAATGACGGGCTTCTTAAAAAAGTAATTGAGGATGTACTTGAGGAGCTGCTTTCCTTAGATGTCGAATTGTATTTTGCAGCGTTTTGAATCAATTGGTGTATGTTTTATTTAATTCTACAATGGTTTTAATTTATATAAATTTCAATCTATATTTTACGTCTGTCGTAAGACGACCCCGATTTTGGGTGCATTTTTTTATGCTGCAACTATCGTCTTAGCAGCTGAAATATGCGGTAGTCACGAAACAGAAAGCAAGCAGAGAACATCGTATGATGCTACTTTCAAGCGCAAAGTAATTCTTTTTACTGAAAAATACAGTAACAGGAGAACGGGACGAAATTTATGTTTAGCTGAGAATAACGTTCGCTTGTGGAAGAAACAGAAATTGACATCATTTGCAACTACCGCTACTAGAAAAAAATTCACTGGTCCTTGCAAAGGAAGACGTCCTAACGTTGAAGTAAAAGTTTTGGAGTCTGTCCGTGAAAGGAGCAAGAATGGGCAATCTGTGATTTGTGACACCATAGAAACAAAGCGAAAGAGATGGCAGGAGTTATTAGTATACCGAGGCAAGAGTTTTCAAGGCTAGCCGCGGATGGGTTGATCCCTTTATGAAACGTCGGCCTTATCTCCACGACGCCGTACAACAGTATGCCAAAAGGTACCATACGATTTTGAGTAAAAACTTTGCGAGTTTCAGCGGTATGTCATCACACTTCGGAAAGAGTAGAATTTTTCGATGGGCCGAATACGCAACGCTGATGAGACTGCAATTTAGTGTGACGTGCCGTGTAATTACATGATTGATGAAAGGGAACAAAAGAAGTTACCAGTAAAATATCAGGTGTGAAAACGAGGGCATAACTGTAATATTGGCAATCACAGCAGATGGACGCAAATTTCGACCTTTCTCAATCTTTAAGCGGAAAACAAGCCCCAAGACCCCTAAAAAATTAATAGTTATTCCCATACGACGTTAACATTCTAAATCAAGAGAAGGGATGTTCAAATGTGTCTGAATTCGTAAAGGACCAAATTGCTTAGGTCATCGGTACCTAAACTTTCACACTACGTAAAATAACAAAAACTAAGTTATGCTAAGAACAACACACACATATGCATAAAGTACGAAGAAGAGCAGATAGAAGAGGTTGACAGTCTTAAATTCCTGGGATTACAACTTGATAATAAATTCAGTTGGGAGGAGCACGCCACAGAACTGCAGAAACGTCTTAACAAATATGTATTTGCAATTCGAGTGTTAGCAGACATAGGCGACATAAAAGTGAAAAAGCTTGCATACTTTGCCTACTTTCATTCCATAATGTCATATGGTATAATATTTTGGGGTAACTCTTCAAGTCAAACAAAAGTTTTCAGAGTCCAAAAGCGTGTAATACGTATTATTTGTGGAGTAAACCCACGGACGTCTTGTAGAAACCTCTTCAAAGAACTGGGTATACTAACTACTGCCTCTCTGTATATTTACTCCTTAATGAAATTTGTCCTAAATAATATATCTCTTTTTCTAACAAACAGCTCAGTTCATACATACAATACCAGGAACAAAAATGATCTGCACAAGGACTTAAAAGCACTTACTTTAGTTCAAAAAGGGGTCCACTACTCAGGAACACTCATCTTCAATAATTTGCCAGCAAACATAAAAAATTTAGTTACAAATAAAGATCAGTTTAAAAAGAGCCTGAAAGACTTACTAGTGGCCAACTCCTTCTACTCCATTGACGAATTTTTTAATAGAAACAAATGATGTATTGTATATATTCATACTATTAGTATTGTTATTTCAGCTTTTTTTTTAAAAAAAAGGTGACATGTTCCATATCCACGAGGATCTCCTCAACACGGATCTATGGAACAAAAAATTAATCTAATCTAATCTAATCTCTAATCTAATGCCCGAGGGGGGACTCGAACCTCCGGCGGGAGGGGCCGCCCAGTCAGTGACATGACGCCTCAAACCGCGCGGTGCGACAGGGTGGATGACTGAACTTTAATGCTTTACTGGCTCCGAAACGCATGAAAACTCCATCCAGGTGGGCTTACCAAACTACCATCAGTGCTTTGTCGTGGTGCATTTTGTGGTCATCTCAGTGACGACGCAAAAAAGATCCACGGCCAGGAAAAGTACGAAAAATGGTTTTGCGAACTAAACTATGAACTGACTCCGACAGGAAAAATTAAGCGTGCCGCACCCCATATTATTGCACACTGGGTTTCGGCTGTCTTGAAAAGAATCGAAGCGCCAACGAGTGTAAAATCAAGCAAGAAGTACCCGGTAATGTATTTCAAATACTCTGGATGGAAGAGAAGATGTTTTCTGGAGCGGCATCAAGGATGGTTGTGGAACTATTATTTGTTTCGAATGCGGACACTGCTCAGAGCATACCAGCAACGATGACATTAGCGACTGATGATTAATAATGCCTGTAATTTACGGACTGTTTTTTTTTTTCATGTATGACTAAAAATGTGTGACTTAAAAGTTGTTGTTTTGATAAATCATTGTTGTGGAAAATAAATGTAGCCTATCAGTAACGCACCAACAAAATCTTTTTTTCCTGATTTTAATTTTTAAAATTGGGGTGTACATTACACTCGATGACGCATTAGAATCACCTAAAGTAGTAGTATAGATGTGCGGGTTCGGTTAGTGGCAATATTAATATCCCTGTGCTTTGGTGCAGGAGGGACTAAGTTGTGGTGCCTTGATCATTTTTAAGACCATACCTTTAAGAAAGTTCCAGATAAATCATCATTTGCTTTTCTCTCGAACGTAGAGCCCAAACTGCTGCAGGAACATCCGCTGTATGCTCTGGGTGTGGAAGAGACGTTCTTTAATCTATTCTTTGTACAACACCATCTGCCTGAGTAACATGAAATAAATTTCTTATCATACCGCATAGTTGTTTCTGGTCTCTCAAAACTTAAAGTTACGATCATATTATCTGCGCAAACAAGTTCTTATTTGCAGATTCATAGATTCATCCGTGTCTCTAGTCACTGCAATGATTACAACACTGGTATACGTGTTTATTTTCAGTCGCTATGATTTAAAGTCGTTACATATCTGACAATGAAAGAAAACTGCCACAGTTGTGGAAATGCACCAAAATGTAAAATACGAACAACAGTCACACAACGTAAATACCAGAGAGGTGTCTGCAAATCCAGAAGGACCACTTGTTCTTTGAACAGCGAAAAACTTTGTTTTACTGCTGAGTGAATAAGGCATTACATGAAGTGAATGTGGAAAGGAAAGTTTTATGCAGAATTTGGCAAACATCTTTCAGTGGTGACGACTCGTGCAAAAGGGCAAATGAGAAAGAGGAATCGTCTCTCATTGCTGTGAAGCAGGAATAGACATTGTTAACAACTTACAATTAGTATCAGAATATAGTGGCAGTAGTTCTCATAAAGTGTTGTGATAATATAGTGACTCTGATCACTTCATAGAGGTAGCAGGTATAGTTTTTGGATCATACTTGCTGCCAGTAGCTTAATTTGTCTGGTATGGGGGTGGATGCTAATGCAGTGTGATCTTTATACACAAATTCATATTTAGAGAAATTACTAAAACAGTTTTAAATTGCACTGTGAAATCTATTTGATAGTAACTGGACACAATATTGGCTATAGTTTTCTGTATGACATTACTAATCCATTGTAACAGTGGCATCAGGCATGAGGTTTTGGCACTCACAACAGGAATAAATGAATGCAGGAGCCTATATCAAAACAATGAATTAAAGCTGTAGTACAGGTATATTTACAGTACAGAACAACCATCTTGTAAATAATTAATGTATATTAGTTGATCATTGTATATTAGTTAATGTATATTAGTCATTATTTATTCATCTGTTTTCATTTATTACATACTTTAATAGCAGGACCTTTATTGATTATAGGACAAGTCCGGTTTAAAATGTTAGACATTGATGTTTGTTGTATACTGTTAAAAGAATGTGTGCCACTTCTTTTCGCATTTCGTGTGATCTGGCTTTCTCCTACATTCCTTCCTATATCTCGTTCCCCCCCCCCCCTCCCCCACCCCCCTGTCTTTTTTGTTAAATGTTGCAAAATTACAGTTACATTATGTTGAAGGTGGAGAATTCAAATTGACTAGGTCTGTGTATAAAGTGGCTCAAGCAACACAAGTGGCCACTTAGGGCACCAAGCTGAGAGGAGCACCTGTATTACCTCTAGCACAAAACTTATGCACAGGGTTTACTGTAATTAGTAGTGATAACAGCCAGTTTCTGAACTCACTAGATTAGATTTTTAAAGATCTTACCAAGAGCCCAAGGAATGGTACCGAATGTGTGAGGGAAGAGAGGGGTGGCAAATGATACTTCACATGCTTGGAAAAGTGAAAGGCGAAGGCAAAGGGTGCCAAATGATGTGTTGCATGTGTGGGAAAGTGTTGTCAAACCAGCTGTGTTTGTGTATCATCTGTTGGTAGATTTTGTTACTGAACAAGATATAATCTACAAATTAAAGAAGAATAATTGGATCAGTAAATTTACAATGTGCAGGTGTTAAAACCTCACAGTTTTAAACTAAGGCTCTTTCATAATGCAGTTTTCTTACGATCACTTTTATTTATTTGTAAGATCACTATGTTAACACATTAGTGGATTGCAAGCTTTGGCAATATAAATTGCCATTTCAAGTCTATAAAAGAAAATATGGGCCGGTTACAGACTTGAAGCAATATAAAAGCACAGTAGGGCATTTACGAAAACTCAAAGTGAGAAAATTACTTATCCATAAAACTGCCCAGTGCAAGTTGCATTGTAAAATGATTTAAACCACATCACCACAAGAAGAACATACAATGTGCTGTCAGATAATAAGTCTCATAAAATTCTGTTCATATGCACAGATGCAATCCAAAGTTCAAAATACAACAATAAATACACCGAATAAGTAAAATTAAATAAAAACATGCTATTATAAAGTAAGAGCATTACAGCAATATGCCAGATGTGCAACCATAATGTATGTACAACTTCGAATTTGTAGAACATGAACAAAGTAGATACATGGCATATAATGTTGTTTCATGGGTTTGATGCTATGTTGACTATAACAGAGGAACTGAGGTCCATATGAACAGAATTTTATGGGATTATTATCTTACAGCACAGTGTGTGTTCTTCTTGTAATGGAGTGATTTAAATTATTGTGTGATGTAACTACCACTGCCTGGTTTTATGGGTACATAATTTTTTGTCATTGAGTTTTCGTGTATGCCCTATTGTGTTTTAATATTGGTTTAAGCTTGTAGCCTTGGCATATTTCCTTTTATAGATCTGAAGATGGCAGTTTATATTGCCAAAACTAGTAGTCCACTAATGTGTTAATGTAGCAATCTCGGCAAATAAATAAAAGATTTCATAAGAAGATTCATAAGATTTATAGATTGCCTCCTGCACAAACTGATTATGCCAGGTAACCACAGTACAGGGCTGTTCCATTTGTGATACACACACATGTGCAAAACCTAGTCAGTGTTGTTATGCCCCATCCTGCTAATCATAAAATTAATTAACTCTAAATTTATTGATTTAGGTTTTCTGTGGTTTCCCTGTGTTACCCCAGGCAAATTCTGGAATAGTTCCTGCTATAATGTCATGGCCAAGTATCTGTCCCATCCTTCCCAGACTATGACCTGTATCTAGTATGTAAATGCTTGTATATGTGAATGATGTCTTATGTTAAACTGTAATACCATGACATATCCAATAAAAACTGCCTCTGCTAGATAAATGACATTATTCGTTGTTGATTTATGTCTGTAATAAAGGAGGCCTCAAAATAATACCCAACTCATACATTTTGTTACTCCTTATGAAGCATTTGTAAGGAAGTTTGGACAGATAATGAGTAAATGGTCATTTAATTAACTCACCTGCAACTCAGTTTTTATTTGTGGGTTGGTTTCTGATTTCCAAAGAAATTAGTATAAGACAGTCAACTTCAATTAGAGAATAGAGGATAATTAATTTGATGGACTCCCATGAGGCATGAACAAATATAATCTGAAAAGGAACTGCTTAAGTTCCTGGTAACTGCCTTTACTTTCTCTTTGTCATGAATATTTTTCTGTAATTATCCTAAAAATGTTTTACTATCTGATAAGATTCTTGCTCACTACTCTTAATGAATAATTATTACTGTAGTAATATTATAAGTGACTACAAATAACAATTTATTCATTTTACTATGGCATTTATATATAAGAAATGCTCTCGAATTGTACCTGGCTTTAGTTCTACAATATTTTCCTTAATTTACCTCAGTTTACATTTTCAATACTGTTTAACACATTGTTATGTGATGAGATTATAAATAAGTTGCTTTGTTTTTAAAAATGCAAGTCAGATGTGGTGTGTGCAGTGGATCAGTATTTCAGCATGCAAGAGAGCTGCAAGCAGAAGCTACCAGATGGCAGCATACATTCCAGCCCCAGATTGTATTGATTGGTGGATAAAGGAGCAGGCTCAGAAATGGGTCAACTCCCTGATGCCTCCAGTGGCTCTCGGGCACTGGGAAGGTTGTCATGTCTCCTGGTATTTTATCCGCAAGACATATATGCCTACCTCTTCTTTTGTACAATTGTACTTATCTTTCTCCATAGTTTTGCATTCATAGAGAGAGTGAAACATTTATATAATCTTATCTCAATCGAAAGAAAATTCTCTTTGAAATTTTAGTGGAAACCTATGTGTAAGTATTAAGAATCTTTTACTGTGCTGCAGAAATAACTATAAATTGTGCTGGAACTCAAATGTGTAGTCATGTATATTGCAAGGTTGCTGTATTAGCTGTTGACTGTGTTCTGGGAATTTGAACATAAAATTAGTGCAGACATAAATAGAATATTTTTTTCCCATTTGTGATGTGGTTTTTTTCCTCCTTTGGCTTAATTTTTTTTCTGTTTGGTCAATTTATTTCTAGTTTCGCTACTTTTTTTTGCATTCTCATTTCAGTAAGATTTTTTATGTGGTGTTTTGTGGCTCACATGATGTCAGTAACTTTCTAAAATTTGTATGGTGCTTTAGTTATTTGTAAATGTACCATATTTATCAATTAAATAATGTATTAAATAGTTATCTTAAAAGTGGTACTCATTATTGTGCTTTATACTTATTGGTTTGACTTTCTTAGTACTTATATGGTACACAGATGATTTTCTCCATCATTGGATGGCTAGGGATTCAGCTGACTCCCTCATTAACTGGAGGATTTACCAGTTGTTGGACGTTTTGTTGCCTTTCCTTGAACTGGCTAACTATGTGCTTTCCGATACCTTAAAATGTATGTGTTGTGAATGTTTCCAATTAATTCACGTAGCCCTGATTCTGTAAGATTTTTCTTGGCATTTTCAGAAACAGTAGCAGTACATGAAATATCAGTTCATAGCATCAGCAGTGTTACTGAGCTACTTCATTTCTCTTGGAAAGGGAGTTTTTGAAATGATGGTCTGCCATATTAATGAACATAACTAATCCAGCAAAGAAATACTTGAAATATAATTAACAGACACTCAAATTAGGGACTAACCACAGCTGCATTTCTCCTTCTCCCTCTCTCCCATCCCATCTTTCATAAATAAGATACATAAATCCAATAGAAATAGGGAACATGAAGTTAGAGTGAGATAGTTTGGTGGTGCCATAGAGAGAGAGGGAGGGATGGGTGAGTGGGGAGTGATTCTGTTTATAAATTTCCCAATTAAATTTTATTTTCAACTTTTTAGTGTCACACTGCTGTTCACAAAAAAATCTTTTACAGTAAGTCTGTGTGCTAGAATCCCCAAAAAGATCTAACTTATTCCTTACAGTTTTTTGTTTTTTTCATCCATTGTGTCTGCTATATCTAATTTACGTTTATATCATTTTGGACAGCTGCAATTAACAGATTGTGTTCCCTAATATGTAACGTGGAGGTTGGTGCTTCATGTAGAGTGAGAGTCTTTGTTTTAAATATGGAAATTTTAATGCAAAATAAAATTTGGATTAATTTGGTACAAAGAATTGTGCAATCTATAATATCTTGTGACATGCTTTTAAGACCAATCTTTGCAAACTGCATGAACATTTGAAGCTTATGTTTAAACCAAACCATTACCTGATAATTCCAGGTCCAAATATTTTCCTATTTCCAATAAAGTGCTTCTATGTTGCTTCGTTTGCAAATGTATGGCAGTTGCAAATTCCAAATATATCTGGACCAGTTGTCTGTAGACAGTTGTGAATTCTTCTGCCATTATGTACTAAATTGATATATTAAGACTTCAATACATGTTTGTGCTGGTAGTTGGGCATATTAGACATAATTGTGTAATTGGTGCAAAATTTCAGTTCTTTTGTGTTCCATTTCTTGTAATTTCCGTCGAAGGAAATTATCCTTTGGATAATTGAAGACATTTTCACTGCTTTCTTTGGCAAGGAATTTGTAAGAGTTGAGCTCATTGCTCGGAGGTCCCTATTCTTAGGCATTAGAATGGATTCCTTGCTTTTGAACCACTATCACAAGAAAAACTAGCATAAGCTAAAACTGGTCACTTCATAGTTGTGTACAAAGTTAAAGGAGTGGTATAATGGGCTCCCCACCATTTTCCAGGTATTAACCTCATAATTATCAGTGACTTTTCTGTTTTGTTCATAATGTATGTGTTATTTTCATTCTGAGTAGATGTATAAAATTGAGTACTGTATAAATCAGTTAGTGTGTGTGTGTGTGTGTGTGTGTGTGTGTGTGTGTGTGTATGTAGCTTTATCATAGGCATACTGCAGTAACCAGAGCAAAGAACAATTAGAATTCTCCTTCGAGTTGCTCTTTGAGGTTACCTTTGCATCATTATTCCGGCACCAATCAATATATTTTTGTATCTAACTTATATTTTTCTCTCATAAAAATAACTTGATGCCAAAGACAAGGCAGTTAGGCTGGCTGAAGTTTATCAGTTTTTATAATAATATAAGAATTACCATGGTTTAGTAGTCACCATCAAATAATGGTGACAGACACTGGATTTCTACATGCAAGTTGCCCTGACATTGATGATTTATAAATTGTCCTGGGTACCTGTGCTCTTTTGGAAACCATTTTGGGGTTAGGACAGGAATATCTGTGTTTCCAACTTGTTCTTCAAATATCTCTCACAGAGGGATTGTGAGGGTAATATTAGAATAAATACTGCATGCACAGAGGCACTCAAGCAATCGTTCTTCCCACACTCCGTACGTGAATGGATCAGGAAGAAACCTTAATAACTAATACAATGGGATGTAGCCTCTGCCATGCACCTCACTGTACTTTGCAGATTGTAGTTGTAGATGCAGATGTTTTACCAATGCAGGATGAAAGTGCTAGAAATTTACACAATTTTGTGTGTTGTAGTTAGGTTTAGGAATTGTGATTTGTAAGGTCCACTCAGAAGTCTTCCTCTTTCATCCAAATACTAGTCATTCTTGTATGATGGGGACGAATTGTGTTTTGAATGATGAATGTTATCCACACTAGGCAATGTATTTGTAATTGTTTTCAGCAATTTCTGAATGCTTAACTTTTGATACAAAAAATTTATCAGATTTTTTTGACTTGTGCTAAATTTTTATATGCTTGGCAATATGAGATTGTCCACAAATTTTTCTAGCCTGCTATCACCAGCTGGTATCTGATTAGCTTCCAAGTACAAGAAACATCTTTTCATCTCCTTTGCACATTTACTTGCAACAGAAATTGAAATTCCTACCCAGTCCTGACAGAACTTCATAACTGCTTACTACTTGTGTCTACTTCATAATTGTTCATGTATTTTGTTTCTTTCAGAAATCTGTAGTTTCTGAGTGCTAATCCCTAGCTTCCTATTGCTTTAAAGTAGCATAAATTACACCATCATGCCAAAGTGTCTTTATGAGTTAGTGTAATATATTGTACAACTCGTTGAATAGCATAGTTTTGTATTGACTAGAGTACTCACACTTTTTCTTGCACATTGCTGTGCACACTGCTACAATATCAATGCCTCTGCACAGCATACATTCAACTGGCTTGTACTATAAGAAGGTTTCATTTTTTACAAACAAAGAAGTGCTGTAATTGAAGGTCTTCAGCTTTATTGACATCCTGCTTATTTGTAAAATTTAATATGATTCTTCAGTTTCTCCTGGTGTACTTGTTAATTGAAACAATCTTGAATGCACTGCCAGTTAATAGGACCTAACTGGTGCAATATTTCGGCAATCAGACGTGTCATCTTCGTCAGATGTGCTGATGAACTGTGCACCTGATGATAATGGTGACATGTCTGATCACCGAAATATTGTGCCTGTTGTATGCTATGACCTGGCAGTACACCCTTGGACTGTTTGATCATAAAAATTAATTGTTATAAAGTCTCAAGCAACTTTAGATCTAAAATACAACATGTGAAGTGAGGAATATAGACTGCTAGAAATGAAGGCTGGCTTGTTGAAATTTGAGCACAACTTGATTATAGCACCTTGTGCCAATTTCAAAAATTTTATGGTATTTGTATTATTAGCTTCTCAGTGCTTCAGTTATATTTTCTAATTATTAATTAATCCATAAAAATGTAATTGCAAACTCCTTTCTGTTGTCTTTGGTAATAAATAAAAACACGTTTTTTTTATTTTTTATTTTTTATTTTTTTTACAGTGGCATGAAAAAGATGGAACAGGCAACACTAGACATCATAATCTGCTGTCTGACTGAAGATTTTATGCACCAGTGCCATTAACAGCTCACTTTTGTGCTGTGAAATGAATCACAGTTGTGATTATCTAGTTCACAAAAGCTGCAGAATACTCAGTAAGAAAACACTTTGGATTTTAAACAATTTCTTGAGAACATTAAGATGACCAGGAAAAGTGGAGATTTAATGTTGCATATTAATTAACAATATCCTCTTGTAAATAATAGAATTAACACAACCATGTGCTCATCGCTGCACTGTGCTGTCATACAAGAGCTCCGTCATCAAAAATTTAGCCAACAAGTAACGTGACAAATTCTGTAGACAATGTGTGATATTCAAAAAAAGTTTCTCTGTCCCCGTTTGGTGGACTACCTCGCCATTGTGGGAGCACGCCCACCAGGTCCAGGACCAGGCTCAAGAGTGGGCTCCAGTGGCAGTACTCCTGCAGTGCAGACTCCAGAACTGTTGCGCAGGTATCCAATGGAAGACCACAAGGATTTCCCTTTGCCTCTTGACATGGTTTACTTTTGTCAGCCGGAAGGCTGTGTCTCTGTGGGACCACGCCGTACTGCTCTACGAGAAGCAACCTCTTTTGTCTTCACATTAACTGAGAAGGATTCAGGTCAGTATTAATCTCCTGGTAACATTATCAAGATTTAATTCCATGAGAGTAAAAAAAAAAAGTTTTCACTTTGAAATTGTGTTGTAATTTCTATGTAATGTTAAAAAGGTGCTGTGAAATAAGTGGGATATAGATGAGTGAATTGATGTTTCCATTTTATCAAACTGGTTACTTGTCCATCAGTTTTAAAGTGCAGTTACAGGGCATATGTGTGGCAGAATACATACAATTATCTATTCTGTTGTATTGTTCTGAACATATTAATTAACCTCAACACTGAAGTTTAGCCTGTATGTTGCAAGCTGCATGTGTTCTGAATATTAATAAACAATGGGCTTTTAAGAAATCTGCAACTTTCAGGAATAACCTGCTTCGACAACATTAACTATTTTTTGTTATTTTTCAAATTAGGGATTAAATCGTGAAAGATAATTTAAAAATGACAAATTTTGTTGATTATAACAATAATGGAAATTCCTGAATGGAACAAAATGTAAAAATAAGGGAAAGATAACTACCTATAGTGGACTGATGTGTAGAGCACAGAAACATGTAATAGAATAAGTATTCATGGTAGCTTTCAAGAACTTGCTCTGTTTCTAGTAAAAGTACACACATTCACAGAAAAAAACACACCAATACCCAATTGTGCACTCCCACTGCCTGAAACAGAAATTCCCAAGAGTAATGTATAGCATATTGCCTTCAAATTGCATTTCAGTTAAGTATGTATTGTGGTGCACATTAACATAAAACAAGATCAACTGCTTCACTTTAAATTAGCTGAAGCAAAAAGGTTGGCAATCTCTTGTATGTATTATTTTAAAGGATTTTGGGGCAGTATGTTATTACTAGCACATAAGAATCATAATACTTTCGATACAAAAAGAACTGAAGTTATGAAATTGTCCATCTAAATAATCAGGCTTTTTAAGGCTCAGGTTTTACAGATAAAATGGTTTTATGATTCTTTCAGGCTTCCATGTCAGTAATTACTAACATTTACCAGATGCTTATTTTCCATTTTTAATTTTCCCAGCACTTTTTAGGATGTGTGGCTGACAGGCCAACTACTAAATGGAATAATAATTATAAATTTAAAACTGTAACAATATTAGTGCCAGTCTGTGGGCAATACTAACCACAACTGTGAGTAAAACATGGAGAAACAGCTACGCTGGTTGCCTGCCAGCAAACTGATTTGTAGGCTGCCAGCGTAAATGCTTTCACATGCAGTGAGTGGTGAGAAGTTCTCATATAAATAGTCACACGGAACTTGATGATAGCACCCATTTTGATGCTGCAGTGTAATTAGGATCAGGTCATCTCTTCCAGTGGCATAATAGCATGAGAGCACTGGTCCATAGCTACTGCCTCTGATCTGACAGTCTAGTATGTGCTACTCAATGTCAGGTAATCAATTTGGCAAACCCAGTGCTCTTCTCTCAGCCTTGCAACACTAACCACCATTTTACTAGGGAATTTGTTGGTTTAGTTGTGACACACAATAATTTTTGCATCCAATACTTTCTCTTTTTCACAAACATTTCTTTATAGTAAATTTTCCATATTTTATAAAAACCTGCATTGGTTGTAACATAAAAATATGTTTCTCAGTGAACTGATTTATTTAGTGGTGATTCTGGCAAAAGTTTATGAAAACAATGTTGAGTCACTTATCAGTTGAGATTTCTTTTTAAACACTTTTATCAAATTAATTAGTGTTGCAGTTATTGTCAGACAGTGGTGAGCGAGAACAAGTAGAAGAAACACTGGGGAGGGGGAAGAGATAGAAGGAGAGAATGAGAGGGAATTTCAGACCAATGTATCCTGATAGAATTTACATGACAGTCACCAGATTACCCAACATGGGAAGTATGTAATCCAAATTATTCTCAAATAAATTTTCTCTGATAAATATATTTTATTTGAAGGTAAGTGTTTACTTTAATCTGTATTGATCCATTACTTTTTATCAAATTGTACAATTTCTGGTATAGCAATTTTTTGATGAATTTTTATCAGCTTTGTGCATTTGATGCCATATAAACTTGTGTTGGACCGATAATAACATTTCTGTAGATTAAGTTTCAGATAAAGCCACTCTATCGGTAGTATGCTAGTAACAGACTACATTAAATACAATGTCACAGCTACTGATGCTCGATAGCTCCATCCTACCATTTATGCAAAATCACAGCAAATAAACTACTCAAAAGGTTCCTCATGATATTCAAAAATCATATTATGTATTATAAACAAGATATGGACATTCATCATTGATCCTTTTACTAATACAGGCAAGAGTCGATATGGAATCTGCGTTAATTTCTACCGCCCAATGGAACGTGTTGCACCACCTGCTGGACTTGGTGGATCTCGCCGAGACCGTCGCTCGTCAGCATTTAGAAGAGAATCCTGGAGAAAGAGTGTTGAGAAAAGCTCAGATTCAGCTTTTTCTAGGTGTGTATTGTCACCTTGTTGCATCTACGTTTTAATAAAGAATTTGTCATTTGTAACTGTAGGAGACATTTAACTAAAAGATGTTTTTTGTGTGTTACTCACTGCAATAAGCTTGTGTGAGTTATGAGCATGTTAGTTTTGGTATATGTGGTACAATAATGATGAAACTAAAATTTATGTTTCAAGCCATATTTTCCACGAGAAACAGCTTATTGACTTTATGTATGAATTAATTGGTACAGTCTTCAACAGATTTCTAAATTATTGTGCATAAAATAAACCTTTTCTGCACAGTACAAGTAGCAAGGGAAGGTAGTGCAGATCTTTGCACTTAATTATTTGTATAAAGATCCATAGGCCATGTGATTGACATTAATAGCTTATGCCCATCCTTAGTATAGCTTCTAATCATTTGTAACAAAATTATGTTTTTTGCATATTCCACAAAAATATGCTGTAACCATAAAATTTTGGGAGAACTGCTGGATGTCTTCAACTTGCTGCCATGATATTTCAGTGAAGAGTCTTCTGGCCACCTTCAGGTGAATACTGACAGTTAAGGCACTGAGCTTGTATATTTAAGACCCTGTCAGCACATGCAGGTACCAGTGGGATCATAAATATGTGAACTCAGTGCTTTCCCTGTCAGTATTCAACTGAAGAGGGCCAGAAGACTGTGCCAAAATATTGTGGCAGCAAACTGCAGACATCCAGCAGTTCTCCTGAAATTTTGTGGAATGATCTGTACACCAGGAAAGTTTTAAATCTCAAATGATGTAACCAGTTTCAAATCTTGTCTACCAATGCTACTTTCAGTGTTCCATTTCCTAATCTAATTTCTTCAACATCACCAGATATGTTCTATTGCTCGTTTTTTACTTTTGTTGGAGTTCATATTATAATCACTTTTCAAGGCACTATCCATTCCAGTCAACCGATCTTCCAAGTTCTTTGCTGTCTCTGGCTGAATTACAGTGTGATCAGCAAACCTCAAAGTTTTTATTTCTATTCCCTGAACTTTAAATCTGTTTACAAGTTTATCTTTGAGGTCCTTTACAGCTTGTTCAATGTACAAATTGAGTCAAATGGGTGGACAGGGTACTACTCTGTCTTAACTCTCTCACCAGCTACTGCTTCCCTGTTCTGTCCTTTCACTTAGTACAGGGGTCACTAAACTATGGCCTGTGGGCTGTATCCAGGCTGAAACAGCTTTTCATCCAGTCCACCGATGGTACCTGAATTTGCTTGATAAAACATACCGAACATGAGACGTTTCTTTCATAGCACTGGTATTGCTAGGGCTATGAGCAGCACTGAATCCTAACAGTGGAGCTTCTGCAGCACAATGTGTGATGAACTACCCTTCGGTATTTTTTGGGCAACAACTTATCTGCCCATCACATGAACCTTCAGGTCAAGAGTTCCATCTGTAACTTTTGCCTGTTGCCAGCATCCTGGCAGACAGAGCTGGATTTCTTTGCGCACAAGGATCTACAGACATGTTCGCATGTCTTGTTTCATACAGAACTGTCAAATCACCATTACAAATGTCATACAGGGGCTCTTGTCCTGTGTCTAATTCATTCAGTGACACACACTCATTCACCATCATTGCCAGGCTTTCCTTGAAGAAATTGATTCTGAATTCTGTGACTTGGCTCATCACTCTGCAGTGAGGTGGCTTAGATGTGGTAAAGTCCTTCTTTTGTTCTGACAGTCTTTGAAATAAAACATATGTTTTTCTTGCCAGAAAAGAGAGCTGATCCACAACTGTCAAATCCTGCCTAGCTTTCAAAGGTGTCATTTTTTATTGACATCACATCCCACCTGAATGAACTGAACTTGAAACTTCGGGGAAAGGATAACCTATTCTGTGACCTCTAAATGATGATCAAAGGATTTTGGTGAAAGCTGTCACCATTTAAAATACAACTGGGAGAAAACTTTTCTCATTTTCATTTCAGTCCCCAAAGATGTCAACTTTAATTTTCTAAAAAAATTATCTGTGACTTGAAGAAGCATTTTTTCAAGAGATTTTCAAGTCTTGACAGAACGGAGAGTGACGTTCTTCTGTTCCACAACCCATATGGTTGTAACTTTGATGATGTGTCTGTTGAGCTACATTTATAGCTCATTGATCCCCAATCACACGACTTGTTGAAAGAGAAGCACGGAGAATGAAAACTTCTGGAATTTTATTGGTGCTTATCTGATGTTGAGTTTCTGAATCTTTTGCCTCTGTTATAGGATTGGTATTTGTAACAACTTATGCCTATGAGCATACATTTTCAAGAACAAAGTATATGAAGTCAGCATAATGAATGAGTATGATCTCAGTCCGGCACAAATTTTCATTGTCGTCATTCCATTATACAGCTGATAGTTATCAATATTCTCAAGTGCGAATACATTTAATGTATAATGATCGAGATTGACTGATGGACATTTGAAAGCAGTTCTCTTGATTGTATTCAGCAACTTCAAACCAAACATTGATGATATTTTGAAAGCCAAATGTCAATTTCACAAATCACACTAACACTGCTGCCTCATTTTTTTGTGATTCAGCTGTGTAACTGTCTTTTTGTTAACATCACCTTCTTTGATAATTATTTTAGTAAATAAATAGGTTGGCTGTCATTGTTTTTTATACTTTGCATGCCACTCATAACTGCAATCAGATATTTGTTTAAGTTGTAGATAACTTTTTGTTCTCTGTTTTTTTATCCCTGCCACCTTCAGAATTTCAAAAAATATATTCCAATTAGCATCTTAAAAGGCTTTTTCTAACTCCACAAATGTAGGTTTTACATCTTTCAATTTATGTCTGAGGTGAATTGTTGCATCAATATTGCCTCAGGCATTCCTACTTTTATTCAGAACCCAGACTAATCTTCTGTGAGATCTGCCTCTACCAGTTTTTCAATTCTCTGTGAGTAATTCATATCAGTATTTGCAACCATGACATATTAAGCAGAGAGTATTGTAATATTCAAACCTGTCAGCATCTGGGATTATTGAAATCTGAAGATATTTTACTTGCCTCTTATATCTTGCATATCTGGCAGAATATTTTTGTCGTGGTTGGTGCTCCTAAGGTTCTCAATAATTTTGAGAGAATGTCTTGCATTTAAAGTGCAATGTTTAACATATGAGGTGTGATTGGAAAGTTTTAAGAAAGGGCTTGTAAGTGTACAATGGTGGTACTTACATGCTACTGTGTTGCATCTCCTTCAAAATAGTCCCCTTCTAACTGAACACACTGACTCCAATGGTGATTGCACTTTTAGAAACATTCCTGGAAATTCTTTTCCTGAAGTGTGTCAAGGACGCTCTCTGGATGTCTTCAATCGAGTCAAATCGCTTCCCTTTCAGTGAAAATTTCAATTAAGGAAACAGGTAGAAGTCCGCAGGGGCCCAATTAGGGGAATATGGTAGTTGTGGAAACACAGGAATTTAGAATTTGGTCAAAAGTTCAACAATGGAGAAGGCACAATGAGCCGCAGCATTGTCATGGTGTAGCACCCAACTCCTGTCTTTCCACAGTGCAGGCCTTTTCTTCAGTACCTTTTCGCACAAATGCTTGAGGACACATTTGTAGTATTCCTGGTTAATTGTCTGTCCTCCAGGGGTAAATTCATCATGCACAACACCGGTGGTCTTGAAAAAAATCACCAACATCGTGTTCACCTTCAACCGACTTTGCCGTGCTTTTTTCAGTTGTGGTGAACCTGGAGTCTTCTACTGCGAAGACTGCACTTTGGTTTCAGGATCATATCCATATACCCATGATTCATGACATGTAATTACCCTATTTAACAAATCTGGTCATTTTTTGTCTGATTAATCAGTTCTTGGCACACTTCAAGTCAGTATTGTCTCTGATCACCTGACAAAACTTTTGGAATGAATTTTCAGATCTTCAGTTAAAATAGACTGAACCGAATAGAAACTTAAATTAAGCTCATCAGCCATCTCCCTAATAGTAAGTCTATGATCAGAGCACACTAAGTCACAAACTTCCACAACATTTTCATTCGTTTTAGAAGTGGAAGGACAGCCAGACCATGGTTCGTCTTCAAATGATTCACGGTCATTTTTAAATCCATTGAATCAAGTGAAAATATTTGACTGTCTCATACAATTATCTCGAAAAGCTGTTTTTAATAATTCATAAGTATCAGAAGCTGATTTCCCGGTTTTAAAACAAAATTTCACGCAAACACATTGCTCCATTTTTATGTCCATTTTCATGCAGACAGAATCCGGCAACAAGCCCTAACAGACCCGCACTCAACCAGCTGCCACAACAAACTGAATGAAGGAAACAGCTTCCTGTCAGAGGGCGTTCAAGAACAAGACAATGACTCACTCCCCACCCTCCATGTACCTGCCCGCCAAACCAGTAAGCAGTAGCGTATCCATTCTTAAAACTTTCCAATCACACCTTGTAGGTGTTTCAGTGCCATGTTAGATTCTTCTCACAGTATCATATCCTCCATCTCATATTCATTTAATTCACCTACCCTTTCCATAATGTTATCTTTAAGTTGATTTTTGTTGCGTATACTCCTTCCACCTTTTAGCCTTCTCTTCTTTGCTTTGTAATGACTTGTTATCCAACCTACACACCTGTGGTCTAGGGGTAGTGTCTTTGATTAGCAGTCCTCTGTCCTGGGTTCTAAATCTGCCATTGCTTGAATTTTGATTAATAATCAACATTGGTGGTCGAAGGCTTCCGTTATAAGAAGAAATCCCATTCTGTGAACGACCTTGTCAAAGATGGCGGAGGAGCGGACAGAGGTTGAGGGCACTCACTTGTCCTCAGGGTGGGAAACTGCCCCTAAAGCTGGAAGAATTAGCAATGATTGACTGCGTGAGGATGCAGAAGGCGATAGAAACAACCACTGGTTTAAGGACATGTAACATGAATCCACAGGACATGTGGCCTTTAATTGAAAAAAGTGTCATGATGATCTCTCCATTGGCAAAAGATTCCAGAGTAGTACCCCATTCGGATCTCTAGGAGGGGACTGCCAATGGGGAGGTGACCATGGGAAAAAACTGAATAATCAACAAGAGGACAACATTCTACAGGTTGGGGCATGAAATGTCAGAAGCTTGAACATGGTAGGCAAGCTAGAAAATCTGAAAAGGGAAATGCAAGGGCTCAGTTTAGATATAGTAGGGTTCAGTGAAGTGAAATGAAAAGAAGACAAGGATTTCTGGTCAGATGAGTATAGGTTAATATCAACAGCAGCAGAAAACAGCATAACGGGAGTAGGACTCATTATGAGTAGAAAGATAAGACACAGAGTGTGTTACTGTGAACTGTTCACTGACAGGGTTGTTCTCATCAGAATCGACAGCAAACCAACACTGACAATGATAGTTCAGGTATACATGCTGACATCACAAGCCAAAGATGAAGACATAGAGAAATTTTTTGATGATATTGAGAGAGTAATACAGTACATATATAGAGATGGAGAACTGGAATGCAGTTGTAGGGGAAGGAATAGAAGTAAAGGTTACAGGAGTATATGGGCTTTGGACAAGGAATGAGAGAGGAGAAAGACTAATTGAATTCTGTAATAAATTTCTGCTAGTAATAGCTCTATTCAAGAATAACAAGATGAGGAGATATGCTTGGAAAAGGCTGGGTGATATGGGAAGGTTTCAGTTAGATTAGATCATTGTCAGACAGAGATTTTGAAATCAGATACGGGATTGTAAGGTGTGTCCATGAGCAGATATAGACTCAGATCAAAATGTAGTAGTGATGGACAGTATGCTGAAGTTTAAGAGATTAGTCAGGAAGAATCAATATGCAAAATAGATACAGTAGTAAGGAACAGCTCTGTAGGAAGTACAGTTGAAGATGAGTGGACATCTCCAAAAAGGCCAATTACAGAAGTTGGAAAGAAAAATATAGGCACAGAGAATGTTACTGCGAAGAAACCATGGGTAACAGAAGAAATACTTCAGTTGATCAATGAAAGAAGGAAGTGTAAAAATGTTTAGGGAAATTCAGGAATACAGAAGTACATGTCACTGAGAAATGAAATAAATAGGAACTGCAGGGAATCTAGTAACTGGAATCTGACATGACCGTGAGATGCAGGGCGACCACAGAAAGACAACAGCTATGGGCAACAGTGAAGACAGCAACGACAAATATTGATGGATACGGCAGTCTGCAAGTCCAAAGTGTAACCCAAATCTAGAGGCCAGACATAGGAAGATCAGGAACCAACAACGATGTGTACGATAAAGAATACAAGAGTGCAGTCGGGGCATGACTGACTGCTGAGCCCCTGTGCTACCAGCTTTATAGGGCCCCTGTGAGTGCCGATAAGCTGTCATGGTGGGTGTGGCTCGTGCCCAGCACTATGGAGGCGACAGCAGCGCTTGCAGGTTATACGGGTGCCACCTAGCAGCTGTTATCTATGTCCATGCCTTCTGGCAGGTTGTCCAAGTTGTCAGAATGGGATACCAGAAGGAATCTAAGACGAAATGGCTGCTTGAATAATATGAAAAAATCGGAAAAAAATGGTTGTTGGAAGGACTGATGCAGCATATAGGAAAGTCAAAATAACCTTAAGGTAAAATTAAAAACAAGTGTGGTAACATTAAGAGTGCAACAGGAATTCCACTGTTAAATGTAGAGAAGAGAGGGGACAGGTAGAAAGAGTACACTGAAGGCTTCTGTCAGGGGAAGATTTGTGCGATGTGATAGAAGAAGAAACAGGAGGTGATTTAGAAGAGATAGGGGATCCAGTATTAGAATCAGAATTTGAGAGTGCTTTGGAGGACTTAAGGTCAAATAAGGCAGAAGGAATAAATAACATCACATCAGAATTTCTAAAATCATTGGAGGAAGTGGCAAAAAAATGACTATTCATGTAAGTGTGTAGAATGTATGAGTCTGACGACATACCATCAGACTTTCGGAAAAATATCATCCACACTATCCTGAAGACTGCAAGATCTGACAAGTATGAAAATTATAGCAAAATCAGCTCAGCAGCTCATGCATCCAAGATGCTGACAAGAATAACATACAGAAGAATAGAAAAGAAAATTGAAGATATGTTAGATGATAATCAGTTTGGCTTTACGAAAGGTAAAGGCATCAGACAGACATTTCTAATGTTGTGGCTGATAATGGAAACAAAATTAAAGAATAATCAAGACACGTTGATAGGACTTGTTGACCAGGAAAAAGTATTTGACAGTGTAAAATGATGCAAGATGTTTGAAATTCTGAGAAAAAGAGGGGTAAGCTATAGGGTGAGACGGGTAATACACAATATGTACAATAGCCAAGATGGAATATAATAGTGGATGACCAAGAATACAGTGCTCAGATAAAATAGGGTGTAAGACAGGAATGTAATCTGTTCAATCTGCACATCAAAGAAGCAATGATGGAAATAAAAAAAAAAAAAAAGGTTCAGGAGTGGAATTATAATTCAAGGTGAAAGGATATCAATGATAAGATTTGCTATCCTGAGTGAAAGTAAAGAAGATCTGTGAAATGGAATGAACAGGCTAATGAGTACAGAATATGGATTGAGAGTAAATCAAAGAAAGACAAAAGTAATGAGAAGAAGCAGAACTGAGAAGAACGAGAAACTTAACATCAGGTTTATGTTCATGAAGTAGATGAAGTTAAGGAATTCTGCTACCTAGCTAGTAAAATAACCAATGATAGGTGGAAAAAGTAGGACATCAAAAGCAGACTAGCAGTGGCAAAAAGGGCAATCCTGGCCAAGAGAAGTCTGCTAATATACAGTATCAGCCTTAATTTGAGGAAGAAATTTCTGAATATGTGCTTTTGGAGCACTGCATTATATGGTAGTGAAACATGGACTATGGGAAAACTGGGTCAGAATAGAATTGAAGCATTTGAGATGTGGTGCTACAGAAGAATGTTGAAAATTAATTGCACTGATAGGGTAAGGAATGAGGAGGCTGTGCACAGAATTGGAGAGGAAAGGTATATGTGGAAAACACAGACAAGGAGAAGAGACAGGATGTGACAGGACATCTGTTAAGACATCAGGGAATGACTTCCAGGTACTAGGGGGAACTGTAGAGGCCAGAAACTGCAGAGGAAGACAGAGACTGGAATGCATCCAGCAAATAATTGAGGATCTAGGTTGCAAGTTCTACTCTGAGATGAAGAGTTGCCACAGGAGAGTAATTTGTGCCAGGTTGCATCAAACCAGCTGGAAGACTGAAGACTCTCTCTTCTAGGAAATCTGGTATCATAATAGAAGAATCAGCAGGAGATGGAACAATCAATTGATGAAATGATAGTATTTTTATGACTTGCTTCATGATATCCGTAAGGGAATGCTGACCATCTTGTTGGAATAGGAGAAGTCTTTTGGAATTAAGTACCACAGAAGTGAGGTCGTGATTGTTACAACTACAGAAAGGAGAAAAGTCTGACTTTATAATAGCAAGATGGGTAGACAATAAGGTTGTACACCTAGCTAGCTCATACTGTGGCAATGAACCCATCAGTGCTGTGAAAAGATGGAAGTCTGTAGAGAAGAAAAAAACTGATGTTCCATGTCCCAGAATTGTAACACATTACAACAGATACATGGGTGGAGTGAACTTAGTTGATGTGCTTATAGAACTGTACAGAACACCATTCAAATCAAAAGGCTGGTATCTGTGCCTTTTGGTTTGTATTGGATCTTCATGTTATAAATGCTTGGCTTCTATATGTTGGCAAACTGGTGATGAGAACACATGTCTAAAGCTGTTCTGAGCAGATATTGCGGATGGTTTGATTCCAGGTGGAAAAGAAAGAATGATAGGCCATCACTGAATGCAACATGATCTGTTGAGAAGAAGAAAGAAAGAAACAGCTCCTTTACCTGCCTGTGACACTAAATATGACAATGTAGACCACTGTCCTCAATGTGGAGCTAAAGGGAGGTGCCAATTTTGTCAACATGGATATTCAACAGTCAGATGTGGTACATGCAATGTGTTATGGTTTGTTCCACAGCGAAATAGTTTTAAAGTTTTCCATGAGAAGCAGTGAAATATTTGTACAGCAATGTAGGGAAAGACAGATTGCTACTTATCCTAAAGAAGACACGTCAGATTGCAGACAGGTGTGATTAAAAGACACTTACATAGTGAAATATTTATGAATTACAACGAGAAAGAATGGAATACAAATTTTTGTTGCAGTGGCTGTGTTGGTGAATACGCACCTCAAATTGGCAATGTTGCTTACATGCAACAACTTGTATTTTCCAAAAATGAAAATAAAATCAGAAAAAAATCATATCACATTGTTAATATGGCTATATACAATGAAATTAACTGTATAAATAATTTTTCCTGTAGGTGTTTTTGGTTTGCCAATTAGAGGATTAAACCAAGTGTTTGCAATGATTAAACTGTGGTGTGTACAAAATTTTACCAGATAGATTTCCCTCTTTCCCCCAGTCCACATTCTCCTGTCCCTTTACCTACTATAGAGTTCCAGTCCCCACCAAAATTAAAGTTTATCTTCCTGAACAAACTGATTAATTTCTTTCACCTCTTTATACATTTCTTTTTTAAATTTCGTCATCATTTGTGGAACTAGTAGACATATACACTTGTACTTTTATAGCAGGTGTTGGCTTTGTGTTTGTCTTGGATATGATAATGCATTTACTACACTGTTCATCCCAATTCCCACTTTCCTATTCATTAGTAGACTGACTCCTGCGTTACCCCTATTTGATTTTGTGCTGCTTGCCTTGCACTTGACAGACCCGGAAACCTGTCTTCCTGCTGTCACACTTCAGTAATTCCCACAATATTCCTAACTTCAGTCTACCCATTTCTCTTTGCAAATCTTTAACCTTCCTACCCACTCTAAAGCGGCCTAACATTTCACGTCTGCAGAATGCCAAATTTGGTTTTTCTTACTACAACATCCTCCTGAACAGTCTCTGCCCATATATCTGACATGGGTTCTGTTTTATCTCCAGAATATTTTACCGAGGAGTATATCATCATCATTAAGCCAGCAAAATGGAGCTACAAGTCCTCAGGAAGTACAGTAGCATTAGTTTCACCTTGATTTTAGTCATCTGCTGTACCAACATAGGAGGCTAATGTTACAAGTGGCTAATGTTACAAGGAGAGATCAATCATACATGCAGATTGTTATTCCTGCAACTACTGAAAGGCTGTTACCTCTCTTCAGAAGCTATATGTTAGTGTGGACCCTCCACAGATTCCTCTCTACTATGGTTGCACCTATTTGTATATTTGAGGCATCTGTATATGTTTGGTTGAGACATCATAAGTTTTTCATAAATGTTCATATCATTGTAAAAAATTTTGCTGAATCTAAATGAATTTTGCTATAAACTTTATAGATGCTGACTCTTTGCTATAGTCATTAATCTGAATTTTTCCCTAAGCATTTGAAAAGGTTCTTTCATTCCTTGAGGTCATTTCCAGTTATGCAACTATACTTAATATGCAACAAATTGGAGGAGGATACAGATATTTTCATTTCTGGCCCCTGTTCCACCACATCATTTTGTTGTCACCATTCTTTACATGTTTGGGAAAAGAATATTCTCTGTATGAATGTGAACATGTCAGTCTGCTCTTGTTGACCTGAATGCCCCTGTAAAAATTCTTGTGGCCTTATGTAATGTCAGTTTTGTGATTGAGGTTATAGATATGGTGACAACAGCTCCCTAAATTTTTCTGGAAGACCTTTAGAAAAGTTGGCATTTCTCAATGTTTGTGATTTAGTGGTGCATCAGTAAGAAGCTACAATGATCCATGGTTTATCTGTCTGTGTAAAAGGTAGAAAAGTAAAAACTTGAATTAATATTTCATGCTGAAGGATAATATTTATTGTTAAATAATTTTGTGAGAGATGAAAATTTTATACCGGTCTACACTTGATCCACACCCTTTCTTTTCATAGGTGTTCCTCTTACTGACTGAGTTACCCAGGCGTGTCCCATTACTCAAGTCAAAGCTTCAGTTTGTCAATACCACTTCTCTACTTTCCAGCCTCAAGAGATACTCTCCAGGGTGGTGATTCTTCTGGAAAACCTGGAATTCTCAGGGAATTACATTTTACCTGGAAAAATCAGGGAAATCTCAGGGAATTTCAGGAATTTCATAAAATCTCAGGGGATTCTGTGTTTAACCCAACATTGGAATTTACTTTTATTGAGCTTTATAAATCACAAATTGTAAAGTACTTAATATTTCAAAGTGTGTCACATATTTGAAAATTACTACATGTAAAGTATCTGTGTTTAAAAATTGCAGTTAAACTACAGCCAAGAAGAAAGAAAAGTAGTTATTGTGAGATGCTCAACACCATCCCCTCCCCCCTCCATTCACCATTAATTCTCAGGAGCTTCTTATGACATCACCTTCCTCCCCACATCTGGAATTCTCAGGGAATTTCCCACTCTGCTCTAATTTTCTCTATATCTTTCTGGACAAACAGGAAAGAGGGAGGCAATTGCAGGAAGACAATGGCTCTAAACCATGTCAGGAAATGTGTGTGGATAGTTCATTCATGAAGAGAGCAGCTTGTGAAAGATGAGGGCTCAGATTCAAGAACTGACCTGTCAGAAAATCTGAGTTTAAAATTTTTGATAGAAAGGAAACAAAATATTTGCATGTATCAAATACACAGTTCGAATGCAGCCCAGAGCATTTTGGAAAATGAATATGTGAGTACTGCAGTGTTCTGTAAATTCCACCCTGCAGAAGAGTTTTTCATCTGATACTACAGTGAAACCTCTTTACAACGTTCCTCCACATTATGTTTTCCTCTATGCTACAGCCATATTTTCCAGTCCTGACCAAAAGCACATATGCACAATGCTAAAGTTTCCTCAGTAGTATGTTTTTTCTATACAGTGATTTCCTCCATGTAACACTAATATTTTATAGCATTTAAGCCACTGCTGTAGATGCTTCATTTTCTGTTCTGTGGATTTGCACAGGCTCCAAAAGGCCGTGCTCAGCATGAGTCACATGTCAGTGTCAGTGCCCGAGTCAGGTGAGATGTGGTGCACATCGTGCTTGCCGTTTGTCTCGTTGGCACTATTTTCTTGTTTTTCACATGAGCGAATGGTGAACATCTGTACAGTGTGTTTAACACTGTGCCCCTATTACACAATACACTGAGGTGCATCCCAGGCTACATGTTTGAAACTGCAAACTGGTTCACGTTGACTGATTACATGGTTCACTTGGGATATCTGCGCATTCATGCTAGATGGAATAATGCTTGAAAATCAAAGGGGAATGAGTGATATTTTGTAAATTTGTTCATTTGAATTAAAAATTTCTGACAAGTGAGAGCTCAAGGCTCCTATTTTTTTTTTAAATTAATTGTTGTTCTCTTATGTAGCCATCACAGGATTAAGATATTACTGTTCTGAATGTTTATTTTGCATTATAACACTTGTTTGCTCAAGGATATTTTATGTAAATTTATAACAATAATGGAAATTCCAGGATGGAGCAATACATAAAATAAGGGAAAGGTAACTACTCACCTTATGTGTAACAGATTGACATGTGGAGCATAGAAACACTTAAAAGGAGCAGCATTCATGCTAGCTTTTGATTCTTTGTTCTTCTTCCAGCAGTAGTACACGAAACCACACAGATCCTAAATTTACATGCATACAGCATTTAGCAAATGGTGGACGTTATTGTTTCTTGAATATTTCCCTGGCAGAGCCTGTAACCATTAGGATTATGGCAGGATGACAGTGACAATGAATCACACTTGCAGCTCAACATTTTACAAGCTATGAATTTGATAACGTTTTCGTGGAGGGAAGTGAGTGCTGAAACTATTAGAAACTGTTTGGAAAAATCAGGATTCCATGAGATCACAACAGTTTCTCCTATGGAAAAAGCTGGATGCGAATTGCAGGAGTTCCATGAATTAGTAGGCAATAATTCTGTCACTTTTGAGGAGTTTGTGATCATAGATGATCATGTGGCAACTACAGTGATGCTGGGTATTGAGGAATTAACTGCTGAGAGAAGTGTTGTGGGTGGATGCCAGGAGATGCCATATTAAAACTCGGCGAGAACTTTCCAAATGATTTATTTGTCTCCACTACACTGCTCCGTTCACCTTGGTCTGCGTCACAGACCCTGCATTGCTGAGGTAGCACCCCAGCGACCTGTGCAACGCAACACTGTGTTGTGCCGGCCTTGTCCGCCAGCTGTAGAGTTTCGATTACATCAGGAGGGCTGCGCCAGCACCCAACGCACCGACCACTGTCCTCATTGTCTCCACGCTGCTCCACCAGAATCCATAGGCTGGCCCCGCTGCTGCTTCTTCCTCGCTGGTGTAGCTGAGAATGCCGCGGCAACGACCACCCCTGATCCGGCATCCAAATTGTGGCCCTCGCCTCATGAGTCTCCGGCATGTGTTGGGAGCCAAGATGACTGCCCGTGGTAGCGAGCCAAAGAGGGGCCTGCCCTGGCTGGCTGCGGACCCTGTGTCGGCCTCAGAGGATCAAACCAACGACCCGTCGTGGACTGGGATGCTGGCACCCCATCTGTTACTGCATGTAGCCTGCAGTGTGACACGCCTCGCTGTCCAGGAGAGCTGCCACACTTGAATGCCCCGCGTTGGCCTCAGAGCATCGAACCAGTGACCCGCCATGGACTGGAATGCTGGCACCCCATCTGCTCTGCCTGTAGCTGGTGGTACGACACGCCCCACCGTCCAGGAGAGCTGTCACACTTCAGTGAATCTCGTTAGAAAATGGCACCTATTTATACTTGGCTGCATGCCTCTGTTTTGTTAACGTGCCGCTCCAAGTCACACGTACACCCCACATCCCGGTTGCGCCAGTGGGCCCCTTCTGCCTATATCTTGCGCCATGCGAACCGCTACGCTTACTCTTTTC
Source organism: Schistocerca piceifrons (assembly GCF_021461385.2). Classification (NCBI taxonomy): domain Eukaryota; kingdom Metazoa; phylum Arthropoda; class Insecta; order Orthoptera; family Acrididae; genus Schistocerca; species Schistocerca piceifrons. Next base: position 621,394,758 of record NC_060140.1, read on the forward strand.
AGCAGTTCGATGGCCCTGTGGCCTTCATTCCACTTCGCAACCACTGGTCAGTGTAACATACTGGAATCTGACCTGCACCTGACTGTAACTCGTGCTCCGAATATCGCATAAAACTAACTTTCCCTATCCTAAATTGTGGTGTCGCTACAGAAGAATGGAACCTGGAAGTGAAAATGGATGTGATAGTGAGGTGGAAGATGAACCTGTGCCCACATTTACAAAGGCAGCTGAAGGATCTGACACATTCAGAAGGTTAATGATGGCCCATAAACTTGAGGCTATAACAATAGCAGAACTTTCTCATTTGGTGCAAGAAATGGTTCTGATACAATCCAGAAGAAATAGAAGGCAAACATGTTTGCTTGACTACTTCAGAAAATTCTAGGTATGTGAAGTTCAAATTACGCCAGTTCATAGATTTTTATGAAAATTTGACTGAAGTTGTATTTTACATGTTTGTTATTAAAGTAGTTGCTTGCAGTTAATTCTTTTTAATTTTTACCATTTACTGTTTTTTTCTTCCATATTTCCTCAGTAAAATTTGACTTAACTTTTATAATTATCAATTGGAAGTCTTCCTCTTTATAGTGTATTCGCTCATACAGAGTTCAGAATTTGTGGTCCCTCAAAAAACGTTGTATAGAGGTTTCACTGTACACAATAATTTTAATAATGAGATATGGCCAAGATAGAACATAAAGGGACTTATTTGTCATTGCAGTGAATCTTCAATAGTTTTTTTAGTCCATAATTTAGAATTGACATTTTCTAAATGTTCTTCAGTTGTTGAAAATAATTATTTGTCTCCTAAAGAACTTAGTTCAATGACACTAAAATAACAAAACCACGAGAATGGCCAAGAGGTGCTTACATAGAATATTGCTAACAGTGTTACAGTTTTAAGTTCTGAGCATGGGAAGTCAGTGGTTTGAATTTTTGTGTTTCTGCCTGTTTTAGAATCAGACAGGGAGGGGGGAGTGAAAAGACAGGTACTTTTCAGTCTGGTGGGATATCAAGTGCTCTCTTTACATTTGACAATAATTTTCTGATGAAGTGACTTCTGTCTATACAACTGCATTATCTGCAAAGAGCCTCAGAAAGTTTTAGCAATAATAAATTATGGGCATCACTTTTTAAATTATTGGCAACACTTTTTGTAAAAAGCCAGTTTCTTCATGGGTAAAGCTGAAACAGAGCAAAGAAGCATCTTCTGTATGTTTGATATTAATCGTATAGAGTTAGGAAAGTATAACTGTTGGTCTCAATATTTTCATGGTACACTGAAATATTTTTCACTAGTCTGTTCATAAGAGCTGCAATGAGTGAGCATTGTAATAATTTTATAATACATCACAGCACAGGCATGTTATCTTAAATAATATACATAAAATAGTTTTCTCTTCATAGCAGTGATCTAGTCTGAAGTAGAAGGTAAATGTGCTATTAAAGGTCTGTCATTATGCAGTTATTTTATAGTAATTGATGTAAAAGACTAATGTTAAATATTTCAGGTCTTAAAACATATTGGATATAGTATCTGTATATATTGGGAAGATGGAGATTTGATTTAGTGTTACCTTGAAAATTAGTATGAGCACTAAGTACATATATGGAAAATTGCAAAAAAATGAGCACTAAATACTGATTTGGGAGGGGAAAGAAAGCTCTGTGGCATTGTAGAGTATAGAAGTGGAGTGCCTTCTTAGCAGGCTATGAATGAATAACAACTGGAGCATGGCTGACAGACGTATTCACTTCATGGGCAATTGAATTAGTTTAAATGTTTCCAAGACTAATGGAATAGCTGTGTGTGCTATATTAGTAGGATTTTGTCAGTCCTTGTCCTGATCACTGATGTGATGGTGGATGGCCAAGACATGTGATATCTATTTATTCGAACATTGCCAAATTGTGGGTGCCCAGTGTTTGTGTCACTACAATTCTTTTGTTATGCAGGCATTGGACTCTTCAAGTGACAATGGCGAGATAGTGCAATGTGTATCTCAGTTTGCAGAAAACCACTGCTGCCAGACCCAACTGCTCTCTGCAATAGATTGCTAATGAAACAATGGAAACTCAAGGTTGGAATATCAACAATATAAGGAAAAGATAGATTGCTACTTACCTTAAAATGAAATGTTAAGTTTCAGACAGGCACATCGAAAAGACACTTACACATTATCTTTTGGCCGGAGCCTTTGTCTGAAAAGGAAACATATTCATTCACTCAAGCAGTGCCATTCTGGTCCTTGTTGCCGAAGATGGCAGTTCTGTCTTAGCAAGGTGTGTTTATTTGAGTGAATGAATTGCTAATGATAATGATTGCTGCTAACAGTCACAAGTTTTAACAGCAGACAAATGGGCACAATGCAGCAAACCACTTGCTAATTCAGTTCTAGATAATAGCAACTTGTGAGCAGCAAAACCATTCAGAACAATCTCCTTGATGTGGATACAGATTCCCCTTGCCCACCGCCCACCTCCCCCTCAGTCATATATCTGCTTTCATCACATTTCCTGGAACCAGAGCTCAGCATAGGCTCAGGAACATTACCACTGAGTGCTCAAAGTATGCAAAGAATGGAGGAAGATCACCTGAATTGATGACTCACAATATATGTTCATACCTCTGATGGTATGATATAAGTGGTGAAAACCAGAAGCCAAGAATCTTGCTTATCAACAGGATAATGTTTAAGCTGACGGTGGAAGTAATCAAGTGTGAGACATATTGACATGGAGTGAAATGTGGTCTAAGATACATATGCTATTGTTTCTAATTGACAAATATATGGGAACCCACTATATAAACGTGTGAATATGTTTGTTTGCCTACAGCAGGGCTTCTCAGACTTTTTTCTCATTGACCCCCTATCGCACAAGTGCATTTCTTTGAAACTCCCAGTCACTGTTATAAATGCTATTAGTCCTAACAGCATATACAGACAACCAATAAACTACTTTACATGTGTATTTTTCTGCATGAAATCTGTCTCAATATCCCTCTTTATCGAGATCCTGATGGATAAAATTCTTATGTGAGAACTCTATTTGAGGAAAAAAAATTGAACTAAACAAATATGTCATTAAGGAACTACATTAAAATAGTGGATTGGACATCAATAATGAAATGAACAAAAAGAAGGACATAATAAAATTTAAAAAGACACTATTAATTAATTTATCACCTACAATTTTAACATAACTTAAGATATTTTATAGAAGGCTGGAAAAAGATAAATTTACCTTTAACATGATGAATGTGACTGCTAACTCTGACACACCATCTTGAAATGTGACTTAATGTCCATCACTGTTAGTCTCATGCCACTCTCAATGTTCTGAACACTTGAGCGATATTTTGAATTAATGACCATAATTATGAAAATTATTCACACAGATAAGTGGCAGAAAAATTGTGATTGCTACATCTGGCAGTACTCCAAATCCTACCTTAACACCAAGATAGACATTGTTCAACTGCATATTTGAAAATTGCAATTTATGTAAGAGATGTTTCACCTGTTTCATTTGTATGGTGAAAGGATTTTGAATCCAATCTGGCTGAAGTACAGGTAGAAACTTATGTTCATTATTAAGCCCACCAGTCAAAACATTAGTCTCTCCTTTTGAAGAGTGCAGAGTGCACTAGATGCTTTGGAACACTGTAGTTGTAGTACTGGTACTAGGTGGTCTTGTGCTTCTCCACCTTTGACATTAGTTGTGGGTGTGAAATGCTGTGTATTTGCCTGTTGGGTACATGGGATAAGCTCAGTAAGACGTGTTGCTGTGGAGACATCACAGAATGGCAGCCCTGTGAATGAAACTGCCTAATATGTTGATATATTGAATGCGATCTGTTTTTTTTTTTTTTTTTTTTTTAAATAAAGGACCACCACCAGGAATTGCTGCTGTCAGTGAATGCAGGTCCATTTCTACCAATTTCCAAGTGAACATTGAGAATGCATGCAATGGACATTTGAAGTTTGGTACCTTGTAAAAGGCCATTGTTCACAGTGGCTCATAAAGCTACATGTTTCCAGTGGGAGAAACAATGCATAAATTGGACAGTGGCTTACTGGAAATGTACTATTTTGCTTGCTTTTAAACAGTGCATCGACAGCCCAATTAAGCACTTAATTGGTGTGTGAGAAGGGCGTAATTCAGGCGGGATATGGTACTTTGTTGTTTTGGGACAGTTTTTACTACCATGACTTGGTGCTATTCAAACACACTACCGAAAACATTCTTGGTGATCAGGTGTTGCCTTTTCTTCTACACCTTCTTGATGAGTCTGCCATGGAGACTCCTGCCTTTCAGGATGACAACAGCCATTTTCATTTGGCAGTGCACATATGTTCTTGGATTAATGAATACACAGGCACTCTATCATGCATCAACTGTCATGCTAAATCACCCATTCTCAATCCCATAGGAAATGTTTTGGGCTACCTGGAACAGCTGAACAAATATTACAGTCAAGATCACTGTAGTTTGGTAGTTCAAGGGGATTTAATCATCAGTGAATGGCTCCAGCTGGATATGCCATATGAGTTCATTATCAAGGATAGAGTTGACATTACACAGTATTAGTGAGGTGCCTCTAGGCATTGTTTAATCTTTTGTCTGGTGTGCTGAGTTTACTGCATTTTACCAAATCAAAATCAAACTTCTTTTCAACAGTAAAGTCATCTGTACATAAAAACAATTCAAGCTATTTATTTTCTACCTTATACTTAAAATGAAATTTTTTCAAAAGTCTGAATTTTATGTTTCATTGTAAACATATTTCTGCTTTTCCCTGTAGCTCATGAGTTCCTCAAATATATCTGATAAATGAAAATTCCTGGCCGATTAAAACTGTGTGCTGGACCGAGACTCGAACTCGGGACCTTTGCCTTTCGCGGGCAAGTGCTCTACCAACTGAGCTACCCAAGCATGACTCACGCCCCATCCTCACAGATTTACTTCTCCCAGTACCTCGTCTCCTACCTTCTCAACTTTACAGAAGCTCTCCTGTGAACCTTGCAGAACTAGGCAAAGGTCCCGAGTTTGAGTCTCGGTCCGGCACACAGCGCACACTCCACTGCAGAGTGAAAACCTCATTCCTGATATCTGATAAATACCATGATTTGCACATACAATTTTCCACGTGGGAGAAATTGACATATTCAAATTTATTTAGAGACAAAAACAATATTACTTAATTTTTTGACCATAAGAACTGTTTCTGAGCTGGTCGCCTTTGTGGCCATCATACTCCGTACAATAAAAATTTACTGAACCTTGTTTCCAGTTTATCACATTAATTTAGAAAAAGATGACTAACAAGTGCTCAGATCCTGCATATGCTGTTATCTTGTCGGCATAATATGTGGCATATGTTGTCATTAGTTGCTGACAGTGGTCGCTGCTAATTTCCAGAATGTGTTTACCTACTGTTTCATTTCACAGGAGTTTTTTTTAAGTTAATTTGCAAAATGTGAGTAATTTCACTCATTCATATTGCTACAAATAAAATGAGGTCTTTGCTATAGTATATGATTTCATATCTTTTAAAATTAACTGGGAGGTTTAATAGCATGCTCGTATCAACCAATATATGGGATTAATGGACTCTTTTAAATTTTCAAGTATCCCAGTAGCCCTTTGAAATTAATTGGGAAGTTTAATAGCATGCTCTTATAATCAGTACAAGAGATTGATAGACTTTTTTAGTCTTTAGAAGATCCCAGTAACCATTCAAGGTGTAGTGGAATAGGAAATATATTTTGCAAGTAGATGTCCTTTCAGTTTTTTGGGTTTCAGGTATTCACTTGCTAAGTGTTTATTATCCTTTGAGATTTAAGTGAGAAGTTTCATAGGATGATCTTATCAACAAATTTATGTGATCGATAGACATTTATTTAGATTTTTCATAATTCCATTAAATGTTTAAGAAACTTAACAGGTGTGTTGCAATGGAAAATATGTTTTGTAAGTAGATGTCTTTTCAGTTTTGTAGGTTTCAAGCTTTTGCTTGCTAAGCATTCATTACAAATCAAACACATGCCTATGTCTTCAGTAATTGCAGAAATAGAAGTATCCATATTGCAGAACTGTTTCAGTGCATTTTCACTTTTTTGCCCGCAAAGGCACAATGTCTGCAGTTTCATCCATCTGCACATATAATTTATAGCTGTGTGATTCCAGTGCTGCAAGATCTGTAGCTTCAGTATCCATTGCCAAGATAGTTTGGATTATTTGTGGCTCTGAAACAATGCCAGCCTGTAGACTGATGTTATTCAGTTGCTTAGTTCCATCATTATATGCCAAAGTTGATAAAAACACTGGATTCTCTTGTATAGAATTCTATATGAATGCACTATACTTCTAAATAGATAAAGACTGAAACTGAGAAAATTGTTGGCTGATGGAACATAGCAGGTTACAAACTGTTCCTAATCAGTTGCACACCTGCTGTAAACTTCAGCACAGATACTCCACAATTGCAGTTGTTAGAACTGAATGGGATTTCTTCACACACTGGGAGTCAAATGTTCACCAGAGTAGAGGCAACAGGGTGGCCAAACACAACAACAAACGAATTTCAACATTTATCATTACTGCCAACAGTGACTCCAGGCTATAAAATACAAAAATCTGTAACCAATATCTGTAACCAGTGAGTGATACAGTTCATGTTACACTACACAACGAACAGTGTCAACACTGTTATCTAAAGCAAGTGATACAATTAAAAAAGAGGAAAAACCATTTTCCCCAGCTTATTAAACACTCCCAAAAATTATCACAGGTCCCCCAGGTGGTGCCTCCAAGAAAACAGTTTGCCGCCTAATCATTCATGAATTGTTTTATAAAGCTATGAGGAACTCTCCCCACACATTCCCCTGAGTTACCTAACCCCTACTTAGTACACCTCAAATAGCATCAAGTGAGACAGTGAACCTCAGAGTCAGCTGCAGTCAATGCCTGTGACCTGTGGAGAGTAATTGAGTAGTCATAGCTGAGAGTGATTTCCCAACAATAATTTTGTTATCTTGTGGAGATCATGGTGTGACTTGTCACTATTGTCACTGGGGTTAAAGGGTTGCTGTATGCTATTTTGTTAGTGTCTCTAATTCATTTGCCCATGAATGTAAATAGAAAAGAAATATTCATTAAAATTCAGCTCTCTAGACTTCTAATCTCAGCTGTTCCCACTGTAGTCAGTTCTTTCTGCATCTAATTTTATGCTTAATTTTGACTCCATAGCTGTGTATCCTTCCACTTGTCACCAATGTGTCTTCTCCACAACTTCTTCTGTTTCCTTCTTCCCTTAATAAAGAAATTGCCTAGAAATCTAATGATTAATTCATTTACTCCAGGAGGGTTTATGTTATGAGAATTGTATCTGTTTTGAGATTTTTCTGTTTGTGTCTTATCAGCCCTGCTCTGATTGTTCATACTGCTGCATATGATAAATGGGTATTCTGTACCTATTTCAAACAGTGTTGATTTTCTTATTTCAGATTTCAAAACTGTAATCTTAATTTTTATCAGATATTAGGAGGATTATGTTTTTGAGGTAGTAACTTTCACCTAATTGTTTGTGCTGCTTGTTTCTCCATGACTTTTAATATTTTTTATTGATATTTTGGTTTAATATATGTATGTGTTTTTTCTATTCTAATGAGACACATTGTTTTTTTAGTAACAATATTTCAGATATATTTCAAATAAATGATAAGTTTCACAAACGCAGTTATGGTTTACCAGCAACTTCATGGAGACACAAACATTCAGGTTAAATCACCAAGTCACTGCTCCACTTCTGAGCTAGTCCCCATAGTAGTGTTCTGTATCCTGCATTACAGTTTAATTCATCATCTTGAAAGTTGGCTTGCACTTCTTGTATGTCATAGCATTTTTGCACAAAATAACTGTGAAAATATGAGCCATGCCTGATGTCACCAGCTTGCTGAACTCAGCTGTATGGTTGGCCTGCTGTTCCTGCATTTGTTTGCAAACCTGTCCTATTTCTGAAATGACAATAAAGATATTTTCCCATAATGTCTGAAATAAGGTTGCCATAACTTATATTAAATGGATAATGCTATCAGCCTAATTTCATTACTCTCTTCCAGTCTCTTTGTTAGCTGAAAACTTATGCTATATGTTTGTGTTATGAATAAATATGAACAGCTGTAACAGAAGAAGTTTATGTGAACTTTTGCCTGTGAAAAATATTTACATTATACACTGAAACACTACAAGAAAAAATTATTTTTAATTTCTGGTTTTAGAATAGTCATCAGCATACCAAAATGGGAACAGTTGCTGTTTTTATAGTTAAATATTCTGTTATTGGCTGCCCTTAAAGTTATAAGTTAAAATAAGGGTCAAGCCATAAGTTTCTTTGTCTACATGTTTATTAAGTAGCATGCACTAGTTGTTTGCATAGTGATGTAATTTTTATGTTCACCTTTTTCTTTCATAATTTTATTCTTGAATTCAGGTGACTGTTACCTATGTCATTTTATAGTTTTTGAATATAATAGAGGTAAACATTCAACGTGGGAAAAATATATATAAAAAATAAAGATGCTGTAACTTATCATACGAGAAAGCGTTGGTCTGTTGATAGACAAAATAAAAAACACACAAACACACACACACAAATTTCAAGCTTTCGCAACCCAAGGTTGCTTCATCAGGAAAGAGGGAAGGAGAGGGAAAGACGAAAGGGTGTGGGTTTTAAGGAAGAGGGTAGGGAGTCATTCCAATCCCGGGAGCAGAAAGACTTACCTTAGGGGGAAAAAAGGACAGGTATACACTCGCACACACATACACACACATATCCATCTGCACATATACAGACACAGGCAGACATATGTAAATGCAAAGAGCTTTCGCATCTCGCAACTACCCTCCCGACCCGATACAGAAACAAATAGCTAGAGCCACTTCCTCATCCCCTCAAACCCAGAACCTCCCACAGAAGAACCCCAAAAGTGCCCCACTTGTGACAGGATACTTTCCAGGACTGGATCAGACTCTGAATGTGGCTCTCCAGCAGGGATACGACTTCCTCAAATCCTGCCCTGAAATGAGATCCATCCTTCATGAAATCCCCCCCACTCCACCAAGAGTGTCTTTCTGCCATCCACCTAACCTTCGTAACCTCTTGGTTCATCCCTATGAAATCCCCAAACCACCTTCCCTATCCTTTGGCTCCTACCCTTGTAACCGTCCCCAGTGTAAAACCTGCCCCATGCACCCTCTCACCATCACCTACTCCAGTCCTGTAACCCGGAAGGTGTATATGATCAAAGGCAGAGCCACGTGTGAAAGCACCCACGTAATTTACCAACTGACATGCCTACACTGTGAAGCCTTTTATGTGGGAATGACCAGCAACAAACCACCCATTGGCATGAACGGACACAGGCAGACAGTGTTTGTTGGTAATGAGGATCACCCTGTGGCTAAACATGCCTTGGTGCATGGCTAGCACATCTTGGAACAGTGTTACACCATCTGGGTTATCTGGATACTTCCCACTGACACCAACCTATCAGAACTCCAGAGATGGGAACTTGCCCTTCAATATATTCTCTCTTCCTGTTACCCACCAGGCCTCAACCTCCACTAATTTCAAGTTGCCGCCACTTGTACCTCATCTGTCATTCAACAGCATCTTTGCCTCTGTACTTCTGCCTCAACTGATATCTCTGCCCAACCTCTTTGCATTTACATATGTCTGCCTGTGTCTGTATACGTGCGGATGGATATGTGTGTGTGTGCGAGTGTATACCTGTCCTTTTTTCTTCCTAAGGTAAGTCTTTCCACTACCAGGATTGGAATGAATCCTTACCCTCTCCCTTAAAACCCACATCCTTTCGTCTTTCCCTCTCCTTCCCTCTTTCCTGATGAAGCAACCTTGGGTTGGAAAAGCTTGAAATTTTTGTGTGTGTTTGTGTATTTTTTATTGTGTATATCAACAGACCAACACTTTCTCATTTGGTAAGTTACAGCATCTTTGTTTTATATATATGTTTTATAGTTTTTGATATTTTTGAAAACGTAAAAGTGGAAGATGAAATTAAAATCACTTTGGTTTCCTTGTGAGTAGTGAGTATTTCATATTTCCTTGGAGGATTAAGTACTACAGTAAACAGTTATTAGAGTTCGCAGTCACATGAAAATAATGCAACCTGTTTTGTGTGTAAAATTCAACAATGGAAAATCCAAGATGGAATGTAACAATATTATGAAAAGGATAGTTGCTACTCACCATATAGCGGAGATGCTGAGTTCTAAATTGGCACAACAAAAAGCTTCCAGCTACAAGGCCTTTGTCGGCAATAGAACACACCCACCCACCCACCCACCCACCCACCACACACACACACACACACACACACACACACACACACACACACACACACGTGTGTGTGCAAATGCAACTCACACACACATGACCACGCTGTCTGCTGAGGCTTTGTTGGCCAAAGGATCATTTTCTGACAGTCTTTTTATTGTGCCTATCTTTCTTTGACTCAGAATCTCTGCTATGTGATGAGCAGCAACTGTCCTTTGCATAATACCATTTTATGTTTACACACTTTTGTAAAATGGAAGTCTTCTCATCCAAATTATTACAGCAAAAGGCATGAGAGTTTTGAGAGCCCCTAGAGAAATAACTTGAGTTATTCTATGAAATGGAGAAATGACATATATTAACTAAAACTCACAACCGATGTTTCTCACTTCACTTGGAGTTTGCATAGATGCATATCTAGACAGAGTTGGGTTCCAGATATCTGTCTGTAAGTGTTGCTTAACTACTATAGTGCACAAACTACAAGTCAAGTGACAACAGTCAGAAAAGAGTGAATATACCAATCAAAATTCATTGATAACAAAATGGCACAAGTAGTCAAGCCAATGCATCTCCTTTTAAGAAGAAAAATCATCAGAAAGTTCTGTACTTTCAGGATACTAACTGTCATTTGTTAAACCACTTATAGTTATTCATGATATTTTACTGGCATGCACAAATTTACCACCAGGAAAACTAACTTGAAAATTAAAACTAACGGCATTTAATATATATAAAAATACCAAGTGTAAAAATTGCAGTTTTTTTGTATCCTAATACAGATTTCACGCCCATCTGATTTGTGATGACAGAAATACAGTTGTCTCTTTAAAGTACATGTATACTGAAATGAAGGTTACATAAGCGATTACCATATTGAACTAATCACTATTGACATCTTTACTGTCCATATTTGATCTACATACACAAATTCTTCAATCCACTATACTGTGCCTGTTGAGGGAATTAGCATAGTTGTTCCCTTTCCTATTCAAATCACAAATGGAGAGGTGGAAAATGAATGCCTGTAAGTCCCTAAATAAGCCCTTATCTCTTTTATTTTGTCTTCAACATTCCTTACATGAGCTGAATGATGGAGATAGTAAAATCATTTTGCAGTTTATTAAATACTGTTTCTCAAAACTTCTGGAATGGTATTTTGTGAAAAGGTTGCCTTCTCTTGGAGGATTCCCATCTGAGCTTGCAGAGCATTTATGTAACTCCCTCATGTTGATCAAGGTAACTAGAAAAATCTAATTGCAAGCCTCTGAATTGTTCTGTGTCTTCCTTTACCTAACATGGTGAGGATCACAAACACCCAAGCCATACTCAAGAATGGTTCTGAGTGTGATCTCCTTCATAGGTGCACTACACTTTCCTTGAACTCTCCCAATATATACACATATTACTATCATGTTTTTTGCATGATTTTATGTATATCTATTTATTATGTGGCTTGGACACTGCTTATACCCATTTGAAATTCAGAATAATGGCTCTATTTATGCCTATTTGCATTTGTAATATTTGCTTGAAAATTATGAATGCCCAAAATTAAATCACAATAAATAATAATGTGTAACAGCCTCAGCTGGTAATTACCATGTTTAACTGTTAAAACTGTGTCCTGAGCAAGAAGTTAGATCTAGAATTTTGTATCTCGAGGACAATGCCCAAACATTGGAGCTCTTAGTATACATGAGAAAATAACTGACTCAGTATTTGCACCTACCAGTATAAAAAAGTACTGTGTTGTTGAAACTTTTAATCTAACTGTTTCAGTTATATGGGAGAATATTCCTTGTGAAAAGCAAGTTCTGATCCAGCATGCAGGTTATCTATAAGGGTTACTAAACTTTTCTCTTCTTCCTGTTTTATTTCACTGTGGCTGTCCTTGTTATTTGTTTCTCCTATTTCTCTTAACTTTTCCCTCAAATAATGTTTGAAACTTCACAGTCAGGTACCCTACATTTTTTAATTATGAATAGTTGTATTCTAATTGTATGTATGCAAGTAGTTGTTGCTGATAGGAGAGTGCAATGATAGGTCATGAATTGAAGTGACATTCTATGACTATAAGTCATATCAGCATCTACTTTATTCTTTCTTGTTGTACTAATACAGTTTTTAACTTTGTGGCTTTTCCTTGTGTCTTCTTTTCACAATAGTGTAGTGCACTTGGCTGAATTTTCACAGTTTAATAGAAATTTTGTTAAGTTTACGTAGAACAGTGGGAGGGGGTCATTTGTCCCCTGGCATAACTCCTTTTTAGAGTATTGCTGTTCTCATACACATAAATGTATTTGCATTGCATTTTGCTTTGATCAACAATCACTGCCTTGAATGACGATACATTGTTGGAAATGTTTACACTTAAGACACTGTAGTGTAATTTTTCAGTCATATTTCATTTGTTGCTGTAGTTACTTGCTTCGTCAGTTAGGTAGAATTTTTTTTTCTTTTACATGCATTTACAGTTATGTCACATCAGTGTGGCCCTAGTAATGAAGGGATTTGTGTATTGTGGAGAACTCAGACGATATTGAGTCAGCAAATGACTTATCAGGTTCAGACTGTGATTTTCTGCCACAGACAGCTGACAATGAAGCTAGTGAGAATGAGAAGAAGTTACTGTCAGTAAATGTCTACCCACCACAGTTTTTTCCACCACTGTCTAAGGAGTCAACTGGCACAGCAGTGAAGATATCAGCTCAAGATGGAACGGAAGGTCGCTAAAACACCATCACCTGGAAGAAGGGCTGCTTCGAACATCCTGAAGGAGAGAGGACAACTCACTACAAATGCCTGCCACCAAGTGGATGATTCCATCATCACTGCCGTCTGACTTCTTTTTGATAATCACTGCTTGAAGTGAAATAAAAAACACCACTTGGACTGTATTGTTGGGGAAATTGAAAGCCAGTGATTAATATTATGTACACCAGAAGTGTTTTGTGCTAAAAGTGTTTCCTTGGATGACCTTTGATTGGATTAGTTGCAGGCCTAACGTTAGCAGAGGTAAAATTACAAAAACAATTCTTCCATTTCGGTGACACATCATCTCAAGTTCAATAGAAATATGGAACTAAATCATGCAGAACTGCTTCCACTTTTACTGCAACTATGAAAATATTAGAATTTACGAACAGTTACTTGCGAGCAAAACAAGGTGCAGGAATACCCAGTTAATGTGAAATGAACCTGACAAATGTGGACTGAGGTTCTGGATAGTGCAGACATGGCTTCTAAGTTCATTTTCAGTGGCTTTCCATACCTTAACAATGAGGAAGGATGATCAGACAAACATCTATTGGGAAAGTGTGCCATACTTCGCCTGATGGAGTCATTCCTAAACCAAGGAAGGAAAGTGACAACAGACAACTTCTTCACATCGCTTCAGCTTGCTAGGAAAATTCAACTGATGAAAATATCATTAGTGAGAACAATGAACAAGATTCACTGAGAAATCCCCAGCTGTGTGAAGAAGAACAATTCAGACTAACATTCCACCATCATCTTGAAAAAGACTGATTAGCCACAATACACCCTGACAGAGTACCAAGGGAAAAATAATAAGAATATCATTATTCTCAGTGTGCTACATCCAGGTGTACCACTGAATGAAGATGAAAAGAGGAAGCTAGAAACTGTTAGTTTCTATAATGCTGTGAAGTATAGAGTGGACATGACTGATCAGATGAGTGGTAAATATTCAGCTAAGGTTGCTTGCAGGAGATGGTCACTGCATTTCTTGTGCAATAACCTAACAGATCAAGTAGAAATAAATGTGTGGATCATCTACAATCAAAATAACCGAGATTAACCTGCAGGGGATGGCATTCATTCTTTAGCTGAAAAATGAGAAACAAGAAAGAGCAGAACAGGTGTAAAAAAGCCAATAGAAAGAGGAAGCAGTGTTAAGACTGGAGAAATTACAAAAGGAAAGAAATTACAACTTGGAACATGCAAAGGAAATGAGACCAGTGACATCTGTGAGAAATACAAGACAACTTCCAGAGAAAAAATGTGTACTGAAAGCTCCATTAATCTGCTCAAAGGGAGACTGTAATATTAGAAACAAAAAATGAAGTAATTGAGAAATGCTAGGAACTTATGAACTAGGTCACATTTCTGGGTAGGCATGCAATGTTGTGTATCCAAAACAGTAGTGTTGCGAATTTGATGTATAACTTTGACTGAAATGTGTACATGATATAAACATGAATGGAAAAAATTAACTCTTATTTAACTGTATTGTGAATTTTTAATGGTAATCTCATTAGGGTTCAAATGTTCCATTCCCACTGTTCTGGAGGTATCACATTTGCCACTGTTCTGGTGTTAAAAATTTCTCAGTACTACGCTATGCCAGCCGACTATGTCAGTTAAGGATGTGTAACAGATCATTTAAATATTGATGCACCTTTGTAGATTTGAGTGTATCTCATTGGTTTTGCACTTATGAAAACATTAAATGGGGAGTGGTATGAACATACGTAATAGCATTATGTGCATATAGTAGAACAGTTCATAGATGATGATTGTATTAGCTTAACAATGCACCAAGTCATAAATCAGCATCTTTGGGGCCGGCCTGCCCATAGTACAAACCTGAACAAAGTGAACACTTTTGGGATGTTTTAACATGTTGCCATTACTCCAGAGCCCAGCATCCAACACTGCTACCTTTTCTGGCTTCAGCTTTTTAGTAAGAATGGGCTTTCCTTCAATGTCATTCAGACACCTTATTGAAAGTCTTCCCAGCAGAGTTCAAACTGTCATAAAGGTGTAGGGTAGGCACAGCCCATATCAGGGCCGGTCAGAAATTCTTCACGCGTGCGGTGCTCCTGCACATGTACAACTTCCGGGTCACAGCGTGCACGCCGCAGCCATCAGTGTTCATGTAGTGAATGTTCCTACACACAGATGTCACTTTATCCACTTCCTGGGATACTCTGTACCAGCGCATTCTAGTGCTCTTTCCACAGCTTGCAAGCCAACCATGGGAAAGTATTTCGCGTATTAAACATTTAAAATACTGTCACAGTGTACTCATTGAAACGTCTACTTTTAAATTAACAGTTTAACCCAGTAAGACAAGTAATACAGTTAACAACTGTGGGTTTTTACTAAGGCAGCTTGACTGACGGCACGTAAATACGCGTAATGTTTTTGATCCAGTATTTAAGAAAGAGAGCACTTAGCGACTTCCAACGAATCTTATTCATGATTTCAAATAACATTAAACTAATGCAAGGTTTCCTGTAACTAATTCTCGGTGTCCTCAGTTACACCCACATAATTTCTGTCTCACTGACCTCTGAGCAGAATGATAACCTCAGACCTCTCAATGATCACCTGTTATTTCAATACCATTATTGCTATATCTTTCATTAGTTCCATCTGAAATCTGCATAATAACCGACAATTTGATGAATGTTATGTTTTATCGACTTCAGCTGAGCGTAGCCCTTCACACATTTAAAAAAAAAAAAAAAACCCTAAATGTAAGTATACATTGGAACAGTCGGTTTAATGACCAATTTTCCTGATGATAATATAACATGGAGCAGAATGAGGCAATAATGCACAGTTAGTAAACAATAATTTTTAATTATGAAAGGAATAAATCCAAACACATTTATCACTGCTCATGAGAAATGATATAGTTAATATCGGGCACAAAAGCACGGCTCATTGACATACGCAAGAAGTTGTGAAGATTTTCATCACTTATGCTTGATCGAAACCTTGATTTATTCATTTTCATCACCGAGAAAAATCTTTCACAAACATATATTGACCCAAACATGGACATAACTCTCGCGGCTTCTTGGTGCAGGCGTGGAAGTTCTTGTTGTGAAAAATTTTCGTAGAATTCTTTTGTACTCTGCATTGCAAAGAACTTGTCCTTCAGTCTTGTATTGCACTGTAGGTCGATCAGTTCCATCTGTAGATCATTTGGAGCATATTCAACTGATGACGAGAATGGTCGAACAAAGAGGCGAATGACAGGGGGCAAACTCATAACATCTGCAAATCGTGCTCGAAATTGTTTCTTAATTTTTACAATTATTGACACGTATTCTTGAAATCTAGCACTTTAATGGACCAGTCCAAGAGTCGGGAAATGTGCAGTGTTTTCTGTCAATAGCAGGCTCTCCCAAAGCACAAGCTTCCTTTCAAAGGTATTTACTTTCTCCAACATGTCAGATATTAAATTATTTCCACCTTGCAAACTGATGTTCAGGATGTTCATGTGAGATGTAATGTCCACAAGAAACGTAAGGTATGATGTCCAACAAGGGTCTTCCAACATAGGTTCACTTTTTCCCTTCTCATGTAAGAATGTTACTATGACCAAACGTAAATAAAAAAATATTTTCAGCATTTTACCTCGATTGAGCCAGCGTACTTCAGTATAGTAAAGTATGTCGCCGTACTCCGCTCCTAATTCCTCCAAGAACCGCCAAAACTGGTGATGCGTAAGCCCATGTATCTTCAGATAGTTTACAGTATGCACAACAATTTGCATGATGTTTGCTAACGTTACTGATTTTGCACAAAGCGCCTCTCGATGCAGAATGCAGTGAATTCCATACGTCGTCTCATCTATGCGCCCTAGCTTTTTGCGCATCCGTGCTCTGAGTCCTCTCTGATGGCCTTGCATTGATGGTGCTCCATCTGTGGTCACTGAGACTAACTGATTCCAGTCGGTACTGACCCCATCAATTGCTTGCTCGACAGCTTGGAGTAAGTCCGCACCTGTAGTAGTCGCTTTCAAAAGTACTAAGTCCAAAACGTCCTCTGTTACGCAAAGTGCATTATCGACACCTCGTGTGTATATCACAACCTGTGCTGTATCTGTAAGATCTGTTGCTTCATTGAGCGCAACAGAGAAAGCAACGAAGTCTTTAGCCTTATTTATTAGCTGCCTGTGCACATTGCCGGCCATAGCACTGATACGTCTTGTCACTGTTTGTTTGGATAGACTGATTTCTTGAAACCTGCTAATGTTCGTGGGACACACAAGTTCTGCAGCATCAATCAGACACTCTTTCACAAACTCCCCTTTGGAAAAGGGTTTCCCAGATTGCGCAATTCTTAATGCGATTTTAAAACTTGCTTGAAGTGAAGATTTAGTGTGGTTCTCATTCTGGAAAATTGAAAACAGTGCATTGTACAGCATACAGTAAAATAGACATAAGTGTAACACAAGAAACTAAGAGTTCAAGAAGTATCAGTTACTTTGACATACAGTAAAATCGAGTTATTGTGTCTCATCCATTTTCTTAAGGACTAAGGACATTTAATTTTGCTTACCATTCTTCACTGTTGAGTACACGACACTTGTCTTTGTAATATGTATTGTAGTGTCTTTCAATTGAAAACTTACGCTGGCCGCCTATTATTTGGTGGCACAGCAAACACTGTGAGTTTTCGCCAATGGCTACAAAAAAGCACTGCAGTTCCCAGTCATTTTTAAATGACTAAGAACATAGATCTCCTGTCCTTTACTTTTTCACAGTACCTGCTATTTCTCAGTACTTTGCTGTTAAGGTTACGGTCATCAGGGGTAAACGAGACTGGGTATGTTGCGCTCTTGCTTGTACCACATAAACAGGGACGTGGAGCTGCCGCTGTTCATTTAGGACACATGTCTAATAACAGATGTCGCTGTCGCACACGTGCGCACACGTGCGCACATGTGCAGCACTTCCGCACATCTGCACACTGTGCAGCGTTTGGCTGGCCCTGGCCCATATTAATGTCTGCTAATAGGTGTGCGAATACTTTTGAGCAGATAGTGTATGTTAACTAAGACAAGATGCAGCTTCAAAGTCTGTTACTAATTAACTATTATAAAATGCCAAACACTATTTTATCTATGTAGGCTAGATTTAACAGAGTAAATTTAGCAGTAAAGCCACAACTTACAAAAATTAATACCACTATTGACTTGTATTAAATAGGTACTATTTATCTACTTCTGCTTGCATATTATTTATATTCTGACACTGATATTTATCAAGAATAACAAATACCTACATCCTCAAAGGGTAGAGGCCTATTCACAATAAACACTGCCTCTTGTTACGAAGCTAACAGGAATCATCAGTCTTTGAATCTATATAAATTGAATTACATTGTTGAATGAGTGAAAAATCAAACAATGGAAAATCCAGAATGGAATGTAACAACATTATGAAGAGGATAGTCACTGCTCACCATATAGTGGAGATGCTGAGTGACAGATAGGCACAACTAAAAGATTGTCACAAAATGAGCATTCGGCCAACAAGGCCTTTGTCATAAAAGACAACAGACACACACACACACACACACACACACACACACACACACACACACACACACACACACACACATGCAAACACAACTCACACACACATGACCACAGTCTCTGGCAGCTGAAGCCTGACTACAAGCAGCAGAGCATAATGGGAGAGGCTTCATGTGCTGCTGCTCATAGTCTGGCTTCAGCTGCCATAGACTGTGGTCGTGTGTGTGTGAGTTGCATTTGCGTGAGTGTGTTTGTGAGTGTGTGTGTGTGTAGTCTTTTTTTGACAAAGGTCTTGTTGGCCGAAAGCTCATTCTGTGACAGTCTTTTTGTTGTGCCTATTTGTAGCTCAGCATCTCTGCTAAAAATTCTGTATCAGAAAGCAGAACTTCATCATATTCTTACATATGCTGCAAATTCCTTTGAAGTGTATGGGAAGAACTTCTTCCTATAGTACCATTTATTAGGTTTTCTACCTGCTCCATTTGCATTTCACTTCTTCAGTGCCTCTGTGCACAGTGTAATGAGTCTATTGTTGTACTCTTGGTCCCTTTGGGAATGATATGTAAGGTTCTGTAATAGATACCTATATTGCTCACTTGATTTCAGTTCTTGGTACTCTGTAAGTAGGCTTATGAGGGTTAGTTGGCATCTGTCTTAAAGTGTCTGACAATTTGGGTTCTTCCTCATTTCTGTGACCCTTTCCCATGAGTCAAACAAACCTATCACCGTTTATGTCCCCTTCTTTGTATATGCTCAATATCTTCTGTTAGTCCTATTTGGAGAAGGAGGGAAAGGGGGAGGGGGGAACTCCAGTTTCTTTTACATCTGTCAGTGGCTTCATCCAAGATGACATGGAGCATCCTCCTTACCAAGATATCCTCAATCTGGTCACAAATTTCACTTGATACTGTGTACGATTTTACTTTCATTAATATGAATTGCTGTGGTACTGAGTTAAATGCTCTTCAGAAATCAAGAAATACTGAATGTGCCTATTGCCTTGATCCCTGACTTTCTGAATGTCATGTGAGAAAAGGACAAGTTGGGTTTTGTGTGACCATTGTTTTCGGAACCCATGCTGCTTTGTACAGTGATGTCACTATGTTTGAGCTCAGAATATATATGTTACTAAGCGACTAACCCAGAGCGTAGAAACCAGACTCCATTGGAGGTTGCCTGTCTAGTGGCTTTGATTTTCAGTATTTCATAAACATGTGACCAAATTTAAAAATTAAAATGCTGACATATTCTACTCATTAAGAGGTACAGTCTTATGTGAAAAGTTCAACACAGTAAGACAAGTATTACAGTTACAAGCTTTGTGTATGTCTTGAGGCAGTGTAACTCCCCATGTGCAAATACCCAGACTGTGTTTATCCAACAATTGAGAATGAGAGCACTTAGTCACCTACAGCAAACTATACACATAATTTCAAATGTTTGAAGCACTTTATCTTGCTGACCCCCCCCCCCCCCCCCCCCCCAAAAAAAATGATGAAACCTAAAAATATTTATCGCTTATTATGTTTTTTTTTTGTTCATGCAGTACAACTGCCACATCAGGCATGACATTTTAATTTATTTCTTCTTTACTACTAACTTTAATCGCAACACATTTTGTAGACATTACCCACTCATTCCAACTGAATGTACCTGCAAAATTGTATCATTCTGTGACACAGAATTTAGGAGATATGATGTCATAAACATTGAGAGACTTGAAAAACTTGCTTTTGCGTAAAACAGAGCACAAATTACCCAGGATATACTCATACAATGTTTGATAATGAGAGTACCTAGTGGTTTACAATGAACTTTAAATATAATTTCAAATTTTTTCTAAACTTTTTCATGCTTAATGTCAAATATATTACACAATAACACGTTTGGAAAGTAATCAGAAGTTGGAAGCCATTTTAGAAGCTGTATTTGATTCTGTGAAGAACCAGTGTTTTACTAGTTTTATGAGATTCTTCAACAGGTGGATGCCAAAGATATTGGATAGTAGTTAGTGGGCCACTTAATGCTACCCTTCTGACAGATGGATGTAAGCTGTGCTGCCATCCAACTACTGAGCACAGCTTTTTTTTCTCCCAGAGACCTAGTAGGATTAATAAAGGGGCTAACTCAGTTGAAAATTCTGTGTATAATCTGATACAGAATCCACCAGGTTAAATTTCAGCAATTTTTAACTATTTCTCAGTGCTACTGGCACTAATAGCTATGTGGCTTACCTGAACAATGGTGTAAAAATTAATTTTTAAAAGAACATTTGAAAACAGAGTTCAGCTTATCTGTTTTTGCTTCTCTACCCTCAAATGTAAGTTCATGTGCTATCCGTGAGTGTCTGGAGATGAATCATGGTGCCACTGACAGCCTTTACATGAAACCAGAATGTTTTTTGTGTTTTGTTAGAGGTATTTCAATAAAGCTAGGCTTTGGTAGAAATTGAAGACTTCACACATTACTCTTTCTCAAGGGTCAGGAGGTTGATGGAGTCGGGTGAAAGGTTTTGTAGGGGGCCTAAGCACCTTTCACCCGACTCCATCAACCTCCTGACCCCACCAACACCCCGCACCCCTACCTTCTACCTTCTTCCCAAAATTCACAAACCCAATCATCCCGGCCGTCCCATTGTAGCTGGTTACCAAGCCCCCACCGAACGCATCTCTGCCTACGTAGATCAACACCTTCAACCCATTACATGCAGTCTCCCATCCTTCATCAAAGACACCAACCACTTTCTCAAACGCCTGGAATCCCTACCCAGTCTGTTACCCCCGGAAACCATCCTTGTAACCATTGATGCCACTTCCTTATACACAAATATTCCGCATGTCCAGGGCCTCGCTGCGATGGAGCACTTCCTTTCACGCCGATCACCTGCCGCCCTACCTAAAACCTCTTTCCTCATTACCTTAGCCAGCTTCATCCTGACCCACAACTTCTTCACTTTTGAAGGCCAGACATACCAACAATTAAAGGGAACAGCCATGGGTACCAGGATGGCCCCATCGTATGCCAACCTATTCATGGGTCGCTTAGAGGAAGCCTTCCTGGTTACCCAGGCCTGCCAACCCGAAGTTTGGTACAGATTTATTGATGACATTTTCGTGATCTGGACTCACAGTGAAGAAGAACTCCAGAATTTCCTCTCCAACCTCAACTCCTTTGGTTCCATCAGATTCACCTGGTCCTACTCCAAATCCCATGCCACTTTCCTTGACGTTGACCTCCACCTGTCCAATGGCCAGCTTCACACGTCCGTCCACATTAAACCCACCAACAAGCAACAGTACCTCCATTATGACAGCTGCCACCCATTCCACATCAAACGGTCCCTTCCCTACAGCCTAGGTCTTCGTGGCAAACGAATCTGCTCCAGTCCGGAATCCTTGAACCATTACACCAACAACCTGAAAACAGCTTTTGCATCCCGTAACTACCCTCCCGACCTGGTACAGAAGCAAATAACCAGAGCCACATCCTCATCTCCTCAAACCCGGAACCTTCCACAGAAGAACCCCAAAAGTGCCCCACTTGTGACAGGATACTTTCCGGGACTGGATCAGATTCTGAATGTGGCTCTCCAGCAGGGATACGACTTCCTCAAATCCTGCCCTGAAATGAGATCCATCCTTCATGAAATCCTCCCCACTCCACCAAGAGTGTCTTTCCGCCGTCCACCTAACCTTCGCAACCTCTTAGTTCATCCCTATGAAATCCCCAAACCACCTTCCCTACCCTCTGGCTCCTACCCCTGTAACCGCCCCCGGTGTAAAACCTGTCCCATGCACCCTCCCACCACCACCTATTCCAGTCCTGTAACCCGGAAGGTGTACACGATCAAAGGCAGAGCCACGTGTGAAAGCACCCACGTGATTTACCAACTGACCTGCCTACACTGTGAAGCGTTCTATGTGGGAATGACCAGCAACAAACTGTCCATTCGCATGAATGGACACAGGCAGACAGTGTTTGTTGGTAATGAGGATCACCCTGTGGCTAAACATGCCTTGGTGCACGGCCAGCACATCTTGGCACAGTGTTACACCGTCCGGGTTATCTGGATACTTCCCACTAACACCAACCTGTCAGAACTCCGGAGATGGGAACTTGCCCTTCAGCATATCCTTTCTTCTCGCTATCCGCCAGGCCTCAATCTCCGCTAATTTCTAATTTCAATTTGCCGCCGCTCATACCTCACCTGTCTTTCAACTTCATCTTTGCCTCTGTACATCCGCCCCGACTGACATCTCTGCCCAAACTCTTTGCCTTTACAAATGTCTGCTTGTGTCTGTGTATGTGTGGATGGATATGTGTGTGTGTGCGAGTGTATACCTGTCCTTTTTTCCCCCTAAGGTAAGTCTTTCCGCTCCCGGGATTGGAATGACTCCTTACCCTCTCCCTTAAAACCCATATCCTTTTGTCTTTCCTTCTCCTTCCCTCTTTCCTGACGAGGCAACCATTGGTTGCGAAAGCTAGAATTTTGTGTGTATGTTTGTGTTTGTTTGTGTGTCTATCGACCTGCCAGCGCTTTTGTTTGGTAAGTTTCATCATCTTTCTTTTTAGATATATTTTTCCCACGTGGAATGTTTCCCTCTATTATATATATATATATATATATACACACACACACACACTGCTTGATTAACTATTCTTCTAAGCCTTAGGCTACATACTCCCCCATTCTGAACAGTAAAGAAGGAAGGCAGTATAAACATGGAACTAATATTTGTGTCTTTTATTGTGGTCATATAAATCTCATTTCACCTACAACTCATTATTATCAGAAGTTAATACACTATGCAATGAGTGTAAGAATTCCACGGTAACTGAAGAGGCCTCTGCAAGGAGTGTGTTACTTATTTTACACTATTTTCTCACATTGCACATGTACTGAATTATTACTTTATTTGCTGTTGCTGTATTGTTTGAGAAGATTATTCATTAAGACAACAGCAAGTTTAAAGTATACTGACACCTTAAGGTCAAAACAGTAAGAAATACTTCTAAAAACATGCCAAACTGAGCTTTTTGGTTAGTTTCTCTGTGTTGATTTTATTTTAACTTGCTATCCAGCAGAAACACAGGAAGTTTTCTAATTGTGTCTCGATTATTGTTGTCGTTAGTGTCTACCTTATGTGCTGAAAGATCATTTTATTTGTTTGAAGTCATATAACATCAAGTCATATAACATCAGTATTTGTGGGATTAAGACTTGAACTGTTTGCTTTGAACTAGTTGTAGACCTATTCAGCTGTATTACTTGCTGTGTCTGGTATTGTTGGGTCTGAGACGTGATAAGTATTTTCGTCATCAGCAAGTATTAGTGTTTGTGAACTGTCCTTCAGAGTCACTGAAAGGTCAACTACTTATGTGGAATTAAGTAGCATATCTAGCACCAAGTGCTGTCGAACTTCATATATTATGTTTCCACATTCTGTGATTGGTTTTATTCCTGTAGTGCGATATGTCAATGTGACCCACTGCTTTGTTTTATGCAAGAGGTAAATAGTGAACCATTGCAATGATAATTCAGTGTGAGACTGATTTTGTGGTAACTATGTCCAGTTCACAAACCTGAACTTCTCAAGTCCCTAGAAAGAGTTTCATTAGTCAGCATTCTCTTCCTCTGTTCTATTACTCTCTCCACTACCATTATTTTATGTGTCTCTAAATGTTATCCATTTGAGTACAGTTGTGTCTCATTTACAACTGTTACATTTGCTTGAGATTTCTGCTAATTCCATGATAATACTGTTGTATACCATGGCTGTTCTTGGAAATTTTATTGTAATACAACAGTTGTGAAGCTCTATTTATGTCACCTAACTTTTCATTATGATGTAATAGTGGTGACTGTTGGTCTGATGGAAAAGAACAGCTCAGTCAGGAATTCTATGCAGAACCTTGAAGCTATACAATTAGAATTATTTGGTCATTACATCTTGAAAAAGTACTTTTAATTTAGGTTATATTTTTGTTCTACATTAACATTTGTAGTTGAAATTCTAAGAACGTTGAAACAAAACACATTTAACTGTGTGAAATATTTATAGTATTGTATCTGATTGTGTCTCAAGCATATGCAACAATAATTATTCTGCATGCATGTGTTAAGTTGACAGACATACTGCATGAAACCTCAGAAGTTTTTAGAAGGCTGAAAAACATGATTCACAAGAACTCAATTCATTGTTCCCCTGTTGGAAGTATTCTTGGAATAACGATAACTTAATATATGATTTGGAATTGCAACACATCCATGCTAATGAACATATAGTAACAATTTTGCATTTATCTAATATTAGAATAGAATTTTGCCTCTGGATGGGCCATGAAAATTCAGTTTACAGACACTTCTTATTTTTTTATTTAAAGGTTATGTAAGATATGGTGAAAAAATTATTGTATGCAATACGTTGTGTAACTACTAGACATTTCAGGATAATCATGAGTAAACACGGCATTTATGTCATCTACTGTTAACATTCTGTGTTGACTTATTCATCAGGGAATTAAAGTCACTGCACAAAAGTAGTTTGCATCCTTTGTATGGACCAGAATATATGATGATACCAGTCAAATTAAAGAAAATGACTGTGTATTTGTCTGATGTATTGGATTTTTCTTGGACTGTAGTGCATGTCTGTGTTAACATGGATGTAATTGCTATGTGTAGAATATTATGCAGCTTCTTTTATCTGTGCATCTTTTTAAAAGAAGTTTCTCCATTTGTGGAAATAGAAAAAAACCACTGCAGAAAATATGAATGAAATACTTACACAATGAAACGTTATTCCAACTTTAAAAAGAACTTTCACATTTTTTGTTTGTCAGAGAGAACATACTTGGGTCAGAGAGAACATACTTAGATTTGCTGATGATGCAATAGTGCCACAATTTATCAAAATATTAGGTCCACTAACAAATTTTATCAGTAGTATGAGAAATAAGAGCGAAGATTTGCTTTGTTGCTAAAGTTATCACTTCTGACAGAAGTTTCATCATAGTGATATAGTGACAGTAAGGATAGTTCACATAGAAAACTAACCTGTCCAAATTTTCCTGTTGAAGATTACTGTCTGTATGTCTTCTCCTCCTCATTCTTCTTTCTTGGATGGGTCATTTAGGACTATGCAGTATCAACCCTTGTTGGTCTTCGTTTTGGCCCAGTATTGTTTTATGCACACTGAATGAGTGTGTTTCCATTACTCCGTCCAATCTATCATTTGGTCCTTCTGACTTCTTCCTCAAAAGCTTGTGTTTCTATGAGTGATTGCGCCTGGGTCTTGTAAATTTGGTGATCCTAATTTTATAACATCTTTTTCTGTTTGTACCAGTTGGATCTAGTAATCTTATTTTTCAAGACTGCATGAATCTAATTGATTAGCTCCTGTGGGTTGATTCTTTCTTCGTGTCCCATGAATTGGATTCTTTTTATTCACATTGAAACCATGATTTTATAGATTAACCTGTACATCACTGCATGGAGTATTGGAAGACATATTTCAAATTTTATTCTTCGTCCTAAGATTTTTCTCCTGAGTTTATGTTCTTTTGCTTCCAAATGCTTGGACAGTAAGGGCCTTTGATGTGTAGTGCTTCTGATTTGATCACAGTTGCATAACAGTGGAATTTATAGTTACAGGAAAGGCATTTTTTGTGAACTGAAATATGGTTTCTGTTTTCTGAAGTCTCAGTTCTTTGACTTTCTTTTTGTTACCATTTTCAGTGCTTAGTATTTAAATTCTTTAACAGGGAATACTCTGTTATTGTCAGGCTTTGTCACCATCAATTTTGATATCTGTTTGTCTATAATATTACAGTTTAGATTATATTTATTTCTTATTAGTGATGTCAAAATTAGTTATTTTGTGGGTATTACTTTGCTCTATGTAAAGAGCTGTGAAATGGAGGGAAAACAAGCAAACAGATAATTGAAACACATCAAAATATGTCCTGCAACGAAGAGAATGCACTCCTTATTTTCCTTGGTAGGTTGTAGTACTGCCACAGCATGGTGACCTACCCTGTATAATTGAGCCCTGTATTTCTCTTGAATTTTACCCAGGAATGTATTTGTGCCTCTGTATGTATGGGTGCATGGCATGCACCCTGACCTGAAGTGGAGAGCGCTGTGACAGTGGTGTTTGTTGATGACAGTGATTACCGGAGCAGTCAGGTGGCCCCTAGTGACTCTGACCGGGATTGTCCCAGCAGCAGCAGACGGGATTCTGACAGCCAGCATCCAGGTAGCCTGCGACTGGGGGTGGCCGGAGCTGGTGTACCTGGCGGGGGCAACGATTCGGAGAGTGGTGGTTCTCATTCCCCTTCACCTCGTGCCAGCCGTCGTGCGAGACAGGTACATTGCTGATCTCTCATTACTTTAGAGTTGTAAATTTCATTGTTGTACCTTCCAAATTATTTTATGTTTGTGTATTACTTCCTGTTCAGATACATTGGTAAAGCATTATTGTAGGCAGCACTGGGATAACATTGTTATAAACCATATAAGTGTTTGGAAATATAACTTTCTCACTCTGTTTTCGAATTCTTTGATGATCTTTATGTGTGATGAGGTCAGGACAGTACACTAGTGACAATGTAACATTCTGTGATATTTTCCTTGAATCAAGATTTTTGTATATTGCTGCAACACAAACCAAACTTTCTTGGAAAATGTATAAAGTAATCCTTCATGAAGTTTTACTTTCTGAACCCTATTTCTATGGCCTGCAATTCTATGAGATTTCTTGTTATTGGGCTGTCCTCTCCTGTGCACTGTAATGTGGTCTCTAAAATTTGTAACCTTTTTCCTGGTATGCATGGAAAATTATAATTCCCTGTTAATTACGTTTTCTCTGAAGGAAGTTGAATGAAATATATTAAAATGTTGCAGACATTTATAAGTATCATATAGAAGCTTGAGAAACAGTCATTACTCTTGTGTCTCTTCTCAGTTTATTGCACCCCACAGACAACATTTTGCATGGGAGATTCTTTATATCATGTTTGAATACTCAAGTCACAGTCCTAGTTTTACTAATTTATTTTATAACACAAGTAGTCATGAAGTTTTAATTATCACCTTGGAAAGCTAAACTGTGACCATGAAGTTTGATGATAACATTTATAACTCTCTTCATATTTACCCTTCACTCTTACACATTTTTCTCAATGGTGGATGACTTGATGGAGACATTGGCCATAGATACATGCAAATTTGTTGTGCAGTAAATATCCCACCTTGAAAATCAACTTGTCTTTATTCTGGAAATGCCTGCTGTGCAATTTTTTCATCAAATGAGAAAAGAGCAAGAAGTCATTAGGGGCCATGTCAGGAAAACATGGAAGGGTGAGAGAAAATGATAGACCACAGAAGTAGCATGTGTGACTGACTGTCTCCTGCACATAATGAGTCGGGGTGCTGTCTTGGGTAAAAAACACCCCCTTGGACATCTCGACAGCCTGTCATAACATCAACAGGTGTTTTCAGTAATATGCTCTTACGACAGTTTGCAAGCATGATAATTAAAACTTCATGACTACTCCTCATATTTACTATTTCCCTCCTGAAAATTTTTTGTTCCATGGCAGAAGTGAAAGACAGATAATTAATTGAGAGAAGAATTCCTTAATTGTCAAAACTGGAAATATACATACCATTTTACACTTTTTTTTGTTAATATGATGCCTTGTGCATATAACATAAGAAGTAAAATTCTTTTTGCTTCAAAGTTTTTTTGTTTTTAAAAGAAAAGCTCCACTCAAAAAATGAGCAATACATGTTTCAGACAGATAAAACTGTTCATGCTTTTACATATTGAAGTATATGTATTACAGTGTCTTTCTCTTTTAAATTATACATAACTGCCTGCCTGTGTTAACTTTTAGTATGCTTGTGGTTTGCAGTTTTTCTGAAGTTTGTTATACTGACATCAGTTCTTTGTGTACTGCGACATTATAGTTGTAACTTCATTTCATTTGGTGTTTGCATGTAAACCTGTGATATATTACTGGTCATACAATAGTTTGTTAATAATATGAGAATTCTGAAGCATTCCCATAATACAGCATAAAGCAAAAATGATTAATACCACAGGAGAGACAAGTTTATATTATCTATACATTGAAGTTTCTCACTAATAGTGAAGGGTGAAATGATTGACGGAAGGTCACGAAGTATTTGATTTTAAGTTCTAATTGAGTCATCACAAGAAATGTAAAATTTATATAAACTCTTAATAATGCTTGATAATATTATTTAATCTTTGAAATAGTAGAAGTTTCAGTTACAAAGTTTCTTGCCAATGGTAATGTGAATCATAATGTAGAAAATCATAACTTCTTGGTAACTGATTTAAGCTGTGTTGGAACAGTAAAAGAATGTAGTGCTATGGATATGAAACTTCATACAAATACAATAATATTTATTTCTTCTACAACTACGCTGGCTTTGAATGATTCTTCATCATGCAAAGATCTCAAGATTGATCAAAATATTTACCATTTGATCGTCACTGGTGATTTTAAAGTACAATTACATGTTTTCTATTCTGTGTGGTGCACTGTTTGCATTTTGTGTAGGAATATTTTGCCACTGTCATTTTATACATACGGTGCACCATTTAAAATGTTTATGCTACAAACACTGATTGGTGACAGATATGTAGACAGGATCTTGACAACTTTGGTTGAGTGTTCTTTACTCTACTGAAGAGTTACGCAGCATCTTATCAAAAGTATTTCAGCAGCTTTATGTATTTCAGAAATTAACTGCAGTTGTTTTATTAGAATCTGGGTCCTTCCTAGTGAATGATAATGGGCCATTCTGAATGCAGTAGGCAGCAAAATTGAAATATTTAATTCCAGTTGCAATACATGTCACAAGGATAGGCTGAACAGCAATGCTGGTGGCATATTTATTGCCATAAAGAAGCTGATTACCCCTAGTGAGGTTATTACAGATACCAAAAGTGAAATAATTTGGGGTGATGATAAGTGTGAAAATTGGATGGACATGGTAGTTGCATGCTTTTACAAACCTCTTTTCCCTAGAGAAGTCGCAGAAGAATGGTTCACAGAAAAATTAGAGAATACCATGTATAAATAACCTGATCATGCTATGGTAACAGAAGGAGTTTCAAACTTGCAATCTGCAGACTGGGAAACACACATGTTTAAATCAGGTGTCAAGGACAAGTTTCCATGTGAGATTGCTGTAACTGTCTTTTGTAATAACTGCCTTGAGCAGTTAGTCAGAGAACAGAATATGTGAATGCAACATAGTAAATATCCTGATAACTGATGTAGCTGAAGTTCCCAGTTCAATTAATGTAAATGAGGAAGTCAGCGACTATAAGTTTGCTGTACTATAAATGATGACAGGTGTTAAGAAAGGTAGGAAAATATTTTTGTGCATTTAAACACTGTCAAAACCATACCAATAAACAAAAGTTGATCAAAGGCAAAATGAAGTGGATTTAAAAAAAGTAGATCTAATTGATCTAACAGAAATTCCTACGAATTTTCGGGCTTAAATTCTGTAAATGGATCAAAATCATTTATATAATTGTGCACCTTGTTATTTTTTTTAATTCTCTGACTGATAAATTAGATTTTAGATGTGCAGCTGCAGAAACTTCATTTCTTCAATTAATATTCTGGCCATATACAAGGTGCAATCCAAAATTTTCGGGACTGGTGCTGCCATATGGAAAGTAGGGGTAGTAGATCTTTGCACTGCTGGGTGGCGATAGCTGCATTTCTGATGAGTCAGTGTGTGGAGTGGCATTCAGCTGGGAGGACGTGTTGCGTGTCCGCAGTGATTTCCATAATACTCTGTGTGTGGTGTGTGGTAATTTTATGATGGATCCATGAACAGAACAGCACATGTGTATCAAATTCTGTGCGAATCTCGGGAAAAGTTCTACGGAGACCCTTGCAATGATTCAACAAGTGTTTGGGGGACAGCTTGAGCCGTATGCGTGTGTTTGAGTGGCATGCTCAGTTCAGGGCCAGTTGTACAGACGTCGAAGATGATGCTCACACTGGAAGGCCCGTTAGCTGTATAATGCCAGACATTGTTGCCAAACTTCAACAATTGGTTCATGCAGATTGACGTCGAACCATTAAAGACTTTGTGGATGAAGTGGGTATTGGTTATGGGACATGTCAACGAATGTTGACTGATGAATTGGGCATGCATCGTGTCACTGCAAAATTTGTGCCATGGATCTAGACTGCCGATCAGAAGGCACAGCGTGTTGAAGTGTGCATGGACCTTCATCGGATTGCATCTGATGATCAAACCTTCTTGTCATGGGTAATCACCAACAATAAGAGCTGGATTTATGGTTGTGACCCAGAGACAAAGCAACAATCATCCCAGTGGAAGAGCCCGGGCTCTCCAAGACCCAAAAAAGCAAGATAGGTTAAGAGCAAAGTGAAGAGCATGATCATCATTTTCTTTGATACCAAGGGAACTGTGCACAAAGAATTCGTTGCATCCAACCAGACAGTGAATTCTGTGTACTATTGTGACATTTTGCAACAGCTCCGTGAAAACATGTGGCAATGATGGCCCGAACTTTGGCATCGAGGGAACTGGCTGCTGCATCACAACAATGTGCCCTGTCACATGTCCTTGCTCACCAGGACCTTTTTGGCAAAAAACAACGTGGTGGTTGTACCCCACCCACCGTACTCACCAAATTTGGCACTTTGTGACTTCATGCTATTCCCAAAACTGAAATTCAAGTTGAAAGGCTGCTGGTTTGACACTCTAGAGAGGATTCAAGAAGCATCGCTGGCGATGATAAACACCCTCAAAGAACATGACTTCCAGAAAATGTTTGACCTGTGGCAGAAGTGCTGGGACCAGTGTGTATGTGTAGATGGGAACTACTTCGAGGGTGATGGTGACCATTAGTCTGAAGATAAGGTTTTCAACAGATGGCAGCACCAGCCCCGAAAATTTTGGACAGCACCTCGTACCTCTCAGCCAGCTTCAGACTGAGCTAACATACTAAAGCTACAACACTCACATCCATTATGTTAAATGTGAGGGCATTATCACTGCACTTGTGGCCACAATACACAAGGACTAGAGATGTTGTTCAGCAACAAAAAGCTTTGTATGAGTGGGAAGACACTCAGTCTATACTGGGATACTGGTTCATCAATAGGATCTGCACTGTAGTGACCACTTTTCAAGTTGATCAAAGAAATTGCTTTGTCCAAGCTGTAACCCCTATCTCTGTGAGTCAAATTCTTTCCAACATGAATTTCCCTGCTTCTTTCAGCACCGAGTCCCAGAATGATGATGTCATTGCTAGAATTTTGACACTGTCATATAGCATAAAGTGACTACTGTTGATTCCGTGCTTTGTCATAGCCAATTTATTTGTCTGTAAAAGCTGGGTGTACCTTTGGTGTTTCATGCACCTCTCATAGATTTTACACGTCGTCTTCCCTATGTATAAAAGGCCACATTTGTATGGTATCTTGCAATCCTCAGCATTGCATAGGATCAAGTCATTTTCGGCGGAACCCGGAAGTGCTGCTGCCTTTTGGTGGAGGAAGAAAGATCACTTTAACTTTATTCTTGGTGATGATATACAGAAAATGCTCCCATTGCTGATCTAGACGTCTTATAAATTCTTCTTATTTTTTTCCTTTTTTGTAATGAAAGAATTACTTAAATTTTTTGTAGCCAAAGAGCCAGCTACAATTTTTAATTTATGTGTCAGCAGTGATGATTCCCCATTTGTCTCTGCACTTCTTATATACTATCCTTAGCACATCATTAGACCTCAATGATACTAGATGGCATTTAATCTCATGGTGTGCAGTGGAAATAATGTTTTAGCTCATCAGTGTGTATACAAGGGTTAGTATGAAGTTTTAAATTTCAGCCTACAGGTGGATGTCTTGAGTGCTGGAAAACATTGAAATCCATGGCCACAGTACTGTAGCAACTGCTACAGGAGCCAAAACAGCATAGCCCATTGATAAACTTGAGTATCATGTGGTAATTTGATTTTGGCAGCAGCGGAAATGTTGCAGCTCAGCGAAGCCAATCCAGACAGCTAAAAAGTCATCCGGATTGGTCTGACACAGTTACAAAATTTTGTTTTGGTTGTCGTAGCGGCATGCTATGGTACTGTGAGGTGAGAATGTTCGTATGTACCAGGACTGCTAATAAATACCTACAAACAAGTGAAAAATTATGTTGCACTAGAAAATTATCTCAGACTGCTTACCTTAGGGGGTTTGTGTCACTCTGACATCAAGATCAAAGCTTCTGGTGAGAGAGCATGTGAGAGAGGCTAGACTTGTATAATGGCTGTACAGAACTGAGGTTACGTTCCTAAATGTTGAAGGACTTTCTCATGAAAGTAATACAAATAAGTTGTTCAGTATAAAGAAAAGAAGTCTGATCCTAGTTTGATAGGTGCAAGTACAGATTCAAGTCGCACTTCACTCCTCCATTTTTAACAGACATGAACACATCTGCCTTCATCTCTCGTAACACCAAGTGAAGAATGTCAGGTTGCACTGGAATTCAGAAACTGTATTAAACATCACATCCCTTCACTACCAACTGGGACAGAGCCAATTTAAGTTGGGCCACTACAGTCGGGGAAGGGTGGGGGTGGGGGGTTATAAAGGAGACCCGGGCTTGATTCGTGGTACTGCCAGGGATTTTCCTTTTTGGGAAAACTGGTATTGAGTGTATTCAGCCTCTCAAGGCCAACTGAGGAGCTATGTGACATATTAGGAGCAGTTGAGAGGTCAAGAAACCCAACAACAACCAGGAGAGTGGCGTGCTGACCAGATGCCTCCCCATACCACATCTGATGACGCCATTGACAAAGAGTGACAAGGTCATCAGTCAGGCCTCATTGCCTCACCCACGGGCAGAAGCCACTTAAAAACTGTGGATTGCTTAGTCGACAACAGAGATGCATGCTGACAATTACAGAAGAGAATGACAAACACACAAATAGATGAGAGAACAGACTGGAATAGAGTGAAACTGCAATTATAATGAAAATGAAATGAAAGTAGGTGGTCACATAGCCAGAATGGTAGATGATAGATGGATCTAGGAAGTTCTTTCCTAACATAATGGAAAGTGAGTAGATGACTTTACAGAGCATCCAGGAACACGGAAGCTGAAAACAATATTCAACTGGAAAGTCTATATAAGGCCTTTATCAAGCAACAGATGTCAAACTGCTGCAGCTGATCATGATGATCAAGATATCAATACACAAAAAAATGACACCTCTTCATATAGCACAACTGGCTTTTTGATGTTCAAATCTGTATTAAGAGAGAAAGTAGCTACATTTTTTTCAATACTGTTGCTCTATATGATTCATCTCCATGTTGCTATTCAGTTATGAGTGTCTTCAAAAGTCAACTCAAGTTTAGTCTGATTGCCACATATTTCGTGACAGACATTAGGGAAATTAGATTATAAATCTCCATCTACATATACTCTGGAAGCCACATGATGGCACATGGTGGAGGGCACTTTGTATCATTAATAGTTATTGCCTTTCCTGTTCCACTCACAGATAGGGCAAGGGGAAGACGACTGATTATATGCTTCCATACATCTTATCTTGTCTCACAGTCCTTTTACGAGATGCAAGTTGGTGGCAGTAGAATCATCCCGCAGTCTGTTGAATGCCAGTTTTCTAACTTTTCCCAATAGCGATTCACAAAAAGAACATCATCTTCCTCCAACAGTTCCCATTTGAGTTCATGGAGCGTTTCTGTAATACTCGCGTGTTGATTGAACCTACCAGAAACAAATCTAGCAGCACACCTCTGCACCACTTTGGTATTTTCCTTTAATCTGACCTGGTTGACATCCCAAACTCTTGAGTAGTACTCAAGAATGGGTCACATAATTATTGTGTATGTATGAATTACACTTTCCTTGAACTCTCCCATTAAACCAAAGTCAAACGTTTATCTTCCCTATTATCAACCTTACATGCTCCTTTCATTTCATGTTGCTTTACAGCGTTATACATCGATATTTAATCAACATGACTGTGTCAAGCAGCACACTACTAATACTGTATTTGAGTATTACAGGACTGTTTTCCTTCTCATCTGCAGTAACTTAGATTTTTTTCCACATTTAACGAAAGCTGCCATTCATTACCCCAATCATTTATCCTGTATCCTACAGTCACTCAACTATGACATTTTCCCGTACATTACAGTGTCATCCACAGACAGTCACAGATTGCTGCTCACCACGTCCAGCAGATCATTCATGTATACAGAAAAGAATAGTGGTCCTATTAGAGTTCTCTGGGGGACTTCCAACAGAATTTTTGTCTCGGATAAACATTCGCTTTCTAGGATAATGTACAGGGTTATATTATCTAAAAATTCTTCGAGCCACTCATATCTGAGGACCTATACCATGTGCTCGGACCTTCAGTAACAGTCCTCAGTGTGACACTGTGCCAAATGATTTCTTGATATCTAGAACAATGTGACAAATTCTGAATTATGAGTTATGCTGAAGTAAAGCACATAAAGAGAGTATTCTTCTCTGGGGGAAAAAGGAAAAAGAAGAAAAAGAGCCGTTACGATTTTGTGCACTCTCAATAAATATGTAACTCTCAATAAATATGTAACATTTCCATAAAAATCGTCCAGACAATTGCTGCAATTTCTTTGCCATCATCATAGAGAGTGGGAATGATTATTCACTGTAAAATTCTCTACACAACACATAAGTATCCAAAGTACGAATTTTTCAGATAATTGTAACTTGGCACCATTTGTGATCCAGTATGGCCCCCTGGATTTTGTCAATTACAGTTTTCCAATTAAGTGTCACGATCGACAGTGGCCCCTGATGACATATGCTGGTCTATAGCAGTAGCCCAGGAATAGAAATCTCATCGAAGCCCCGAAGTGTAAGAATTTTACTTTTGCTCTCATTCAGCAGTGTACCAGAGATTCAACAATATTCATCTAACACCACCTTTACAAGGGAAACTCCTCACTATGGCAGAGAAGAATCATAGTGTTGTCAGCATATACTGTAACCATGAGGGTCGTACTAGTAACAGCAAAACAACGGTTCCAGAGAGGGAACAAGTAAGAACATGGAAAGCGGGCTGCCCTGGGACACACCCAAACTAATCATGATCTGTGGCGTCAGCTGACCATTAACAAGTATCTTTGCTGGAATGCCATGAAAATGTAGGAAAGAACTATAAGAACCACAGGAATGAAACTGAGTATCTCTAACACAAGGACCAAACAGCTATGAGAAACACACTCAAATGGCTTATTAAAATTGAGAAAATGAAGAATGCAGTGAACAGAATTGACTGAAGCACCTGAAATCACATCCTGGTTCTTCACTGTTGGAGTCAAGTTGAGTGACCAGGAAGGCAACTTTGATGTTCTCCAATCACATTTACCAACAGAGAAGATAACCTGCTATTGATTGCCCTAACAGGAGTTTTATAATCAAAGTTAAGCAAAGTGAGAAGGTATAGAGAATCTACAATGACACAGCCAGAGTATTTCAGTATTAACACTATCTTACCTTCCTCAAAGGCTGTGGGCACAGTTTTCCCCTGAATAAACTTGTTTAACATTGCTATAAACATCACACTCACGAGGGACCAAAAGCAGATATAAAACTCCTTAGGGAGACCATCCATACCAGGCAATTTACAAGAGTGAGAAGCAACAATAAGTCTAAAACTCCTCATTCATCTGAAAGGTGGTAAGAAATTCAACATTCTGAGCTGGCATGATCCTCCCACTTAGGATTCCATGAACATCATCAGGAAGGGGCCTCACATTTTCATTCACTGCGTATAGTTCCATGTATTACTGGTAGAAAGCACAAACAACATCATGTTGTGCAGCCAGTTGGTGGCCTTCAGCATCTGTGAGAATCGTAATGAAGGAGTGACGACACCACGACTGATGGCAAAGCAGTTGATACAAGGATGTCAGTTCCCCTTCAACAAGTGACCAGGGTCTAGATTTGATGTGTAAACCCTCCACCTGGTGCTACTGGAGCTGCGGATGCTTTGTTTTAACACGACAAATGTTTTGGATCTGTAGAAGGATCCTTATTCTGCTGGGACAAAATCACACCTGACAAGGTCTGTAAAGCTGTTTCCAAATTGTCCAGTTCCAAAAGTATGGACTGCTACTGGATGCCCAATTATGTTGTTAAAAGAGCAGTTCAGTTGATAAGTGAGCCACTATGCAAGGATTGTCTTAAAGAACCCTGTCGTCCTCTTTTTACCAGATTAAGTTGCTTACAGTTGTGAACCTGGACGTCTATGTCTCTGTGCTCTTTTTCAAGATCAGCATTAAGGAAGGGAAACAATACACAAACATGACACCAGAAATAAGGCAAATATTGACATTCCAAGGCACGTGCTAGCTACAACAGGAAACGCCCATGAAGTAAATGCCCTCAAAATTTTTAACAAGCTGCCTCTCAGTGCTCGATCCCTGCCATTCAAAAACTTCAAAATAAATGTGACTGGCCGACAAAAATCCCATTATATAATATGAAAGAGCTCTGTGATAAGGACAATATTGACATTAATATTTAAATTATAGCTGTGTATAAGATAGTTAATCTGTGCATGAATTGTAAATGTCAATGGTAATAATTTAAGTGCAACTGTAACTTCATATGATTAAGATATTACCTAATATTATTAAGAAAGCCTATTCTATTGAATGTGGTCAGTGGCAATGAAAGATTCTGATGTTGATTCTGAGGGGTGACACTCACTTGTTTGTATAGTGCAGTTAAAATAGTGTTATAAAATACATACGTTTTCCTGAAGTTCCTCGTTCAAGCAGCACAGAATGGTATTAAGGACTGATGAAGCTACAGCTTTGCTAAATCTGTCCACCAATCCAAAAGCGAAGAGTAATGCACAGCAAAGTGGAGGCAATGCTTCCACACAATTCCAACCATATCACCTAGTGCGCTATCCATGAGATAGGAGACATTCAGCATCCATTGAGTCTGAAACAGTTTTGTACATTGCTGTTCAAGGCTTACAGTGGCCCCCACAGCACAGTGGTCAGAAAAAGAAATGGGTATACTGTCAGCCACAAGAACCCTATCATGTTAACAATCAGATAAATGAAATCCATTGATATTCCTACAAGAGGTGGCAGTAAAAAATGTATATGAAACCAAGGTGGATATTCCTGCTCCCACATGTCATGCAAATGCATTGAATTAACCAATTCACTTAAATCACTACAAAAATTGTAATGTGGGTGCTGATTGCTAGTATGTAAAACACAATTAAAATTGTCACCTAACATGAGACACCGAGGACTCTTTCACAAAAGATAGACATACTCTTCTTTGTAAGACTGCAAATGCACCTCTGTATGACCCGAGCTAGATGATATATATAAGAAAAATAAGGTAAGATAAAAAAGATGACGGCCCATCCACCTTCCAGAGTCATGCATTTCAATATCAGCAGTGGGAATACCCTCATGAGTGACAACATTAAAAATTGCCTGAAGTCCAGGGAGAGCAAAACTGCTCTACAAAACTTATTGTAAAAGTGCAATATTGGCACAAGAATCATAAATTAATTGATGTAACGAAGGAAAACATAGATCTGAGTCAGTTCTACTAACATTTAGGGTAATTAAGGTGTAACCTTGGGCTATCAAACAAAATAAGAAACAGATGAAAATGGCAAAAAAGAAATATGACTTATTCCAGGCCTTGACCATCACAATCCATCGGCACATCCATCAATGAATCTGAGGGAGAGCAGCTAGTGTTGCATTCTATCCAACCTTTATTATTATGTTTTGCAGCATGATGGAGCTGGATTCATTGTTTATACCAGCTGTGTGGCAAGTTATACACTGCCGCTGGTGAGGTGGGAGGCTCATTCACCACTTCCAAACCAATCATTGTTGGGCCTTAATTGGAAGCTGTCTGCGCAGAAAGAACCCCCAGTGAAAGTGACTGGTCCACATTGGGAGTACTCTACAAGGAACTAGGGGGCTGCTGTGTTTCAACAGTTTGAACACATGGAACAGGCAACAGGGATATCGACACCAAGTGTTCTGACCATTGGTGAGGTTTCGAGTAAACACCTGCAGAAAGTGAGGGAGCTCCAGAACACTCTGTCTCAACTCTTGGCATATTAGTGCTGATTCCATCCTCACCATCTGTCCAGAGGATCAGCAGAAGCATAAGTTGTGGAGAGAGGGTGAGGGTTGCCAGACAGAGGGAACAGTATCAGCAGTATCCCCATCTCGTGTATGGCACCTATTATTTTCAATCACTTGAGCTTCTGTGTGTCCTCAGTCATAACAGCAGAAAATCATGCACAATGAAATTTAAACACATCCAGTGGTCATCATTAGCCCGTGATTTAGTGCCAGTGGGGGCAAGGTCCACAACTGTTAACTTACGCCACTGTTCAGGGGAAGATCACAAACAAAAGCCCTTTACAGACACTGTTTGTAATGTGTATACAATAACCACAGACTTCTAAATAAGATGGAATATTCTGTTTCACCTGAATTTCTATGGAATGAATCCTGCTGTGCTGTCTGGACCATCATCAAGGGAAATGTTTGTGACCTCACCATACTTCAGCAAAATGTGTTTAAGGTAAATGTTATCTACCTTGGGAGGCAGGTTGAATACATGAGCATTTGTGTATTCCATGTCAGTGTTTGCAAGTAGGACTGTAGTAATTGAGACATCTCTGTGAGGGACATTAACTTGAGAATCTAAGCAATGATTTTTCGACCTGTGAGGGATTCCCAAATTTAACAAAGAAAACATAGTGTTCGGTGTCGGAATAAACTGTACATACCTGATCAAACAGCAAATCAAAAGTATCCACCAACTAATCGTGGATTTCCGTGGAATAGACCTGGATGCCATGGGAAAAAAGAAGCAGACAAACTGCTACCAAGAGAACACTTAAATGGACACAAAGACGAATTCAATGTAGTGAATACTCTCACAAAACACAAAAGTCATAAAATATCAAACTTTGAATACTTGTACCACTGTGACGGAGTGCAAGTAAACAGCATCCTAATTGTACAGCATCATGAGCAGAACTGCTGCAGAGGCTGACTTATATATATATAGAAAAATCACCTACACACCAAGCAGTGGCAGGAGAAAACACACAAAAAGATATGGAAATGCACAAGTTTTTGGAGTCAGTGGCTCCTTCTTCTGGCAGAAGGTTTAAAGGGAAAGAAAAGAGGGAGGAAGGAAAAGGACTGGCGAGATTTGGGAAATGGGGAGAGTTATGGAAAAGTCACCCAGAACTCCAGGTCATGGAAGACTTAGAGGGTGGAATGATAGAGAAAGACTGAGTATTGGTGCTGGCACTGGATTAAGATTTGAAAACCTGAGAATTTAAAGGTGGAAGATAGAGTAGCAAGCAAGACAGATATTATTGAAAAAACATTGTGAAAGAGTAAATAACAGTGGAAAGACCTACCTTGTAGACAGGGGCAGGAGAAAGTAGACAGATGAAAAACTAAAAAATATAATAAAATAAAAGCAAGTGAAGAAAAGTTAGGGTTACTGAAAAGAAATACTGAGACTACAGAAATTAACATAAATTTAGGCAGGTGGTTGGTGAGAATCAAGCACATTTTGTAATGAAAGTTTCCACCTCCAGTTCTGAGAAACTTGTGTCAGGAGGGAGAAACCAGATGACACATTTGATGAAATAGGCACTGAAGTCATGACTGTAATGTTGTGCAGCATGCACCACAATAGGGTATTGTGTGTTACCAGTATACACCATGTGCTCTGCTCATTCGTTTTTACTGATAACTCGGAGGTATTCATACCAATGTAAAAGGTCAATGAGTGTTTGCGTAACAGCTGATACGTGATATGTGTTGTTTCAGAGGGAGCTCTCCCTTTGATAGTATGGGTTTTCCAAGTTACAGGGCTGATATAGATGGTGGTAGGAGGGTGCATTGAGCAAGTCTTTCAGTGGGGACAGTCACAGGAGTAGGTACCATAGGGCAGGGAAATGGATGCATAAAGAGTATAGGGTCTGATCAGGCTATTGCGGAGATTATGGTGGGTTCAAAAAACTATTCTAGGTGAGGCTGGCAAAATGTCAGATGGAATGGACCACATTTCACTGCATGACGTAAGGAAGTCCCAACCTTGTCTAAGTAGCTGATTAATATTAGGTTGGTCCACAAGTTCGTAGTGCTTTTGTTTTACATGTTGATGTTCTGAATGCTATGGGTTTAATTACCAATTGTCATTTCTTATTTTTAGTTCACTGTTGGTATTTGAGTTTACATATTGTCATTTAGTCATTTGGAGATAGTGAGTGGACCTGTGGATGCTAGAAAATGGCGTACCAAGTGGAGAAATTAGAATATTTCTGACGTATTCTTCTGTTTGTATTCAGTGGAGGGGTGACAACTGTGGAGGCAGCCAGAAACATTTGTGGCATGTTTATGGATAATGCCATTGGACAGAGCATGGCAAGAAAATGGTTTTCTCATTTTAAGGTTGATCGTTTTGACTCTCCACATTCCGGAAGACTTTCGAGGTGTAATGAAGGTTGTTAAACACATTAATCCACATCCAAAATGATGTATTGGAGAACCGGCATATATGATGAACTGTGGTCATTCAACCATTATGCGATATACACATGCAGTGGGGAATGTTGGAA
The DNA here is from genome assembly GCF_021461385.2 of Schistocerca piceifrons. Classification (NCBI taxonomy): domain Eukaryota; kingdom Metazoa; phylum Arthropoda; class Insecta; order Orthoptera; family Acrididae; genus Schistocerca; species Schistocerca piceifrons. The sequence goes on from NC_060140.1 coordinate 621,436,174, forward strand.
AAATTGAGTGTGTGGATACTGCATGCCCTATGCCAAAATCACAAAAATCAGATGGTGGCCATATGTGCATCTTTGCTTGCTCATCATCAGTTGGCTTGTGAACTACACAGACTATTCCTATTCTGTGTTGTTACTGATGATGACAAATTGTGTCTTTACCTGCACAAAAGATAATGTTATGCATCTGGTGGAACAGTGACAGTGTGGTTTACTACGAATTGCTTCCCAGAGTTGTGAGAGTTCTTACAGATGCAATGCAAAAACAATGACAAGGAAGACTGCGTCAAGTGATGCTACTCCACGATAATGCCAACTGGCATTCTGTTAGACTGATATTAAACGCTATACAGTAGTTGGATTGGGAAGTCATTCCATACACACCTTATTCACCTTATCTTGTGCTTTCAGATTTTCACCTTTTCCGCTCTCTATCAAACAAAAATCAAGGACCTTCCTTCCTGGATGAAAATGCATTCCAAACGTGGCTCAGTCGGTTATCTGCCTCAAAACCAGATGATTCCTACAGTATTTGAATCAAAAAGTTCCCCAAGTGTTGGCAGACTGTTGTAAGTAATGAGGAAGAATATATTATCCGTGACTAAAGTCTCTATGGATCTGTTGGTTTATTAAATTTATGGAAAAATGCTACGTACTTATGCACCAACTTAGTATATTCAATCCCAGGACAGTCCTCAGTGACAAAATGTGTATTTCTATGTTGTTTTTTGAAGAATCAGTAGTACTAGGATTGGATGTGATGGCCTTGGCAATCTGCTACTGAGCTAGGCTGTTGGGGTAATGGTATACAGTGAAGACTGACGTACTGCTGTGAAGAGTCTGCATGTAAACAAATATATTTGGCTCAAATGCCAAGGCTGTATAGGTGGAAACATTTGATGTGAAAAAGATGAGAACTGTCAGAGTGTTAAAGTACTGTTGTTTGCTTGTAGCATTAATTTGAACGGAAGAGTGTAGCTGACCATCAGTGAGGATGTGGTTAACATCAAGGAAAGTGATGTGATGCTCAGAATAGGACTACATGACATTTAATTGGGGGAATGTATTTAGAGATTCCAAAGATTTTGACAGGGCAGTCTCACCATGAGTCCATATGGCAAAGATGTCATCATTGTATCTAAACCAAACCAGAGACTGAATGCTTATTGGTAAATGGAAAGCCCCCTCTAAGCAATCGATGAAAAGGTTGACATAGGAGGGCCATCGTCCACACCATTGTAGGGAGGAGGTTCAGCATGGTGGACATTGAATTTTTGTACACTCTATGAAATGTGTAACGAAATTACCTGGTATCCACGTGATCATGTAGTATCATAGAGGGGTCTGATGGTGGTATATGATTGCAAGTAAGACCTAGAAATGCACCTGAAAGTGTCATTCCTGCTGCATAAAGATGTAATAACAGTCGTTATTTATCACACAAAGTTAAGTTGGATGTACGCAAATCGGGATATTTAATCTGACATATGTTTAGCTGGTGAGTCATAGTACTGTCCATTCTCCTAAAATGTATAAGGTGGTCTAGTCTCAGTAGAGGTGTGGAAGAGGGGCACCTAGCGATTCTAACCATAGTAATCCTCTGGACTGTGTCTGTTCCATATGTATTACTCTGGCCACTGAAGTGCAACATGATTTTAACCTCCAAGAAATATTTACTCTGCTGGAAGAAGCGTCATCCATACATAAAGTCGTTGTGTTGCAGCCTCTAATGTATATTTTCTTTGGGAGATAAAGAGGCCAAACTATATAGCACATCCAGAAAATAGTAACACAGCACAGCATATTGTTAAAGAGAGAATGGTAGACTAGTCAGAAAGGTCATAATGAATCTTTTATCCAACATATGAAGGAATGACTAATATATAAAGCATTACTGAGATTGTTAAAATGGGTATAAAGACAAGTATTCAGTTGAGTGGTGGCACAATGACTTGAGATGAGAAAAGCCCCAAAATGGCCCTGAAAACACGGCCAAACAAAGGAAGTTTACATGATGACAGAAGATCACAAAAAAGTCTTACGTGATAGAACAAAAGCTTGTAAATTTACTCGAAGGTAGACTGTTGTTATTCTTTCCAATATTTGGCCAGCAGCCGTTATAAGTATATCAAATTCATGACTAAAACCTTTTTTGTTTTAAATAAATATGAGGCAGAGGTCCAACTATTTGAATATTCAGTAAAAAGCTTTGCAGTCAAGTATTATTTACTTATCTGTGCAATGTTTCTTAAATTCATAATTGGACAGACATTTGCTGCTTGTCTGAATTTGCAGAAACAGTGTCTAACTACACTTAAATGATCTCAATAATGTGCAATATTTGTTCCTGTTCCTTTTGGGAAATAAAATCTTGAATAATTCAATTTATTTAAAAACTGAATGAGGTGATACACAGCGGACCATCACTTTGATTGTGCTTTATAATTTCCTTTTATTTCTTATGTCATAACTTAATGACAAAAATCAATCATTTCTATGACTTCTTAGTCCCCATACATTACATTACAATATTACAGTCTTTAGTTTCATTTATTGTCACTGTGATTGATGTTTTGAAAAAGAAAGTTACTAATTCATATCTGGCTATTACCCATGCAAATTAGGGAATTTCAGGATTATACCCAAATTTGGTAAGTACCGGTGTTATGTGGTAGCTTTACAGAGAATGTTTCTGAGCACATTTAAAATATTATGCCGATGGCATATACATCTAGCAGTGTAAAGAGCTTATTTTGAATAACATCTTTGTTTTAGTGGTTATTAATGACCATATTTTATGGGTATTAAAGAATTTTCGTGGTCTTGTTTGTTTTGCATGCCTTGATAGCACTGATATTTCACTACTCATTACTCAGAAATTTTATTATGACCTTTGTTATGGGAACATTGCATTGATGTAATGCACTACACTTATCTGCTATGGAATATAGCCTTTAAATGCCTTCATTTGTGAAATTGAAAGAGATATTATAATATGTCGCAGAAGGAACAAGTAACAAATTGTAATTGTATGTAAGGCCTACTCTCAAGCAAATATTATTGCAGTTACATAGTACACGATATTTAAAAATCGAGGGCATCCCCCCATTTGCTCACAATATTTGATATATCAAAAATTGCAAGGTACTGTGCATGCATATGTCACAAGCTGTAACAGCTTATAAGAGCACAAGTATGCAGAAAGTATAATGTGAAGCAAAATTAAAAATGGGTGACTGACAACTGTATCTTGGTATTTGAATGTGCAATATTTTGCACTATTTCACTGTTGTGATATGACTTAGCTATGCTTACATCAGTTCAGTTTTTTTATGGAAGCCTAGAGACAGCAGTAAAATTTTGTTGTTCCATCACTTTGCTTTGTGGAATCATTTCTTTTTCTGGTTGGTTAGCAAAATCACACCCATTGTGTTGTGCGAAACCATTATTTTTCATTTATTGGACTCCATGTGAATTGAATTTGGATCTTTTTGCGTCAAGAAGGATGGCTCATACAACTTCTTCTTACTATTGAGACTTTTCAGCCAGTGTGGCAGTGAGAGTTGAAGCTATAATTTGGCAGCACAATACCTTACTGTTTATCTTAAACATCAAAGCCTTGTTCACATGTTGATAAACAACATTTTTTGTTTAATTAGGAATGTGATGAAATTTTATGGTGCAGTGTTACTAGAGCTTTGTTACAGCATTTGAAGTTTGATGTGTGCATTCTCTAGGAATTAAAAGAAAATGTGTAACTCTAATTGTTAACCAGTAATGAAACGAATCCAACAAGACCTTCAGGTATTGTTCATAAGTCATTGTGAAATTAAGAAAAAGGTCAAAGATAATAGATTTTTATTATTGTATTCATTAGCTGCTCATGCACTCCATAATGTTTGGCTGATTTCAATTTCTGCCATTCTCTGATTCTCCCCTCATTCATTTTTGAGTTAAGTGTCATATATTTGCTCAAGAGAGTGATAACATGGAGTAACAGGTGAAGAACATTTGTGTATAAATTCTGGTGTTACCATTTGGAGTATGAATTTCAAGTGTACAAGGAGATTTGAAATCGGTTACTAGCATACTAAAGCTATAGAAGCTCTTTCTTTTGATTTATTCATTTAAAATAAAAAAAATTAAAAAAAACCATATGTGCCATACAACTCAAAATCACAGGTGAATTGTGAAGTAGTGTCTTTTTTTCAAATACTTTGTTTTTAATTTGAATTGAAATCATAAATTTAGAGGCTGAAGTGGTGATTCCTTGATAAACAAGAGTGAGAACATTTCTGAACTTTCAGATCAGTCTTTCTTTGGAGCAACAGAATTTGAATTGAAAGCACAAATTTATAAGCTGAAGTAGTGATTCCTTGATAAACAAGTAAGAACATTGCTGAACTTTCAGATCAGTCTTTCTTTGGAGCAACAGAATGCACGTACAAATACACACATACACCTGCATGGCTACATTCTCCCAGATGATCACATTGCTGATTACACTGCAGCTTGACTAGTGTGCAGTGGGCAAGGGAAGAAATGAGAGGGGGAGCAAGAGAGAGCTTTGGGAGAGGGTGGCTGATGGCTGGGATGGAGAGGCAGCAGGTGCAAGGTGTAGGGATGTGGCAGCACAGCATTCTCAATACAGGCTGAGACAGCAGTGACCAGTTCACAATTTTTGTGGAGGAATAGGCCTGGAGGAGAGGGGGAGGGCGGAGGGGGGTAGGGGGAGGGGCAGAGAGCACAAGAAGAAACAGACTGCAGAAAGGAGGATGTAAGTGCAGATCTTCAAAGACAGTCATTTTTACTCAAGTAAATTCCATCTTCTCTTTAGTCATTTTGGAGCTATGTTTGTTAGCTTAAATCCTATTGGGCAGGATAAGTTAGTTTTAAGACAGGCTAAGACACATTTTGAATTTACATATTTTGCTCAACAGCATGCTTCTCATTTAAAGGGGCACAAACCAGTTGCACTCTGGTGTCAGCTGATGTGAGATCAGTTCCTTCACATCTGCATATAGCAAGAAGTTTAAAGGTGTTGAGTTGGAAGACCATGCTGGCCATAAACAGAGTCCATTTTCTCTGTACAATACTTTCATTAGATGTTTTCCAAATGTGCTCACATAACTTTGCTGAAACGCATTGTCATCCATGGTCCAACACTGTAGGTATAAATGCAAACCAATTACAAGTGTATGTGCTATATGTCTTAAATGGAAACACAACAGTATGTTTCAGACAAACGTGAAAAATTCCATAGCAATACCCTGAAAGCCATGCATTATGTTACAAAAAATTCTCACATTTTCAATTCCACCATTGTGTGGACTTTGCAACCAAATAAAACACAAAAAGAATAGCTTGAGCTTCCTAAGTTACAGTAGACATAGGCAAACATAAGGAAAATGACAAAAACACTAACTTTCAGAAATAAAGACTCTTTCACCTACAGAGAGGGGAAATTAAGTAGAAAGTCATTCAGCTTATGAGAAGCACATCAGGACATAACTTGATGGAAACATATTGCTATCTCAATTTGTTTTACATATCCTATGTTTTTCACTCATCTGCACTGTGTATGTATGGGAAGAGAGCTAAATTACAAGTAGAAAACAAAGATTTGTTGGTCAGACAGAGATTACTAACAAAAATTTCAACAAAGTGATTGAGATTATTGCTTTGAGATATATAAAATAGGAATTGAAAATTAGAACTTAAATTGTTTTCCTTTTAATTTCAATCAAGATTATTATATAAGGGGCGTTCACAAAAAGAAATGAGCCGGAGTCTGGAATGTGCAAACCGGTGACTGGGGGATAATATCGTGGCATTTGTAATGAGGTATGGTTCTGACCAGAGTGTGGAAGTTCACAGCCCATCGCTAGAGGGCACGCGTGCACGTCACGTGACTATACAGAGCTAGCAGCAGCATGGATCAATTGTCCAACGCTGCCAGTCACAGGTTATGCTGATGTTCTTCTTTGACCAAGGTGGCCCCCTTCTGATTCACTTCCTGCAACATGGGACAACAGTGAATGCCCAGCGTTACTTGCAAAACTTGCCCACCCCTTGTCAAGCGATCAAATCAAACCGACCAGGCAATCTCACCTGTGGGTTCATTCTGCTCCACGACAATGCAAAGTCTCATATGGCCAACACAGTCGCGGCACTCCAGTAGAAATTCAAATGGGAGATTCTTGGCCACCCTACATACAGTCCAGACCCCTCTCCTTGTGATTACACCATTTTTGGTTCCCTTAAAAAGGCTCTGAGGGGCAAACAATTCACCTCTGACGATGACGTCCAGCTGTACGTGCGGAAATGGTTGACATTGCAGCCGCAGGAATTCTATGAGGCAGCCATTCTTCACCTTGTTTCACAGTGGGACAAGTGCCTCAACAGCCGGGGTCAGTACTTCTAACATACAGGTACTGGTTTCTGTAATTATGCCTCTGGCTCATTTATTTTTGAACGCCCCGTATAATAAATTATCTCTTTTTGGTTCTACTTAACACTGGACATTAGTTTACACAGAATGAGTGTATTATAATGCATCATTAAATTTCACAGAAGGACAAATGCTGGCACTCTATTCCCAAATTGTATGCCAGCTGCATCCTAAGTGTTTCATATTGGCAATGTACATACTATAACTGTTAAGTAACTCTGACATTTAGCTCTTATATTCATTTTTGTATGGTTGCAAATAGTTTATTGTGCTCTTGGGTGAATAAAATTGAGCTTGAAGATTGAAAAAAGGCTAATTATCAGTTTGTGCAGGTACTGATATGAATCTTGTTAGACATATTGGATCATACTCTTGCCATCCGACATCTCTGTCTTGTTATGAGGTTCCACACTATGCACAAGTTTTCAGGTTTGGGGGGCATTGCATTGTTGTTGTCAAAGATATGATGTTGTGGCAAGTATCCTGCACATTAACAAGTGCTAGGAGTCATTCTGCAGTCTTCATAGGATATAAATATGTTTTCAGATAGCACTAGGCAAAGTTGAATTAAGTTTCACAGAGAAACTAACTGCAGCTAGAGTTAAAATGTGAGATGTATAGCATTTGGAGAACTATGCCTGTTTGAAACAGCAATCAGATAAGTACAAATTTCAGTACCATTCCTCCATTATTGAGGCTTGTGAAGAGCATGGATTGAAGAACAAGCATAATACATGAAGTTCGTAGAAGTATTTCATGATGACAAACTCCAAAATTCGCCAAGTCAGTATTTTTCATGTAAGGGTCCATTGTTTGGAACATAATAAATACTTCCATTGAATTTAAAGAACCTTTTGTTATGTCAGTATCATGTGGAAGCTAATAACTGCACTCAAACTATGTATCAAGTATGCCACCTCCAACCATCTGTTGCCAATGTGTAATTAACAAAGAAAGGAGTGAGTGTTACAGTTGGTGACACTTGTCTTCACTCATATTTACTGGCACATAGCAAGTTAGGTTAGAAAAAATTTATGGTTAGTGCAAGAAAATGACCCAGACTCTGAGCCAGCAGCACAATCTCACAATAAGGCAGTTATCTATGTGATAATTAGTAATCAAATAAGTGATTGGCAGGTGTCTGATTCAACTGTGGTGTTTAATGCATTTGAGATAGGGTGCTTACAATGTGTGCACATAATGTAGTAATTATTTCTGATTCTCTCACCACACACTATGTGTCTCAATAACGACTGAAGTACAGTTATTAACCATTGAGTGTATAAAGTGTGCTACTCACAAGTAACATTGTTTTGTACTGTTCCATTTTTGTTTTACAATTGTGAGCCCATCCCTTTTCCTTCATTATTTCTGTGGATAACACAATAATAATTTGTGTTGTCATATGTACAAGTGAGCAGCAGTAATATAAACAGCAAGTTAGGTGAGAAAAAAATTATGGTTAGAACAAGAAAATGACCCAGACTCTGAGCTAGCAGCACAATCCCACAATAAGGCAGTTATCTACATGATAATTAGTAATCAAATAAGTGATTGGCAGGTGTCTGATACAACAGTGGTGTTTAATGATTCAAGTCGGTCATTACTGTAGGGTAACACTTGTGTGTGGCAACAGAGTGATACAATGAAAGCTTTTTATTATTGTTTAATTAATCAGTGATTTAGCTCATATAACATTAGTTTATTTTATTGATGTTTAATTAAACTAAGAGTAAACTGTAATTTAGTTCATACACGTTTACCTTTGTAACATAGAGATAGCTATTCCTTACACGAGTACAAAGTGCGCTGTGAACCCGCTCATGTAATGAAAAATGGTGCACCAGCTTGAGGGTTAAATATTGTGTGATTCAGAAAGGTACTGATGTAAGAAGAGGTTACCCAACTTCAACTGAAATGTTTATTGCGTATTTTGAAGAATATGTGCTGAACGGTTTTCTAAGTCTCATTTATATGACAATTAATGGCTTGGACACTTTCGGAGTTTCTCATTCTGAAATAGTTTTGAGAATATTTATGAAATGGTTCTACAGTCAGGGAATACTGAAAGTTAATACTGTTTTCATGCCTTAATGATGGCAGCTTTGGCAACAAAATGTGGACTTATCTGCTTCCATCTTGAATAAAGCATAATTCACAAAATGTGACACTTCCCATCTGTAGATTTGCCATTTGTCTTCCTGATAGCTGGTGATGCCTCTACAAAATTCAGCTTTGATAACTTTCTTTACATTTCTCTAGTGCTGCCTGAAAACACACTGTCATTCTGTCATAACTGTTGAATGAATGCCCTGTGCGAGCTAGCTGTCACAATCCTGCATTGTTGGTAAAGCACCACAGTCCTCCCACAATCAAAAACTCGTGCACAGCGTGGAATATTTTAGGAAACTAGAGGTGCTGGCATGTAAAATGTGATTCAGTATGTCCAACAGGATCGAAAACAGTAGCCTTACAAGTTTCTCAGTGTAGTTGCACATTTTTATAAAATGGGCTTCTTACTAGTGCAGTAAATAGTTTGATTTTGATCTGATTGAGAGCTTCACTCAAACTTGAAATATAATGATGTATTTCTGGATAAAACACAGAACTGCAATTTCTAAACCCTATTTATGTAGGTGTGTTAGACATTTCGAAACTCTGACACATCATGGGGTCCAAGAAAATACTAACAATGTTTAATATTGTACAACCATTCAATTGTAATTTATAATTAATCTCTATATTTGAAATAAAACTCTAAAAAGGTTTTATTATTTAATTAAAGCATGTTTAATATATTATTTTAAATATGAGTAAGTTTATGCAGCACATCCTTATGACATTCAGGACTTGTTACACAATCATTTTTTCCTCTGCACTTTTCCAGCCTCTCAAAATTTATTAATCTTATTTCCTTTTGTGCTGTATGATATAAGCATTGCAAGATCCCATTTTTACATGATGTGTATGTTTATCGTAGTTTGCAACACTACCACCATGTGTACTAAATGAGAAAGTACTTCAGTAATTGCATGATTCATTGTTAATTTATTGATCCGTGTAAAATAATGAAATATTTGGTTGTCGACTGACATTTCTTATTGGCACCTCTGTAAATGTATGAGCAGTTATACTGCAAGTATTGTATTGTTATTGCATGTTTTATATGCACCAAAATTTCCAATTATTTGTAGTATCTTGTCATTTCATTACTTATTTATCAGAAAACATTGCTCTATTAAACTTGTTGAAATAGTACATTCTAACAGAAATCTGCATGATTGTGAACAAGGAGTTAATGTCTAAAAATTTAAAATTATCATTGTGAACAACAAGTGAATGTTGTAACATTTAGAAATTGCAATCACATTCCAGCTGAAATAATTTCCAAGGTTACATTTAATTTACTTTAAAAATACAATGAATTATTTGTACTGTAATGTCACTGAACTGTTGTCCTCTTGAGGAAGATGGTTCAGTACTGTCGCCGACCATCCATATTTAAGTCTCCCGTTAGTTCCTGCTCTAGGCAAATGCTGGAATGGTTCCTTTGAAAAGAGCATGGATGATTTCCTTCCCCGTCCTTTCATAATCCGCCCTTGTGGTCTGTCTTTAATGACCCATTTTTGATAAGATGTTAAACCCTGATCTTCCTTCATTCTTCCTTTTTTCATCCCATAGATAATCAGTGAAGTGTTTGTTTTGTAAGGAAAAAAGCAACTTTTAGATTTATTGCTTTATGCTCCTTCGTGTAATATGTCTGTTCTCTTGTTGGGATTAGAATCACAGAGCACAGCATGATAATTTGTGCCTTTACATAATCAGATCATATATTGTTTCAGCTGAATTAAATAGAAATGATAGTTCTGAAGGAAGTAGAGCAACACTGAGATGTAATGGAAATTCAGTAAAACATGTAATATAGAAAATAATATTAAAATGGATATGAACTTGTTGGGGGTGGGGGTGGGACCGATGGGGAGGTGTGGAATGTGAGTGTACGTGTAAATGCAAGCACTTTTGATGTGCTTTCTCTCATAATTCAAAATAAAGGGGAAGTCCCATTCCAAGCCACAGATTACCTGCTCATTCGCAAATCATACATTTTGTCATATGTGGTGTTCTGATAGTTGTAACCCAGAAGCACTAAACACTGACAGGTCTTTTCAGTGGAGAAGAAAGTTCCTATTATGAATGAATGATTTTTTTTTCAGGTGTCAACAAGACTTGACAATAATGAATTAACGAGATGTAATTAATATCTCTGAACCTTTTGTATTCAACAGATAGGTAGCTGTATGCTTTACTTATTTTTGCCTCCAAATGTTCACATTAGAGTAATTGCTGGACTCATTTCTGCCTGTAATCCGATCTTGGTCTAGTTGTATCATTATTTTTGTAAGTAATACACATATCATGAAGTTCTGAATCTCATTTGTCGTTATGGTAACTTTTATGTCAAAGAATATAAGTTTTTTACCTGGATATGCTGTGCTCTGTCTCATCTTTTTACTTTATCTTCTCCTTACATCGCTGTAATGTTTAAAGATTACTGATACCAAGAATCTTCTTTCCCTTTGTTATTGTTTTACAACATTTATATTAGTAAGTTGCATTTAAAATTCCATGTTAGCACTTAAAACCCTCCAAAATTAAGTCAGTATTGAAATTCATGCAAATACAATGTGAAATACACTCAACTATAACATGATGTTGAAATTGTATTTTCTTCAAACACCTAGTAAGTTGACTTTTTTAGAGACCTAAAACATTCAATACTCTCTTCAGCCATTGTTGAGATTTTCTTACTTTAGAGTACTTTTATGTATACATGAATTTGCAAAATGACTTTAGAAATAAGTCCCTAAAGGTAAATTTCCAAAAACAACAAAGACTTATTTATTATCTTACTGAAGTGAATAGTGCACTAAATTATTATATGATATGTGTAAGTAAATTACATAAAACTGTCTTTAAAGTACATAACCTTGAATCCCTTTATATGTTCAAAATTTTAAAAAAGGCAGGGCTTAAGCCATTTTTCAAATTAACCTAAGTCAAGCTTCTTATAAATAAATTTCTTTTATATAAATGGATAAGATACACATATTGCTTTTTTAAAAGTACATTCAGAATACACATAACAATAAAGCACTGGAGGATTTAAATACATAGAAAAAAATTTCGAAAATTAAAATGCAATTTTACTCATTTATCATTGTTTCCAAAACTACAGTTTTTTCATAAATTTCAGTGGATTTGTCGTTGTTTGGAATGTTTTTGAGGATTTTGGTTGTGGGTCTCTTTAACTTTGTTTCATTGATTGGACACATTGTTTAGTTAGGCGTGTCTGGTAGGTGGGTTTGGGATATGTGTATATGTTGACCTAAGGACAAGAGTATGTTGAATTCCTCCTGCAATGAGTGGTTTCTTCTGTTCACTACCGAAAAGTCACTATCTGATTGCAGAAAGGAATTTCCTTGATAGGGAAAAGAAGCCTGATGTTGAAAAAATGCATCTGAATGCATGTAGCCATTAAAAACCTGATTACAATGTTCTTATTCTGGCCCATCCAGCTGTCACCAGAGTTATTTAATAGTAGGTGAAACAGACATTAAAATAATGGAGGAGACAACTTCATACTTCATCTGGACTTTCTTTAGCTTGGCTCTCATGGTGGATATAGAAGGATGTTGTATTAGTTTTCTTATTATGCACAGAAAAAACTGCAACATTCAGTTGATGATAATAATGCGTGTCCTAAACTGGTATCTGATGGAACCATACCTTTTGCGTGTAGTCAGATGTTACAGAAAGAAAATCCTCCCTCTCAATGTATAACTTTATTACATCTTCCAGCGTTGTGTAGAATGTTGTGCTGCAACATTTATGAACTAGTAGTTCTGCTGCAGCTACACTTTTAGCGTAATCATTAAGTGAATTGCTTTTCACTTCATCTTTCACTCCTTCACATCTAATGCATCTGTGTACACATGGCCTACCAAACCTTAAATATACATGGTTACTGTAATATCAGTGATAATAGTGGTAAGAAACATTGTTATTAGGTTATTTGTCAAGGAGCTTGTATTTTTCTGCAGTTCACTGTTAAAATAGTAAATTTCAGGGTTTCCATATAGGGGTTTTTTAGTTGGAAATGAGACAGTATAAGCACGTACAAAAGCAAGAGTATAAGCCTCTTTTGCATTCCCTGGTTTATGTTTTCTACACTGATCTCTTCACCATGGATCTGGTAACTTCAACTTTTTATGACAGTGCTTACAGATTGCTGCTGTAAGAATGTGTGTTATTCATTCTGAGTTGTATGCTCATTCATGTAATTAACTGCTTCTAATAATGTGTTTTCAGTAATGAAGTTGAAACATTTTTTCCTTCATATGAAGAATAAGAAAATACATTATAAGCAAGTGTCTTAATTATTAATGTCATTACTAGCATCAGTAAGCTAAAACAATGTGTAGCTCTTTTGCATTGTGAACTCTTTTTAATTCCTTTCTTTCTTTTTATCACAGTTTTCTTAATTTTCCATAACACTAGTATGTAAATCACCACTGATAGGCACCATTGTCATTTTTAACTTACCTGTTGCAGCTCTACCACACAAAAAAGTAAGCTAGACATTTTACCTACTTAAAGGTGTCCGTGAATACAGTAAAAATTATACTTACCTGACAAGCAAAACAACTTAAGTCCTGGACTAAGGTTGTGTAACTGATAAACATGAATATTGAGTTACTGGAAATACTGTACAGAAGATGTGGACTAAAAGTCTTTTTGATATTAAAAGTTGCTATATACTATAAATTGCACATACTATAATTGCACATAGAAACCAGAATTACAAGTCTAATAAATGAACACGAGCCAGATGCTTTGTTGACTGTACCTGTGAGCAAGAGGGATTGTTATTAAAGAAAACTGTAATACCTTTTTACCTCATTATATATTGACGAAAATATTCCATTACACCAGCATCATAAATCAATCATAATTTTACCTACTTAAAGGTGTCCGTGAATACAGTAAAAATTATACTTACCTGACAAGCAAAACAACTTAAGTCCTGGACTAAGGTTGTGTAACTGATAAACATGAATATTAAGTTACTGGAAATACTGTACAGAAGATGTGGACTAAAAGTCTTTTTGATATTAAAAGTTGCAAGTTGGACATTCGAACGTGGCTGTAATGGTCCTCAAAAATTTATTTACATTGGCTGGTTAACAATAATAGTGAACTGCATATCTAAGAATTATAACTGAAACAATGGAAAATCCAGCATGGAATGTAACAATATTATGAGAATTAAAGTTGCCACTCACCATATAGCGAAAATGCTGAGACGCATTTAGTCACAACAACAAGATTTTCACACTTAGAGCATTCAGTGCAGTTTGTAAGGCAACAAGAGAAACACAGGAAAGAAGAGAAAGAGGATGAACATAGAGTATAGTGATGCAAAGGAAAATAGTAACAAAGGAGAACAGCACTTGTCACCTTACAAACCGCACTGCATGCTCTAAGTGTGAAAATCTTTTTGTTGTGCCTGTCTGTGACTCAGCATCTCCGCCATATGGTGAGTAGCAGTTTTCCTTCTCATAATAAGAGTTATATCTCAATTTCTGTTCCTATCTCGAAAGCTTCACATACTTTTGTCTTTCAGAATACTTAAAATTCATTCATTAATGACTTAAGTTGATTTACTTGTGTATAGTTTCACACTCATTGGCAGAGGACTAATGTAGATTCCAGATTGTGGGTGTTAGATATATTTAGAAATTTTCTCATGCAGAGGCATTTCTATACCATCTGTGATGCACTCCCATAGCTGTCGCCAAGGGGATCTCTTTGAAGTCATTAACACATGCACATTTATGGAAATTGTAATTATTCATGCGTGGCATTGTCATTTTTACACATGCATGTGTATATAATGATTTCTGCAGTGTATCCCAATGACTGAACAAATTTTTTCAGCCACTACAGCCTTGACTTTAAAGACTTTGCCCTCCACAGTGAATATGACAGTCACTCATAATTACCAACTAGCAGAATATTTAAATGCCTTTGGTATACTTGACCTGAAAATATTAGCTCAATTTGTTATCAGCCACTAAGTGGAAATAGCTTATGTTGTGGCATGCCAACTTGCAAACTGCTGATTTTAGATCCATTTTTATTGTCATCTAGACAAAACCTGGAGAATTTAAATGCAGTGCCTTAATGTCCATTTCTTAACATGAGTAATGTGATAATTACTGATGCCAGCTTTTGAGCACTTTGTTTGCTTCAGCTAATCTACCAACATCAGTAAATCTAGATAGTACATAATGTATAACATACCGATAGACCAATGGGACCAAAATCTTTCATTCAATTTGGTAATGTAAACACTAGGTTTGGAATGCTGGTTGTAATAACTTTTTTGACTGCTTTAATTACCTCATTCTACAATGAAAACATAAAAAAGTCAATTACTGTCAGAGTATTTATGGGTATTTTGTATCATTTTTGTAGAGAAATGCAAATATTTCCGAACATGATTATGGAATGAATGGAGAGATGGCTTGACAATAGTAGCATTAAATATGTGTGAGACAACATATATGCACTGTTTTTGCTCGTGCTCATAACAGTAGAAATGATGTGGTTGGTATTAAACATACAAATCAAATAAGAATGTCACCCGTAGTTGAGGAGACTAATATCTCTCTTTCGTAAAGGAATTAAGATTCTTTGTTCACCAGTTTTGAAAAATTGTCAGGTTTATTTACTTGTCTAACCAAATGGCCCTCAATCTGTAACCAACATTTTTAGTTCATGATGCCTGTGTGACTTACCCATCAGGTTTCTTATAGTAACCCAAAGCGAACCCAGGATCTGATCTGGGATGTGTGACAATTCAGTCTGTGGATGGAGATGAGATGGAGAAAACAAATCATAATTTCTTATAAAATAAAACTCAAAACTGTTGAAAAACGGTGTTTTATAATCTCCAGACATGGTAGTGGAGCAATTTATAATAGGGATCTACTACCTACAATGTGCTTAACAGAATGAATGTAGGTTTCATACGATTTGTACATATTATTTTGCTGTCACCGAGTAACATTCAGATACATGCAAATACTTTCAGTATTCTCATTTTAATTAGTTTTTGACATTCATTAGTAACTCAAGAGGGGGACAATCGAAGTTACATTGCTATTGGAAGCTTTTAGAATGTGGGGCCATCTGGCAATTTCAGGTTTAAGGAGAATAGTGGCAAACTGCAAAATAGTTTTGAAATTTAATGACAAGTGGTTCATGGTACCCCTAGTCAAAACTCCACCACATGTTCTAGCATTCTTCAGACTAATACCTGATTGGTACATCTGTCTGTGAGTCAGATAGGATGTGAGATTGGTTTAAGAAGAGAGGAGCTAACCTCCCTTGCTTCTTACTAGATACATTCTTAATCGCAACCTTCTTGATAGATTATTATAATGAGTACTTGTGCAGTGTTGTGATTATGTTGTAAATGTGATGATAGAAGAGAGAGATCGGAACCTCATGCTCCCAACTAATCCAATGGATGGATCATCAGCAATATAGTACAGCATGCCTTTCACTTTGTTGTAGTGCAGGACGCTAGTGTAAAATTTGGTGATCAGGACAATACAGCCAAAAATTTTTTCACCACCAAGATTTAACCAGCTACTGTGCTGCGTCGAGCGTCTCCACATACACTGATCTGCTAGGCCATTGTTACCACCTATCTAATAGCTGGTGTGCCCACTTTTGGCATAGATAACAGTGGCAGCAGGACATGGAATGGAAGCAGTGAGGCCTTAGTAGGTCGCTGGAGGGAGTTGGCACCACATCTGCACACACAAGTCACTTAATTCCCGTAAATTCTGTGGGAGGGGGATGATGAGCTGTGATTCCACAATCAGTCACATCCCAGATGTGTTCGATTGAGTTCAGATCTGGCGAGTTGAGGGGCCAGTACATCAAATGGAACTAGCCACTGAGTTTGTTAAATCACTCCATCACACTCCTGGCCTTGTGACATAGCGACATTATCTTGTTGAAAAATGCCACTGCCGTTGGAAAACATGATCATCTTGAAGTGGTGTACGTGGTCTGCAAACAGTGTACAATACTCCTTAGCCTGCATTGCACGAGCTCGACTGGACCCACGGATGCCCACGTGAATGTTCCCCAGAGCGTAATGAAGCTTGTCTCCATCCTGCAGTTGAAGTGTCAAGGAGCTGTTCCCCTGGAAGACAATAGATTATTGCCCTCCTTTCGGCATGACGAAGTTATCGGGATTGATCAGGCCATGCAGTGCCCTGCCACTGTGCCAACAACCAGTGCCAATGGTCACATGCCCATCTCAGTAATAGTTGCCACGTCATGGTGTCAACATTGGCACTTACTTTTTTTGTCAGCTGTGGCACCCATCGTTAGTGGTGTTTGGTGCACTGTGTTCAGACACACTTGTACTCTGCCCAGCATTAAAGTCTAATGTTAATCCACCACAATTTTCCGCCTGTCCTGTTTTACCAGTCTGCCCAGCATATGATGTCTAACATCTGTAATGGATGGCTGCCCAAACCTATGATGTTTGGACATGGTTTCACCTTGTTTTCACCATGTGTTGAAGACGCTCACCAAAGTACTCCTTGAACTCGTAACAAGTCATGCAGTTTCCAAAATGCTCGTGGTGCATCTCCGGGCCATCACAATCTGCCCTCAATTGAATTCAGATAGATTGTGCACCTTTTCCATTCTACACACAGACAGCACACTCACTGATACTACATGCCTAGTAGTCATTCCTCACCATGTGATGCTGCTGTTGTCTGGCTGGGCCCGTATCCACAGTAGATCGGTGATCATAATGTTCTGCCTCATCCACGTACATGTATTATCGCAGTACTGAAATTTCCTTCCTGAAGAAAAGTACTGGCCTACAATTCTTTTTCACAGTGTTATAGTCTTCTTGAGTGATTTTCCATTTGATACAGTTAAATATATGGTTTCAGACTTCAAATTTGAAATGCAAGTATGTTGCATGAGCTCATAACTTTTGAAGAACTGAAAATTAATTTAAACAGAGGTGAAATATATATTTAAAAATTACTTGCATGATGGCCACTGGATTTGTGAATGGTGGTATGCGTAGTTTGTTAATGTTTGTTTTTGGATTCCCCTGTAGTGATAAGCATAGTTTGTTAATGTTTGTTTTTGGAAAGAACTTATGTCATCTTGTATGCCAATTATGTAATTCATTTTGTGTGTTAACTGTGGTTTTTTATATTCAAGAGATGAATTCTTGATCTGGAAATGAAAGTTTAAAGCTAGTGTAGTGTTACTCCAAATGTCTATGGCAAAAAAAATGTGAAAACTTACATATGTTGGTTGGCTATCCACACATATGCTAATTTCCTGAATGACAGATTTCAGTTTAAGCTGTCTATCATCTACAAAATGATTACTTGTCACTCATAGTTATGCCAGTAATTTAATGAATTATTTCAGCAACCAGAATAATCTGGAAAATATTGACATGATCTGTATTTCATTTACTGATTTGGCTGTTTAAAAATTCAACACTTACCTTTCAGTTAGTTTTATTTGCTTAATGCTGTTTGTTTGTTTGTTTGTTTTAACAGAGGGTCCGGAATCATTCTCTGACTTCTTTGTGCCTCTTATCTCATCACCCATTTTTCTCAATATTTCGCGAATGTTTATTCATTCTCAAGAAACTCATAGATGCTTGCAATGAGAATACATCACCAAGACGTGTTGGGGCTTCCAGGCAAATTTCAAGGTACATTTGCAAGAAAAATTATTTTCATAGTTGGTCATTGTATTTCATATGTTCCATATAATTAAACTGTGTCTCATTTCTGTAGTGGTTTCCGTAAACAAGAATAAAAAACTTGAAATATATGTTTGCAATGTGGCTCATCTAGGTAATTATGGCAAGTGAAAGCGTTTTTTGTAAACACTGCATGTCATGTGGTATGAAGCACAACAGATTTTTTGGACAAATATGTAAAGTAAGGGAAAGGCAGATCAATGCGTAGTGCACAAAAACACTAGCTATCAAGCACTCACTCTTTTTCTACAAAAAGTACACACATCCACGTGCATGTGTGCACATGCGCGCACACACACACACACACACACACACACACACACACACACACACACACAGACACCCAAAAACACACTCCCATGTCCATGACAAGTCTGATTATTGATACTTGATTATTGTTGCCTGAGCTGATGGAGATGGTGAGGGGTAGAAACCGATGCAAGGAGAGGATAGCGGCAAAGGAGCAGGTCTTTGGACAGATCATTATGCAGTTGGACAGTAAGATGAAAAGAGTACAGAGGGTAGGGCAAAAAGAGACGTAGGAAGAAAGAGAGGAAGGAAGGGGGGGGGGGGGGGGGGGAAGGGAGAGAAAGGTGAAGGTGAAGGTGAAGTGAAGTTGAAAAGGGTGAAGGGAGGGGAGAGAGAAGGGAGAGGGATTGAAAATGGGGGAGAAGTGGGAGAGGGAGAGGGAGAGAGAGAGAACCTGCATGGAGGGGGGGGGGGGGGGCGTGGCTGGAGGAGGCAGTACACAGTTTGGACAGAGTGAGGCCATAGCAACAGGTTAATGTAGTTTGAGACAGGAGGATTGTGAGAATGTAGGATATAATGGAGAGACAATTCCCACTGCATAGTTCAGAGAAATTTGCACTGGAATGGAATATCAAAATGGTCGGCATTGTGAAGCAGCAGTTGAAGTAATTTGTGTTGTAGCATACAACATGTTTGTCAAATGGATGATCATTTTTGAGGTTTGCCACAGTTCGATGGTGGCCATTCATATGAGTAGACAGTTGGTTACTTGTCATCTCCATGCAGAATGCTATACAGTGATTGTAGCATAACTATTATATAACATGCATGCTTTCACACATGGTCCTGCCTTTTATTGGGTATGAAATGCCTGTGAGTGAGTGTACTATGGTAGGAGTTAGTAGGACAGGTCTTGCAGCTGGTCTGACTAAAAGAGAATGACCCATGGGGTGCAGGATAGGGAATAAGATTGTAATGTGGATGGAGAAGAATATTCTGTAGATTGGACAGATGGCAGAAAATTATTTTGGGGAATGTGGATAGGATTTTGGGTAGGATATCTCTCACCTCATGGCACAACAAGAAGTAGTCGATGCTCTGGTGGAGTATGTGGTTGAGTGTCCTGAGATGAAGGATATCCTACCCAAAATTCTAACTACATACCGCAAAGTAGTTTCCCACTCCCACCCAACCTACAGAATATCCTTGTCCATCCATGTTCTGATCCTGCTCCTCGTCCTGCACCCCATGGGAAAAAATTGTGTTTCTCTGAATCTAAAACTATGTTGTGGTCAGCCCAGGTGCAAGACCTAGCACACCATATCTTACCACTCTCCACTCATAGGCATTTCCTATCCAATAAAAGGCAGGGTCACATGTGAATGCAGCCATATTATGTAACAGTTATGCTGCATTACTATAAAGCTTTTTTTATTGTTTTGTGGCCATGGAGTCTTCTGACCAACGACCTGTCTCTTTCCTGCTACCTCCCTCCTTGCATCTTTCCCTACCTCATCCCCACTTCCACTGACTTAGATAACTGCTTTCAATAATCAAGTACTAATAATCATTCTTGCCATGGACATATGAATGTGTGTTTGGGTGTTTCTGTAGTCATATGTATGTAGGTGTGTGTACTTTTGCTAGAAAATGAGTGAGTGCTCAAAAGCTAGTGTGAGTGCTGTTGTCTGTTACATGTTTATGTACTTCACCCATCAGTATGCTGTAGGTACGTGGCTATCTTTCCCTTATTTTATGCCGGCCGGAGTGGCCGAGTGGTTCTAGGTGCTACAGTCTGGAACCGCGTGACCGCTACTGTCGCAGGTTTGAATCCTGCCTCGGCCATGGATGTGTGTGATGTCCTTAGGTTAGTTAGGTTTAAGTAGTTCTAGGGGACTGATGACCTCAGAAGTTACGTCCCATAGTGCTCAGAGCCATTTGAACCATTTGAACCTTATTTTGTGGTTCCCCCATCCAGGAATTTCCACTGATGTTATACGTCAAAGATTTTCTGGACACATGTTCATTGATTGTAAGACAGCTAATGAAGATAACTGTTGCTTCTTTGAAAGCTTAATATGAATCTAAGTGTTATGAGTGAAAGAGGGAGTCAACAATAACACATAGTATGAGGTGTGGAGAGAAGCCAGCAAAATTTTGTAAAAGGAAGGGAAATTGTCACATAAAATGAATAATTAGATTATGGTGTATCTAGGTAGCAAAAATTGTGTTTCTCTGAATCTAAAACTATCTAGAAATTATGAACACAGATATTTCAGTAAAACTGTTTCACATTCCAGAAATAGCACTGTCCATAAAAGACTTATATGCAAGTTCAAATGTTAGTCTGACACATAAATTTAAATTGTCATTAATGTTAAGTACAGTGTACACTATGCTAAGTGTAGGAAATCATATCACAACAAATATAATAATATAGAACACTCATCCTTACAGGTGGACCATAAAATTTAAGTTATTAATGGATTCTGATTCCAGAAATGAGCAATTTGTGTGTGTGTGTGTGTGTGTGTGTGTGTGTGTGTGTGTGTGTGTGTGTGTGTGTGTAAACAGGCACCCTCTGAAGAAGAATGAGAGTTTACTATCATTACAGTCAACAAACTTTTCATGTGTCTGTCATATGTCCTCTTAAAGCTCAATGGTTATCTTTCCTGTGAGCTTTATTTATTTATGAGGGATAACTTTTTATAATTGACAAACTGAACTTAATGTTCACCTGACTCTGTTGTAAATTAATTTATACATCCAAGTAGTGCAGTTGTATCTTTTTTTTCCCATTGACGGGAAAGTCCAAATTATTCGTTGCTCCCAGAAATCTTGCTAAAGGGTTGTTGTTGTTGTGGTCTTCAGTCCTGAGACTGGTTTGATGCAGCTCTCCATGCTACTCTATCCTGTGCAAGGTTCTTCATCTCCCAGTACCTACTGCAACCTACATCCTTCTGAATCTGCTTAGTGTATTGATCTCTTGGTCTCCCTCTACGATTTTTACCCTCCACGCTGCCCTCCAATGCTAAATTTGTGATCCCTTGATGCCTCAAAACATGTCCTACCAACCGATCCCTTCTTCTAGTCAAGTTGTGCCACAAACTTCTCTTTTCCCCAATCCTATTCAATACCTCCTCATTAGTTACGTGATCTACCCACCTTATCTTCAGCATTCTTCTGTAGCACCACATTTCGAAAGCTTTATTCTCTTCTTGTCCAAACTGGTTATCGTCCATGTTTCACTTCCATACATGGCTACACTCCATACAAAGACTTTCAGAAACGACTTCCTGACACTTAAATCTATACTCGACATTAACAAATTTCTCTTCTTCAGAAACGATTTTCTTGCCATTGCCAGTCTACATTTTATATCCTCTCTACTTCGACCATCATCAGTTATTATACTCCCTAAATAGCAAAACTCCTTTACTACTTTAAGTGTCTCATTTCCTAATCTAATCCCCTCAGCATCACCCGATTTAATTTGACTACATTCCATTATCCTCGTTTTGCTTTTGTTGATGTTCATCTTATATCCTCCTTTCAAGACGCTGTCCATTCCGTTCAACTGCTCTTCCAAGTCCTTTGCTGTCTCTGACAGAATTACAATGTCATCAGCGAACCTCAAAGTTTTTATTTCTTCTCCGTGGATTTTAATACCTACTCCGAATTTTTCTTTTGTTTCCTTTACTGCTTGCTCAATATACAAATTGGATAACATCGGGGAGAGGCTACAACCCTGTCTCACTCCTTTCCCAACCACTGCTTCCCTTTCATGCCCCTCGACTCTTATAACTGCCATCTGGTTTCTCTACAAATTGTAAATAGCCTTTCACTTCCTGTATTTTACCCCTGCCACCTTCAGAATTTGAAAGAGAGTATTCCAGTTAACATTGTCAAAAGCTTTCTCTAAGTCTACAAATACTAGAAACGTAGGTTTGCCTTTCCTTAATCTTTCTTCTAAGATAAGTCGTAAGGTTAGTATTGCCTCACGTGTTCCAACATTTCTACGGAATCCAAACTGATCTTCCCTGAGGTCCGCTTCTACCAGTTTTTCCATTCGTCTGTAAAGAATTCGTGTTAGTATTTTGCAGCTGTGACTTATTAAACTGATAGTTCGGTAATTTTCACATCTGTCAACACCTGCTTTCTTTGGGATTGGAATTATTATATTCTTCTTTAAGTCTGTGGGTATTTCACCTGTCTCATACATCTTGTTCACCAGATGGTAGAGTTTTGTCTTGACTGGCTCTCCCAAGGCCATCAGTAGTTCTAATGGAATGTTGTCTACTCCCGGGGCCTTGTTTCGACTCAGGTCTTTCAGTGCTCTGTCAAACTCTTCACGCAGTATCTTATCTCCCATTTCATCTTCATCTACATCCTCTTCCATTTCCATAATATTGTCCTCAAGTACATCGCCCTTGTATAAACCCTCTATATACTCCTTCCACCTTTCTGCCTTCCCTTCTTTGCTTAGAACTGGGTTGCCATCTGAGCTCTTGATATTCATACAAGTGGTTCTCTTTTCTCCAAAGGTCTCTTTAATTTTCCTGTGAGACAAGCCTCTACATCCTTACATTTGTCCTCTAGCCATCCCTGCTTAGCCATTTTGCACTTCCTGTCGATCTCATTTTTGAGACGTTTGTATTCCTTTTTGCCTGCTTCATTTACTGTGTTTTTATATTTTCTCCTTTCATCAATTAAATTCAATATTTCTTCTGTTACCCAAGGATTTCTACTAGGCCTCGTCTTTTTACCTACTTGATCCTCTGCTGCCTTCACTACTTCATCCCTCAGAGCTACCCATTCTTCTTCTACTGTATTTCTTTCCCCCATTCCTGTCAATTGTTCCCTTATGCTCTCCCTGAAACTCTGTACAACCTCTGGTTCTTTCAGTTTATGCAGGTCCCATCTCCTTAAATTCCCACCTTTTTGCAGTTTCTTCAGTTTCAATCTGCAGTTCATAACCAATAGATTGTGGTCAGAATCCACATCTGCCCCTGGAAATGTCTTACAATTTAAAACCTGGTTCCTAAATCTCTGTCTTACCATTATGTAATCTATCTGATACCTTTTAGTATCTCCAGGATTCTTCCAGGTATACAACCTTCTTTCATAATTCTTGAACCAAGTGTTAGCTATGATTAAGTTATGCTCTGTGCAAAATTCTACAAGGCAGTTTCCTCTTTCATTTCTTCCCCCCAATCCATATTCACCTACTATGTTTCCTTCTCTCCCTTTTCCTACTGACGAATTGCAGTCACCCATGACTATTAAATTTTCATCTCCCTTCACTACCTGAATAATTTCTTTTATCTCGTCATATATTTCATCAATTTCTTCATCATCTGCAGAGCTAGTTGGCATATAAACTTGTACTACTGTAGTAGGCATGGGCTTTGTGTCTATCTTGGCCACAATAATGCGCTCACTATGCTGTTTGTAGTAGCTAACCCGCACTCCTATTTTTTTATTCATTATTAAACCTACTCCTGCATTACCCCTATTTGATTTTGTATTTATAACCCTGTAATCACCTGACCAAAAATCTTGTTCCTCCTGCCACCGAACTTCACTAATTCCCACTATATCTAACTTTAACCTATCCATTTCCCTTTTTAAATTTTCTAACCTACCTGCCCGATTAAGGGATCTGACATTCCACGCTCCGATCCGTAGAATGCCAGTTTTCTTTCTCCTGATAACGACGTCCTCTTGAGTAGTCCCTGCCCGGAGATCCGAATGGGGGACTATTTTACCTCCGGAATATTTTACCCAAGAGGACGCCATCATCATTTAATCATACAGTAAAGCTACATGTCCTCGAGGAAAATTACGGCTGTAGTTTCCCCTTGCTTTCAGCCGTTCGCAGTACCAGCACAGCATGGCCATTTTGGTTAATGTTACAAGGCCAGATCAGTCATCCAGACTGTTGCCCCTGCAACTACTGAAAAGGCTGCTGCCCCTCTTCAGGAACCACATGTTTGTCTGGCCTCTCAACAGATACCCCTCCGTTGTGGTTGCTCCTACGGTACGGCCATCTGTATCGCTGAGGCACGCAAGCCTCCCCACCAACTGCAAGCTCCATGGTTCATGGGGGTTCATAAAGTTTAATTTGTTATCTTATTTGTAGCCTATTTACATAATTGAAACCTAATACAAATATTTCTGGTGGAAAAACAGAATTTCTGAGTTTTTATCTTCGTTAGCATCTGTAGTAGAAAGTTCTGCTCAGATGCCAACAACATGACAACCTGTTATCAATGATCAGTCTCCCGCTTGTGTGTTCTGAGTTGTATTCGACAATAGGGTACTTGTCTTTGTTGTAATTACATTAGTAGCTGTTCCAGTTTTAATTGATGTTTATCATTAATCGTGGTCAGTTTTACCTGGAATGTGTCTGATGTAGAGTGTGAACACTTAGCTAACATGAATGAATCATAGTGAACTGAGTTCGTGGATGGTGTACGTGTCTATGAATCATCTTCTAGTGAGCATTCTATTGAGCATCCATTCACAGATGAGGCAATGAAGATGATAGTGATGTGTGCAGTTAAACATCCCAAGACCCACCAGTACTTGTATTCAATGAGAAGGAAGGGTAGAAATAAGATTTCAAAAATTGTGAACATTAATTGAAAGTTTACACTGCCACACTGTGGCACTCTATTATGGGTAGGAATAAATTTCAGCTGTTGCTGAAATATCTTCACTTCTCAGACAAAACATTGCAACTGAATGACTGTATCTATGAAATTAGACCAGATGTTGACTGTTTCAATAGCAGTATGATACATAATCACATTTCATACAAGAATCTCTTCACTGACAAACTAAAAACTCTATATAAACTTTGTTAATCCAATTACTGAATATCTCCGAATCTAAGATTACTCTGAATGCAGGATGATCCCTTTTGTTTAACAAGCAATTACAGAAAAACATGTATACACATACTAGGTTTATTTGGAAAACTTACAAATGCTTATCTTATTTAAGTAACTGAAGGAGACAGTGAAAGTACCAATACACAGAAAATAAAATCATATAAAGGTCTTCTAGTCAGATACAGATGCGTCTTAGTCCTCCTCACTGGAATGGTCCACAGAATATGCAATGTCAGTGTCACTGCCATGGTTATCTTGCATTTCTTCCCAAAGCAGATGATCTTCATTCACATCTAATGCATTTGTTGCACAGTACTTCCTAAAACAAGTTCACAATTCATGCACTGGATATGGGTGTCCAAGCAGTCTGGATCCATTATGCAATTAGAGATACTGAACCTTCATCAACTTCCTGATAACCAACAGCTGCTTCAGATGGTCTTTCAATGGCTTCTTCACCACTCCATCTAACATTTTTAGTTGCGAAGTCACACATCCCGGAATGACGACAAGATCTGTGTTTAATTTCAAGATTTTTGCCTTCACTGCTAGTGTCAGATACCCCTTCAAAACGTCCAGGGTCAGAATTCCACGATTCTTTACAGGAGCACCTGGTCTCATCCTCCAGACTGTGTGGAGCCAATCTATAACAATCTATCCTTTTCAGTTGCAACAAAATATGGCACCAGGTGGCACTTTCCCTTTGGCATAATTTTACGATTGAGGGTGATACAGGGTCACAGCTTTGTTCCTTTGTGATGTCTCATTGCCCCTTCCTCTTCAACCTTGGTACTGGATCGCATACCAAAGTGAACAGGATTCTTGTCAGTGTTTCCAATTTGCCATAAGAGGTAAGCATGTTCTTTTCTCAATCTCCTAATGCATCACTGATATCAACTAACTTTTCTAGATGCGATGCTGGAAGATGCAGAGAAAGGGATGTTCAACATCACAGCACAAGTCCATTGTGTCGCATGATGCTTGTGCACCACCTAGTGCTGGCTTTAAGTTAGACACAACGTTCCTGTACCAATTCACATGCTTTATTTTGTATGACGTCATGGGAAACTGCTATTCCTTCTTTAAGTTTCTTGTACACAAATGCCACTACCTGCATTCAAGTATTTTTGAAACTTCCTAATTGGCTTTGCATTTTTCAGATATCCTTTGTCCTTTCACCATCTCCAAACATTAGCTTCTGTGACTTCATACTTCCTCGAAGCCACCCAATTGTTTGTTGCTTTTTCATGCCAACAACCACAATTTTCAAATTTCTACCATAGTAATGCATGCATCATGTTGAAAAATTTGATGTTTAACTACAATGTTCCATTAAATATTGAACTACACATTTTAGAAGGGGGACCTCTGTAGTCAAACAGCAACAGATAAAAGAAAAAATTGTTGTGACAAACACTTCCTGCTATTGAACAACAATGCTCAAAGCACACCATACGTTCACGGTTAAAGCAGTAGGTATGCCACAGAGTAGAGTTAAAGATTACTGAAAGCTTGAGGTTGTATTTGGTAAAGAAATTCCGCATGATGTGCTGTGAATGTAAAATGACCCCCGACTTCTGGGCATGAAAGTTTGGGGAAAAACCTCGCCTTGAATTCGGAGGTACTGGTATACAGTATATGGAACTCAAAATAAAAATCAACTGTGGCAAGTCAGGGGAAAAGGCAGAGATGGTGATGCATCTGGATTTTGTTTTACATCTGATCGAAACCTACTCGAACAAAGCATATGAGCATTTTCTATTACTTTGTAGCTGTGACAAAACTGTTTCTAAGTTATGGATTGTGATGTAACAATAGAAGATATAAACCAAAACTGTCAGTTACGTGGAAACTGAAGAAACGTAAGGTGGTATTTGAAAGAAACAGCTGTGTAGTTTTTGCAACTGAATCGGCATAATAGAAGTCACTATTTCAAACATGTAAGTTGGTGAAATGTCAAGCTTTGCAGTCAGAGTCTAATAAAATCAGTGATTACAGTAATGGAAAGTCACACATTGATCACTCTGATCAAGTACTTTCCCATTGTTTAACTCTTTGAAAAACAATTATGACAGCCAAAAAAGATCATTCTAAAATTACAGTAATTGGCATGTTTTGTGGTTCATTTTCCCATTGGGGGTGATAGGAGTGGACATTGAAACAGTCCAGTAGTTGATATGCAACTCTTGTAATTTACTGGATTTTCCAGTTCTCTTACGTTATCTGTTGGTCACTGTACAGTATCAGTGCTGCAAGGGTCCTGTTATGCAGTACCCTTGATCTGTGAACCAGCTTCTCCTCCATGGACTTCGATCCACAGCTTCGATGATGCTGAAAAAGACTTTTTTTATTGTCTGGTCAAATAACACACACAAGGAAATTCAACTTCATATTTCCTAGAACATACAATCCTAACTTCTTCTTATTGATAGACTACATAGGTGTAAAATCCCGGCTAGATGTTTGAACGAGCATGTCTCAGAAGAGACTCTGATCAATTTTATAGTAAAATCTGAACATCAGTTGTCTTTCAGCGATCATTTCTTTGATGTGATGGAGGTCACATGCACTACTTGCCTTTCACTTGTGGCCCCACAGAGGATACAACTCCACTGAGCAGGTAGAAGCGCCAGTCCAAAGCCGTCATCGCTGATAACAAAGGATTAATACAGCTCTGATCTGCACAAATTATCAGAAACCTGCGAAAAGTGGGTTGCTGCCTACTTACTAATTACCTTAACCCATGAATATCTTTCATCGGCCATTTGCAGTTGAGGACATGGCGCATCTCATTCTAAAATCGAGATGTTACACCTCAAAATGAGTTCACACAATGCACGTCTGTTTTACATTTAAGTAACTGGTAATTGTATGAAGTCTCTATCTGTTAGAGAAAAACTTATTCAGGCATGGATAGGGAATAAGATGATAGAAACCTGGAATAAGTTTAGGATACAAGGTAGCTTTCATTATGTAGAGCTCTTACCTGCTATGGGGAAGAAAGCGTAAAATGTAAAATGTAATTTATTCATCACATTACATACAGTTTTCAAACATTTTGATTTGTGTATATGTATTCAATCTTCTCTGTGTCCATCTCCTCCTCCCCCTTCTCCGTGTCCATCTCCTCATCCCCCTCTCTCTGTCCATTTCCTCCTCCCCCACCT
Source organism: Schistocerca piceifrons (assembly GCF_021461385.2). Taxonomy (NCBI): domain Eukaryota; kingdom Metazoa; phylum Arthropoda; class Insecta; order Orthoptera; family Acrididae; genus Schistocerca; species Schistocerca piceifrons. The sequence continues at coordinate 621,464,824 of NC_060140.1, forward strand.
CTCCCTATCCATCTCATCCTCTTTCTCTTTCCATCTCCTCCTTTCCCCTTTCTCTGGCCATCTCTTCCCTTTCTCAGTCCATCTCTTCCTTTTATCTATCCATTTCCTCCTTCTCTTCTATCTGTCCACCTCTCCCTCCTGCCCTTCCTCTGTCCAGTTCTTCTTCCTCCTCTTCTCTGTCTTTCTCCTCCTCTTTCATTTCTGTATCTATCCCTCCTACCCCTCTCTCTGTCCATTTCTCCTTTCCTCTTTTTCTGTCCATCTCCTCCTTCACCTTATCTGTGTCCATCTCCTCCTAGACCCTATCTGTGTCCATCTCCCCCTTCCCACTCACTGTCTGTCCATCACTATCACCCCAATAGGAGATGGCTGAATTCTTACCCAACCCGTATTTTTTTTTCCATGTAATAAGTGGCATATTGAGATAGATCCAGGGGTTTCGAGGGCCTTTTTACCTGTGGCTTTGCTCTGTATGTGCACAAGTCACATGTATTTAAAATATGTTTAACCTATTTCACATATATTTGTGCACATAGTTCATGTGTATCTCTAGCAAATTTTGAACTGCAGTTTTGTTTTCACGCATATCAATGCTGATGATATCGTACCTCCTGAACAATGTGCCATACAATGATAGAATTTTGTGTGCACATTTAGCAGTATATATGAATACTGTCTGTGAAATGTATCATGATTACAGTTAGTAAGAAAGGAGTAAAAAATTTAAACATGATGCATGAGTTTTTCATGTATCTCAGTGTTTATTACATCATACCTCTTGAAATATGTGTCACACGTACACATAATTTTGCTGATACATTGAGTGGTGTATGCCAATAGTCTGAAAAATGTGTTGTGATTGCAGTTGGTAGTAAAGAATTAGATCAAAATGTCATGCCTGAACAGCAAATATGTAGTAAACAATAAACATTTCTCCTTTCATTATTTTGTGGGACTTATTAGAAAGAAAGAGTTTTGTAACAGTTTGAAATAATGTGTAAAGGTTGTTGCAAGCCAGTAAGCAGTCTCATTCTCAAATAATGCATGAATAAATTGTGTGTTGTGGTCTGCACTTCTTTTGCAACTTGACATACACCACTTCAATAGATATGTGTTTCTTACCCTCACAGCAGTTCTTTCCTGACACTGAGTGATATGTGTACCAAGTTTGGTTGAAATCAGTCCAGCGGTGTAGATGTGGAACATATACACATACACAATATACAGATACATACATACAAACATACATACATACATTTATTCTTACATCCATTTTTATAATGTGTGTGTTGTGTGTGTGTGTGTTTTCATATTGGGAAACCATCCTCAATGGATTTTTCAACCGAATAATAATACTTTTCCACCAGAAGAGTAAAGAGCTATCTTTCAGTGAACTAAGCTCCATGTTAAATATATTATTGTCTGTTATTTTTAACCCATACACTGTGGTGTGCAGAGTGTACACTTGACAGAGTAAATGTCATGAACATGCTACAACTATCTAAGTTGTGAGGTAGGGTTCAAGCTGTATCTTCAGTAAAAATAAATTGAATTTTTATTACCATATGCTATACAATGTAACACTTTATGTCTAAAACTATATTACTCATATGAACTTTTATATGTGCTATTAACTTGCTTTTTGTCCAGCATGAAAATAATGATTATATTCCACATGTCTAGACAGTTTATTATACCTGTTAGATGCCCACAACCAGTAATCACACTTATTTGCTACAAGCATTTCTACACCTGACTGTAGTTGGAAATGTGATTTATGTGACTTAATTTGTAGTTGATGTCAGCAGTTCGAACATCAATGACAAGATAACTGTTAGTTATATAGATCAAATTCCACTATCATAAATTTTGTCTATAATATCTAATTTCTTTAGGTTTGATTGAACTTGAAAGGGTTAGACAAGTTCAACAGCTTTTGGTGAAATTTGTTTGTTAGTCATTGTTTCTTTGGTAGGACCATATACTCTTTTCATTTTTACACTATAAAAACAAGTTCCCCCATAATTAAGTCTCATTCAAGACACATAATACAATTTTTAAATGAACTTGCAGTCCAATATTTTTTGGTCAGCATGTAAAGATGACTATTCTGTGTTAATATATTTGGCCTTTGATTAGATTTTTTACACTTGGGATAGTGTATGCAGCATTCATCATTTATGAAAGTTTTGAATTGGGTCCAAAAAAGGATTTGAGCTCATACAAGGCGTGTGAGAGAAGTAACGAGACTGATAACACTGCAAGTGATCTGGCAACACTGTGTTGTTCTGATTACATAGACTGATGTGTTCATCTCCCATTTCCATCACAGAAGTTTTGACCTCAAAAGGCATTGGTGTACCTGAGTCCTTGGACTTTTTCCTTTTCCCAAAATTGAGAAATGTTTTAAAAGGATGTCATTTTGAGACCCTTGAGTACATTCAAAAAAATGTGGCTGACGTGTTAAATGTCTTACCAGTTGAAGCTTTTCGGCACTGATACCAAGACTGGGAACAACGACTCTACCAGTGTATCGGAGCCAGAGGGAACTACTTTGAGAGGGACAATAATGTTGTTAAAAAAACTTTGGTAGATAAAAAGTCAGTTTCATTACTTTTCTCCTCCACCTAGTATACCTATCTTTTATGACAGTGCAATTGCAAGTTTAGTGCCTCACCCCACACTTTCAATGAATTTCTAAATTGTAACTTTACATTAGTTTCTCTGTGTTCTCTGTATATTTGTCAGTATCTCTCCTGTAATGCTGTGAGACCAGTACTTTCTGAGGAAAGTTTTAACTGACTAAAATTTTTTATTCAGCTTATATCTCTCTAAACAATAAGACATTTCTCTCAGTAATAATCTGTGGCTATAATGACATCAACTTTTTATTTTGAGGGTTCCTCTCTCACAGCACTGTTTTACAGTCTGTCGAACTGAGAGGCCTAAAAAGTTAAAACAGGAAATTAATAACCAGATGACTGAAACTGTTTTACACTGTCTGCTCTTATTACATTTGTTAATATTTCTGTTCCATTTGCCATAGGGACAATACTGTGACATATTTTGTAACATACACTAAGTAAATTGTCTTTGTCTATCATTATATTATTGTGCAGCTGCCCATTGTATGCCTATTTCGGGTGTATTATAGTATTTGAGAGTTGTAGCACCACGTTTTAGTACCTGAATACTGTAAATTCGCTTAGTCAACAGTCATCTGTTTTTGTTTTGAATGGTCAGTGTCGGTCGGTCACAGCCAGAGCGCCCCCTGCTGCCATCGGATAAGAAGCAGCCAGCAGAAAGTCGTACTCCTAGCTCACTTATTTGCTTCATAGTTTAATTCTTAATTTCTTTGCATGTTTTTGGGTACTTGCATAGTTTAATTCACAAATTTTGGGTGTATTATAGTATTTGAGAGTTGTAGCATCGCGTTTTAGTTCCCGTATAGTGTAAATTGTGTAGTCACCAGTCATCTTTTTGTTTTGAATGGCTTGTGAGATAAAAGAGACGAAAAAAATTGTTAGGGATGGATAAGGACTGTGCCTGTTGTGTACAGATTCAGCGGGAATTGGCCACCATCCGTAAATAGCTGGAAGCTGTGTTGACCATGGTCGACAGGCTCCAGGCTGTTGCCCTGGGCCACGGTAACATTGGGACATCCGAGGTGAGCACTGTGGTGCCTCCGAATCCTGTAGCATTGCCTGGCATCTCTGATGCCACTGTGCCCTTGGATTCAGACGTCCCTGCAGCTCGACACTTGCCTGATGGTGACTGGCTAACTGTGGCTGGGTTGCGAATCCCTGGGTGGAATGCGAAAGTTGGTGCTGGCCACAAGGCTGTACCCTTACACCTCCGTAACAGGTTTGAGGTGCTGCCCACTGCTGAAAGTACTTCTGAGCCAGCAAGGGTGGCCTCTCCTGTTGCGGCAGTGGTCGGTCTTTCTGAGAGGTCCGGACAAGTGCAGAGGGTGGGATTACTTGTCATTGGGAGCATTAGGCAGGTGATGGAGCCGCTTAGGGGTATGGCAGCTAAGGATGGGAAGAAAGCCAGTGTTCACTCTGTGTGCATACCGAGGGGGGGGAGTCATCCAAGATGTGAGATGTGGAAAGGGTCCTTCCAGTTGCAGACCTTTGGTACAGAGCCGAGTGGAGGGTCTGAATCAAGGCTGAGACAGTTCTGCAATCGTGTAGGCTGCAGATTCTTCGACTTGCGCCATAGGGTGGTGGGGTTTCGGGTTCCGCTAAATAGGTCAGGTGTCCACTACACACAGGAGGCTGCTACGGGGGTAGCAGGGACTGTGTGGCATGGACTGGGCGGTTTTTTAGGTTAAACAGTCTTGGGAAAGATCAAAAAGGGCTCGAATCTCAAAGGGTACAGGGCGAAGAAACGATGAGATTCAACCAAGCAACAGTTGGTATTGTAGTTGTAAATTGTCGTAGCTGTGATGAAAAAGCGCTGATACAAATCACTGAAGCTGAAATCGTTGTAGGAACAGAAAGATGGCTAAAGCTGGAGATAATTTCTGCCGAAATTTGTACAGAGGCACAAACCATGTTAAGAAAGGATAGATTAAATAAAGTAGGTGGTGGTGTGTTTGTGTTTGTTGGTAGTAGTTTATTTTGTAGTGAAGTTAAAGTAGAAAGTTCATGCGAATTACTATGGGTAGACGTTATACTCAACAATCATGCCAAAATAATAATTGGCTCCTTCTACTGACCCCCGACTCAGATGATATAATAGCTGAACGCTTCAAAGAAAACTTGAATCTCATTACAAATAAGTACCCCACTCATACAGTTATAATTGTTGGAGACTTCAATCTACCCTCGATTTGTTGGCGAAAATACATGTTCAAAGCCGGTGGTAGACAGAAAACATCTTTTGAAATTGTACTAAATGCTTTCTCTGAGTATTACTTTGAACAATTAGTTCATGAGCCCACACAAATTGTAATTAATTGTGAAAACACACTTGACCTCTTAGCCACAAATAATCCTGATCTAATAGAGAGCGTCATGACAGATACAGGGATTAGTGAACACAAGGTCATTGTAGCAAGGCTTAAAACCATATCAACCAAAACCACTAAAAATAAACACAAAATTCATCTATTTAAAACAGCAGATGTCTTCCTAAGAGATAGTCTCTATTCCTTCCAAGCTAATTATGTAAGTGTAGACCAGATATGGCTCAAATTCATAGATACAGTATTGACAGCAATTGATAGATTCATACCACATAAGTTAATAAGAGATGGGAATGATCCACCATGGTACATAAAACATGTCAGAACACTGTCACAGAAGCAATGAAAGAAGCATGCCAAATTCAGAAGAAAGCAAAAGCCTCAAGACTGGCTAAGTTTGAAGGAAGCTTGAAATTTAGTGTGGACGTCAATGCGAGATGCTTTTAATAGTTTTCACAATGAAATATTGTCTCAAAATATGGTAGAAAACCCAAAGAGATTCTGGTCATATGTAAAGTACACCAGTGGCAAAAAACTGTCAATACCATCACTGCGCGGTAGCGGTGGAAATTTTACCGATGATGGTGCCACAAATTCGGAGTTACTAAATACAGTTTTCCATAATTCCTTCACGAAAGAAGATGAAGTAAATATTCCAGAATTCGAAACCAGAACAGGCTGTTAGTATGAGTGACATAGAAGTAGATATCTTAGGTGTTGCGAAACAACTGAAATCACTTAAAAAAGGCAAGTCTTCTGGTCCAGATGGTATACAAATCGGGTTCCTCTCAGAGTATGCAGACACAATAGCACCTTTCTTAGCAATAATTTACAACTGCTCACTTGACGAAAGATCTGTTCCTAAAGACTGGAAAGTAGCACAGGTCACACCAATATTCAAGAAAGGAATTAGGAGTAACCCACTGAATTACAGACCCATACCACTGACCTCAATTTGCGGTAGGATTTTGGAGCATATACTGTACTTGAACATTATGAATCACCTTGAAGAAAATGACTTATTGATACATAACCAACACGGATTCAGAAAATATCACTCTTATGCTACACGGCTAGTTCTTTATTCCTATGAAGTAATGAGTGCTGTGGACAAGGGATCTCAGATCGATTCCATATTCCTAGATTTCCAGAAGGCTTTTGATACCATTCCTCACAAGTGACTATTAATCAAATTGCGTGCATATGGGGTATCGTCTCAGTTGTGTGACTGGATTCATGATTTCCTCTCAGAGAGGTCACAGTTCATAGTGGTAGACAGTAAATCATCGAGTAGAACAGAAGTGATATCTGGTGTTCCAAAAGGTAGTACCATCGGCCCACTGCTGTTCCTGATTTTTATAAATGATCTAGGTGATAATCTGAGCAGCCCCCTTAGGTTGTTTTCAGATGATGCTGTAATTTACCGTCTACTAAAATCATCATATGATCAATTCCAATTACAAAAAGATCTAGATAGAATTTTTGTATCGTGCAAAAAGTGGCAACTGGCACTAAACAAAGAAAAGTGCGAGGTCATCCACATGGGTACTAAAACGAATCCGATAAATTTTGGGTATAAGATAAATCGTACAAATCTAAGGGCTGTCAGTTCATCTAAATACCTAGGAATTACAATTACAGGCAACTTAAATTGGAAAGACCACATAGATAATATAGTGGGGAAGGCGAAACAAAGACTGCGTTTTGTTGGCAGAACATTTAGAAGATGGGACAAACCCACTACAGAGACAGCCTACATTACACTTGTACGTCTTGTACTGGTATATTTCTGCGCAATATGGGATCCTTACCAGGTACAATTGACGGAGGACATCTAAAAAGTGCAAAGAAGGGCAGCTCATTTCGTGTTATTGCGCAATAGGGATGAGAGTGTCACTGATATGATACGTGAGTTGCAGTGGCTCTCACTGAAACAAAGGTGGTTTTCTTTGTGGCGAGATCTATTTACAAAATTTCAATCACCAACTTTCTCTTCCGAATGTGTAAACATTTCGTTGACACCCACCTACGTAGGGAGAAATGATCATCATAATAAAATAAGAGAAATCAGAGCTCAAACGGAAAGATTTAGGTGTTCCTTTTTCCCAAGTGCCATTCGAGAGTTGAATGGTAGAAAAGTAGTATGAAAATGGTTCGCTGAACCCTCTGCCAGGCACATAAGTGTGAATTGCAGAGTAACCATGTAGATGTAAATATAGATGTACATAATTCATAATGGCATTCAGTAGTAGTAAAACATTATTTCTTTGTATTGTCTGGAGATGAAGCTGATTGCTAGAATAGTTACAGATGTTCTGTGCTTACCAACAGCATTACACTTACCTTTCACTTTACCCTTTTTGACCATCTCATACTTTTACTTTTAAGTAAAAATTGAAACCTCTGCATAATTTGAATTGTCACATGGAAAATACATATCATATTGTGAAATAATAAAAATCTTATACCAATTTCCAGCACAGGAAGACCATGCATTGTCACTAACAGTGTTGCTGATTTTCACAGAGTGGAATTGAAAAATAAAGATAAAATAAAAACATTTGTATGCAGTGCTGAAACATGGTGGAGAAACTGATTATAATCTACATCTACATCTACACTCTGCAAACCACAATGAAGTGCATGGCAGAGGGTACATCTCATGGTACCAGTTATTAGGGTTTCTTCCTGTTCCAGTCATGTGTGGAGAGCGTAGGAAGAATGATTGTTTGAATGCCTCTGTGTAATTATTCTAAACTTATCCTCATGACCGCTATGTGAACAATACGTAGCAGGTTGTAGTATATTCTGTGAGTAACCATTTAAAGCCTGTTCTTGAAACTTTGTTAATAGACTTTCTCATGGTACTTCACATCTATCTTCAAGAGTCTTCCAGTTCAGTTTCTTCAGTATCTCTATGACACTCTTCCATGGAAGAAAGAAACCTGTGACCATTCATGCTGCACTTCTCTGTAAACGTTCAATATCCACTGTTAGTCCTATCTGGTACAGATCCCAAACACTTGATAGTATTATGGAACTGATCGTATGAGTGATTTGTAAGCAATCTCCTTTGTAGATTGGTTGCACTTCCCAATATCCTACCAATAAACCAAAGGCTGCCACCTGCTTTACCCATGACTGAACCTATGTGATCATTTCATTTCATATTCCTACAAAATGCCACCCCCAGGATAATATGTTTTTTGTTTTGTTTTGTGAAGTGCACAATTGTGCATTTCTGAGAATTTAAAGTTGCCAATCTTTGCACCACTCTGAAATCCAGTCAAAATCTGACAATGTTTATGCAGCTTCTCTCAGGTAGTACTTCATTATAGATAACTGCATCATCTGCAAAAAGCCTCATTTTACTATTAATATTCTTTGCAAGATCATTAATACACAAGATGAACAGCAATGGTCCCAACACACTTCCCTGGGTCACACCTGAAGTTACTTCTACATCTCATGATGACTCTCCATCCAAGATAACATGCTGCGTCCTCCCTATCAAAAATTCCCCAATCCAGTCACAAATTTCTCTTGATATTCCATATGATCATACTTTTGAAAATAAGCATAGGTGTGTTGCTGAGTCAAATGCTTGTTGGAAATCAAGAAATACAGCATCTACCTGATTGCCTTGATCCTAAGCTTTCAGTATGTCTTGTGAGAAAAGTGCGAGTTGGGTTTCACGTGATCAATGTTTTTGAAATCCATGCTGGTTGGCATTGAGGAGTTCATTCTGTTCAACATAGCTCATTATATTTTAGTTTCTGTGTGATAATTTTACATATGGTATTGGTTGTATTGTAGTGTATTGTATCATCTGTATAGTTCATTCATCAAACATGAAACTAGTGCATTTGGCTTCAGATGGGGTGAATTTATTTACTGTTGACAGTATGTCTCCATTTTCTTTATTTATAAAATTAAATAAATATTTCTAGTGACAAGATTTCAAGTACTGTATTTGATATGTGAACAATATTATGAAAAGGATAGACTGCTAATCACTGTAAAGATGACACTTTAAGTTTCAGACAGGCACAATGAAAACACTATTACATAGAAGCTTTTGTCCAAAACCTGTACGTAACAGTCTTTTTGTTGTGCCTGCAACTCACGCTGTCATCTTTACAGTGAGTAGCAATTTGTCCTTTTCATAACATTGTTGATATTCAAAGCTGGGTTTTCTACTGTTTGTAGTTAAACTAGCTTACCTGATTTTCTGTTTCTTACTATAGGCTTATCCCTATTGTGTTAATTTGTTGATGAGATTTACTTACTTAGGGCTTCAGAGGTTTATGTTGCCCATCACTCTGTATTAATTTCTCATTTATTATTTGAGCTATAATGATTCAAGACACTGCAGTTGTTTCATAAATATTGCTGAAGCAATGCTCAACCAGACACATTTTTTGAATAAATGGTTTATTTCACTGTGGAAAGAATGTGGTTGGTTGCAGTTTTTTCTGCAGTAATATTTAATTAGTATTATTTGTACATTTGTAAACTGTTTGCAGCCATTCAGTATCTAAACTGCAAGTGGATCATGGTAAATTTTCAGCTTTCATTTTTTAGCCTGATGTTCAGCTTTCAAACAACCACCATGATTCTTTCTTAGCCTGCTCTGTGTTGAAGCACATCATTTTATTCACTAACGTTGTTATGATTTTGGCAGGGATTCAGTGTGGAGTGTGCTGACTGGTAGGGCCTATGATGGTACACCATCTATTGTTTTACATGATGTACGTGAAATTGAAACATGGATCCTGCGGTTACTGAGTGCACCAGTTCCAGTGCCTGGGAAGACAAGAGTGGAGGTAAGCATGTACTATATTTATTTCAGATTAAATAAATAAATAAAACTAAAGAAATACATGAGGGAGAGCTGTCTTAAAACCAGAAGTGGTGCAAAATGCAGTAGAAATATAAGATGCAAATTGGAAAGAGAAATAGAAATAAGTTTACTGACTAAAGAATCATACAATAAGGCATATGTTATTTCCCTGATTGATAAAGAGCTTATGGGCTTTAATATTCATATGTAAAGCATAAAAGTCATGGTTTGACATTATATTCAAATTGCATCCAATTTCTAATGTTCCCTTGCAAACAGGTGATATCATATTCAAATACTTTTTTCACTTAGTACTCCATTCATTATTTCAAGTGGTAAATGGACTTAGAGTTCCCAGTTATGTTATTTCTTTACTGTGCAAAAACTGTGTATAGAAGCAATACCATGCAGATTAATAGGAAATGACAGAGAAGAATGAACTTGATGGATTTCTTGACCTGTATTTCCTGTGGTACATTAATTTAAGTGGGTATTTGCTTGATTTTCTTTGGCCTTAACTGTGAAGAAAATTATGTCTTGTGAAATGTCTGTCTGTCTGTCAGCTGACTTTCAGTTGTTGTACTGATGATAAAAATCAATGAAAAGAAATAGTACTACAGCTATTGAAAATATGTAAAAATCAGTAATACTGAGTCAGATCTTGGAATTTTCACACTGCTTCTGCTCCAGAATTTATTGTGATATTAGCTGTAATAGTTAACATTGAAGTTGTTTTTGTGAACAGAAATTACACAAACATACAGTAAAAGTGCTGAAAAATGTAACAAAAAAAACTTCTGTTTTTTTTGTTGTTGTGAGTTGAAGAAATTGCTTTGTGTATGGAAACGTATCACAACATATCAACAGAACCACAAAACCATTCTGGAACCACCAGAAAAATATCAATATACTTTGATTCCTTGTTTTTAAAAATTCTGGCAAAATGAAGACTTGGGTAATCTTTATGGAGAGTCTCTTTGGAAAGGCACGTGTTGTAAACTTAAGGTCTGTAGGGAACACACCGAAAATTTCAGCTGATGGGTTCTTTCCTCTGCCTGGGCAGACAGTGCCCTTGTTAATAAGATAAATATGCACACTTTTTCCAAGGTCAAATTCAGTCAATCACTTATTATGTTCAAGAAATCTCATCATGATGGAGAGAATTCAGGGATGTGGGATGAGTCAGACTATACATCAAGATAGAAGCAGCTACTGCAGGCCACATCTGAAAAGTATGCTAACAATAAGTTACAACTAGTGCTAATCTGTTCACACTAATAATTATGAGAATCACTTCTGTATTACTTTATGTAAGTATGGTAGGAAAAAAGCAACTGCATTGTTGGTAAAGGGGGCTGTTAAGATCGTACTACTCCTCTTAAACAGTTTAGCTCCTGTTTTTTATCTTACACTTCGAACAGAGCGTATGTGAAAACTTATACAGAACACTGTCAGAGTTTATATTATGAAAATGCCAAATCTGTATAATACACATACTAGTTCCAGTGGAATTTACATCCTAGAGCCCAAATCTGACTGCCTTTTAAGAAGGTATATACGTGTGTTCAACAACTACTCCTGAGCTGCTGATTTCAGCCAAACTTTGTACACCTGTTACTTGCTATCTTGAAAGAAACATGGTTGGGATAAGAACCCCTACCTCCCAAAGGGGTTGGGAGTAGAGATGAAAAAGAAGCATAACACGATGGTGTGCAAATAAACAGACTGTATTCATCCAATATTTGAGAATAAGAGCACTTCGTTATTTGGAACAAACTTTAAATGTAATTTCAAAACTTTATGAAACTTTTTCTTGCTTACAGCACCCATAAAACGATGAAGGGAAAAAAGTTTACTGATTGCTACATTTTCACTGTTTGTGCACTAAAACTGCTGCATCAGCCTTGATCTTATAATTTATTACTTCTTTACCAATAACTCTATTCGCAACAAATTTTGCATATGGTATTGCCATATACTGGTAAATGTATGAGCAAAATTGAGGATCATTTGTGCAAAACTCACTTCATGCAAAGAAATAAAATTTTACAGGAGACACATTTAGTTAAGAATCAAGTTAAGAGGGAAAAATTTTTTACATTTAGCAACTTTTGTACAGTTCTGAATATGTTTTAATATAGTCTTTGCATATACACAAAGTTTTTATTGTTTATCAATTGCTGGGAGTAGAAAAACAGTCTTGTTTTTTAAAACTTGCTTTATGGTCAGACTAGATTAGTGATACTTGAATATTGAATGCCTGTTTTTTACATTAAAGTTTTAAGATAATATTTCTTTTTTCTCTTCTACACAACTTCAGGGATCCCTTCATCCTCATAAATACTCCGTGAAATGTCATGATCTTGATACTCTTCACCACTTGCAGAGAGTATATCACTGTAGAAACTTGCTACATCCTATGGAATAGTAAAGAAATGTATGACCTTCATTACATCCTTATTTTTTCTGCACTCACGTGAGTTATTTCAGGAATAATAAGAGCACGTTTCATGGGTTTGAACGGAGGACTGCTCTTCTTGGAACATCATAAAGTGTTTCTGATACATATAAATACGTCATTTTAACATCACCTTGATCCTTACCATTCTCTGTGGGTTACTGCTTGTACATACATCATTTTGTGCATAAAAGACTTCTCCAATAGAGAGCTTTTGCAGAGATCGACAATTTTTACAGTGTCTTCAGAGTAAATATTCAGGAATACCCCTAATGGCTTTGGCAAGCTAAGTTGTGTAAAGTGAATTTGTGTTGGATGATGATAATGATGATGATTATGAGAGAAGGGACAGGGTGACACCCTGTGGCAGCCAGCACTTAGCCTACTCCACACAAGTAGCAGCAAGGGGGCTGCCAAGCTTAATGTTCTCATCTGATGGATGGATCACCATCAACAGTGTCACATGCCTTCACTTCATGACACATGGAATAGAGGTTTGGTACTTAAACAAGGATATTTGCACAAAGTCTGGTGATCAGGAACTTCATGCCACCACTTCTCCTCCCCTTACTGGCCAAATACAGGCAGTGAAAATTTTTTCCACCACCAGAATTCCAACAGGCTTACCCCCAGGTCAAGTGCCACTGCACAAGCGAGCATTAGTGACATTAGCCACAGAGGCAGTTGAGAAGCATTTTAATTTATCAATTCTTTTGCACTAATACTTTTCACAACACATTTTGCAGACACTATACATATATACCACTGAATGTATCTGCTTATCATTGCATATGGTTCAGGAGATATGACATCAAGAGCACTGAGATGTGTGAAAAACTAGATTTTCTTAAAACGGATTATGAATTACCTGGACTGTACTCATTCAGTGTTTGACAATGAGAGCAGTTAGTGACTTCCAAAAATTTTGATCATAATTTCAAACCTTTTATAAACTTTTTGTTGCTTACAGGCCTAACATCGAATATTTAACACATTTACTCATTTGTAAAGTAATCAGAACTCTGGAACTGTTTTATACAGGATGGTTCAGTTCTTTAAAGAATTGGGTGATTACTGGCTACTTACAATATGAAAAGAAGCACTCTGGGGTTAAGAATCACCTACATCCTGCAGGGGTGGGAAGGAAGAAAGGGGATGACACGGAAGCACAACTCAGGAACTCCTAGAGCAATTCAACCAAATTTGCTGGTCACATGTCTTCTTATTTGCATAATAATACTGCTGGAGTAAGATTCTCCTTTATCACTAGGAATGGGATTGTGAATGAGAAGGCGTGATATAAAAATGTTTGAAATTTTCCTATTGGTATTTATTTCGTGTGGTTAGTTGATATGGACTGCTTTCAAAAGTGTGAAGTGCAATTTGTCTCTTGTTTGTGATGTTCACTGTATCAACCAAGTACAAGAATAAGCACCACAGCAAGCCAATAATTTTGTCAGCATGTTTTGTGACATAAGATCAAGCCATGTGGCTGAATAACACAGGTAAATTTAACGCCCTTTCTTGGTTGTGTGGTGTAAAGGAGCAGAGAATCAGACATATGTGTGCAATGCATATGTGACATACACATATGTTCAACCTCTCCTCATAAGCCCCTAGAATGATTTCATTCAAACTTTGTACACATGTTACTAACTATCTGGAAAGAAACACTATGGGGTTAGAACCGATCATCATCCTAAAGATGGGGTTGATGGATAGAGAGAGATGGAGGAGGAAGTGGGTAAAGAAAGGGGGAAAAAACATGGACAGAGAGAGGAGGGAGAAGGAGATGGACTACCCTGGGTTTCTCAGTTAGTATTGTCAGAAGTATGGGAGCAGCTGATAAAGTATTCTTGTACTTTGTTTGTGATTATCCTGGAATTCTCAGTTCTCTGCCTGTTGTCTATCAGCACCCTGTTACAGACTTTTGCACCCAAGTATAGAACTTCCTTGAACTGGGCTATTTATTTTTTACAGGTATCAAACTACTATTTTCACATAGTAGTTGCATTATTATCTTAAGGCAATCCTGTAAATATCCCTGCACAGTGGCTGCATGTTTAAGTACAGGAGCACAATTTAAGTAGCTGGTACAGACACAAGTATTTCTCCAGCAAGAAAATCATGCATCCAAAAATTCACCAACATATGTATTAAGTGCCCTAGACATGATTAAGTATAATGACTATTGTTCTACACTAACACTTGCACCATTACTTGCATAAATCAAAATATCAAATGTAATCCCCAAAGCTTTCTGTGGAGCACCCAGTTCCTTGCAAGTGGGAAATGGTCCTACACTGATAGTGAAACTACATGGTGGAGATAACATGCAAGCATCCTCAAGAGACAGTGTGTCAAACACAGTGAGATTAATCTTGGCAACATGAATGCAACAAGGCATTTGCTTGATTAGTATCCAAGGTCTGTTTGGAGTTACAACTTATTACCTAGATGGATCATATGGTGTTTGCCCCTAAAGTTGTCTGTGGACTGCAGTGTTTCACACAAGGGTAGTGTGTGTACACCTTCAATATATATGTGCTCTAGACTTAAGGCATTGATAAATTGAGTACTGGGTTTCAAACCTTCCTTGAATTGAATTCTCAATCCCTGTTCATAAGCTTTTACGGCATCCATATTTTCATGGACTCCTTAATTATGTTGCCATAGAAACTTGGAGCATGTAAATCAAAATTGATCTTTGTGCAACTAATTTCAAGATTATACTCCACACAATACACAAATTATGGTTGAACTCTATAAAACAAAAGTGCATAAGACCACCTGAAGAAGATGCATGGGCTAGTAATGAAAATAATGCGAACGGAACTTGTCAACACAGCAGAAAACTATGAAAATCAATGAGACTGTTAAACCATCAAAAGCCAGTATTTATGTTACTAGCTAGTTGTAAATTACATGAGAATGCTGTATCATGATATGTTTTATTATGGCTAAGGCTGTGTTTGAACACAACCTGAACTGTTCAAACAGTATACATCACAGTTCTGGAAATCTCAGTATGAACAGTTTATGTCACAGTTACGGAAATCATGGGTTCTGTTTGAACTTATTCTCTTTTGTGAATATGGATACTCTTCAGACTCGTAAGTATATTGACAGTATATTCTGCATTCTTTTAAGGTTAATTGTGTTTCTGAGAAGTTACTGTACTAAACACTAGAACAGTAATAATCCATAAGAAGCAGTCTGCTTTTGATGTAATACATGGCTTTTAAATAGTTCATCTTTGTCCAAGATAAAAATGAGAGAAGTTGTTCTACTTACAAGTTGTGGTGTTCCTGTCTGAGACACTAAACATATAAACTGTTGTGTTATGTATGTTCTGTATGAGTGTGTAAAATGATAGTGATAGTGAGGAAGATAACTGATTTCACCAACTTTATTTCTCCTTTACTTCCATCAGTGGTATGGCATCTAATTTTGTAGTGCACTGAAATAATTACACATTGAGTAATGCTTATTCAAATGATTTTACTGACATACTGTCAACTACTGCAATTTCACATTAAATTTGTCAGATGCTTTCTTTATATTGTTTTCACAGGTGGAAGTCTTGTCACCAAGCATTCGTCCACCACTCGTATTTGCTCTTCCTGATCACACACGCTTTTCCTTGGTGGACTTTCCATTGCATTTGCCATTAGAATTATTGGGTGTTGATATATGTGTGAAAGTCCTTACACTCATACTTCTTGAGAATAAGGTAAGTTGCTGTGAAATATTAATGACAGTGCAACAGAATGTATCAATTTATAAGCACCATGCAATTGCACCTGAATAATTTCCACGAAGCTAATAAGCACCAGTCTAGAATAACTTTTTAGCTTTCATTTTCATCATTGTCTTGGCTGCAGTGGCTAACCTAAGGTACTTTCAGAACATGAAATGTACCCTGGGTGTCTATTCTGCTGATTAATGTTTCATTTCTGTCTCAAGGGTCTAATTTTTACTGGGGCTGTAAGAATTATGAATTCTATGATAATGTAGCTATACTTATTCGTTGTTTTGACAAACAATTTTTGGACAGTCTTAAGACGTTTTTCAGCTTATCTGTCCCAAAAGAAAATGTAATTACAAAAAATGCATATCTGTTGAGTAATACTCTATTGAGACTAGATGTAGATTATAGTTGTATAAGCATTAGCTGAGTATCATACATAGTACATACAGGGTATTTAAAAAAAAGTGCCCCATATTCTTACAGGAGATAGCAGAGATAGTACTGCTCACAAACTGAAAGAAAGATTCTCTAAATACGTGTTCATAAACAAATGCATTTTTAAGATATGGATCATTTTATCCTATGATAGCCCCTGTTGACACTATAAGGAATGGTCAGTGCAGTTACCCCTTTAGAATATGATTTGTGCTTCCACTTCTTCACACACTTGTTTCAGAATCATCTTTAACTCATTCTGCCGTATCTAGTGTGTGACCTGAGTGAAGTCTACCATGATCCCCTGTCTTTGTTACAACTGCCCCTGTGCCTGCAAGTTTATAAGCGCTATATCTGCCATCCCTGTGCATGCAAGTTTATAAGTGCTTTGTCTACCAACATCATCACACTCAGAGGATTAAATACAATCACAAACAAAAAATGAGCAATGAATGTCAGCAGAAAGATAGCTTCCACCTTTTTGTACCAAATATTCTTGACGCAAGTATTGTGGTCCATATCTCAACAAGTATTTTTTTCCATACAAGTGTTTATGTGACTCTTTTTGGGATTTTGTCCAGTATTCTCTCTTGTAAGAATATGGGTCTCTTCTTTTTAAGATGCCTTGTATTAAGCACTTTTCGCAGTGGAATTTTCTTTGGTGATGATGATCATAAAACTGAGCAAAGTGCTTTTTAAAATAAAGAATAATGACAGGTTTGTAATTATATAATGCAGTTTCTAAATTACCCAAAAGCTTTTCAACAGCACCTACATAAAATTTGTGAATTGTTAATTGGGCTGTTTGTTTCTTACAAGGTACAACAGATTTTTATTTTTTTTTATTTTAACACATTTCATTCATTTCTCTTTCTGCTTGTGATTTTAGGTTTTTCCAGTGTAGGAAAATCTTGAATAGTTCTTGGGTATTAGATGACGTCATCTGACTGAATATCCGAGGACTATGCAGGATTTCTGTTTTTTATAACTTTGGTCACAAATCTATCTTTAGACTGTTTTGTTTCTGTAAACAACAAGAAGCATGGAATTAATGCAGTGTCAACATTGGGCAAGAAAAATATGTTTGTTGCATTTTGAAAGTAAATCATGTTGCAAATCTTTTTTCTTGCCTATTTTATGGTAGGTATTTATTCCCTGGATTCAGTAGTATCAAAGGAAACTTCTATTTAGAAAACTAATGTATATGAGACAGAACTGCTGGCCAGTACTTACCTGTTGGAGGAGGGTGAAATGTTTAGAATTACCAATAGACATCTGCAAAAGTAGAGCTGAAGACCTTATCCTAATTTTTGGAACTATTAGTTTCTTCATCATGGGGGAGAGGTGTAGAGGGGGGAAGTTTAAAGAGGATAGGCAGGTCACTTGGACCCCAGGATGAGAGGAACACATCTATAGTGAGAATGGGAGCCAATTATTGAGTATGGTTGCTGACCAGAGACTCTTACCTGGTTATGTTCGCTAAGAAGAGAGAGAGAGACAGGCAGAGAAAAGATTGGAAAAAGAGATGTTTCAGACCATAACAGAGACACTCAACAGATTCCTATAGGGGATTTTGCAAGAATGGCATTATATTCAAGAGAACCTAGCTCCCACAGTGTTCCAAGAACCCATGTTCAAGTACAAGTCAAGAAGCAAAGGAGGAAAATGATTCTTGTAAATAGTGACTGCTTTACTATACATCCTGCGGTGGCTTGTGGCAAGCAAAAGTAGTTATAAATGTTACCAGACTATGATCTTATATATCACGCCTTTCCAAACAATGGAAAATTTAGGATGGAGTATTGACAGTATTATTAAAAGGATTGGTTGCTACTCACTGTGTAGGGGAAATGTTGAGTTGCAGATAGCCTGCTATTCCACTAACACTCCCTCAGTCTTTTTTCCCCCTCCTCTATTTCTCTCCTTTTCCACTCTGCTCCACCCCGTTCACCCCTCCTCCTCCCATCTAGCTATCCGAATATACCTAGTTGCCCTGTCTGGTCCCCATTACATCCCTGCGTGCTCCCACAAGCAACACCGTAGCCTCCCTGACCCTACCCTTCTATCCCTCCCCCTCCCTGCCTCAGCCTCCTCCTTACCCCCACCACCCAGATTGCTTCTCCCATTATGTGCAGTTGTTCACAGTCCATCCTCAGAGGCCAGAAACAGAATATGGCCTTTTGGCCGAAAGACCACATGTTTAGCAGTCTTTTGTTGTGCCTGTCTTTGACTCAGCATCTCTTCTACTTCTACATGGTGGGTATCAGCCTACACTTTTCATAATATTGTCATCATATCATGCCATCTGAATGAATTCTGATGTTGTAAGGCTGGCATCTGTTATTGTGATTAAACTGCTTTGGCTTTAAAGCTGCACTGAGCTATTGTTCGTATTTGTACTATTATTCTATTGTGTCTAATAGTTCCCCAATGGTAGATCATTTGGTAATCTAAATTTAGAACTGGTAATTGACCCTTGCACTCTCTCTACATGAAAAAAAAGAATATTGTTTTCTAACGAAAGAAAGCAATGCCTACAAATTTTTTATGTGAAAACTCTTAAAGCTTTTAAATAAAACAAACATTATTGACATTGTGTATCTTTATTCTTCATGTCTACATATCTGTTTCTCAACTTAATCACTCTGGTGATGAACACATGTCTCCCAATGAGAGACCAGCTTGTTGATGTCGTCATTGTAGAATCTTTGACATCGTTGATGGAGCCACACCCTCACCTCTTCTTGCACAACTTAATCACTATCAAAGTGAAGTTCTCAAATGTGTTCTTTAAATTCTGAAAATTGAATGGGCCCAAGTCAGGATTGTATGGAGGATGATAAATGACAATGAACCCAAGGCATCAGATTTGTTGCTGAAGTCACAGCACTTAGGTGTCATGCTGAAGAAGAGTGCGCTCCATGTGTGGATGAACTCTTCAAATTCAAAACTTGATTACAGCTTGCTGTTTCTAACGCACTGACATAGTTACATTACACACCACCATGTTACATGCTTCAATTTGAAGTCCTCTAGTTGCAGAGGGCTGCAAATATGTAGATATGAAAAATAAAGATGTAAAATGTTAATAACATGTGTTATGTGATTCTTGAGTTTCTCCCGGCTTTTTTGATAATCAAAATATCCACGGGTGTGCTGCCGGTCTATAGTGTCCAACAGGCACAATATTTCGGCGATCATACATGTCGCCATCATCAGGTGAACTGACGGACTGAGCTCCTGTGAACGTGCCGGCACGGAGATCCGTACGCTATGGCTGCTCAGAGGGAACTGGGTTCGGTTGCGACAGCGGCCGATTTAAATACCCTCCGCCCGCGGCGCGTTCCCTCCGCCGTCCGCGCCCCGCGCCACAGTCGCGCGGTGGAACAGATTGCGACGGCGTCTGAGATGACGTCGGTGTGATGGCTCTGTCCGCCGTGGTCGTCACAACTATACGTTTGCTCGACTTACTCTTGATTGACCCAATCGCTGGTTCCCAAGCCTTCCTAAGATTATAGCCACCGTCACGGTTTATGAGGTCATCATTGGTGCATATTTCGATGGCCTCTCTAACAATGCTGTCCCAGTATCTCGACGTCTGTACCAGAATCCTCGTGCGGTCATACTCCATGGCGTGATTTTCCGACAAACGATGTTCAGCGACCGCCGACTTGCTTGGATACATCAGTTGAGTGTGCCTCTGGTTTTCACGGCATTGATCCTCGATGGTACACATCGTCTGACCAATATACGACTTGCCACATTGACGCAGAATCTGGTACACGCCGGCCTTCCTCAAACCGAGGTCATCTTTGGCGCTCCCCACCAGTGCACGAATTTTATTTGGAGGACAAAACACAGTTCCGACCCGGTGTTTCTTCAGAATGCGGGCTATTTTCCCCGAGAGTGCGCCTGTGTATGGAATAAATGCAGTGCCTACCTCCTCCCTCGTGACTTCATCTGTCTCAACAGGTTGTGCTGCAGTGGGTGGGCGGAGAGCACGTTGAATCTGCCACTCTGAGTACCCATTTCTTCGAAATACAGTTCTCAGATGTTCCAATTCCTGGGGTAGACTCTCTGCATCAGAGATAGTGCGTGCCCTATGTACTAGAGTTTTAAGTACTGCATTCATCTGTGACGGATGGTGGCAGCTGTCTGCGTGCAAATACAGATCAGTGTGCGTTGTCTTCCGATACACCCCATGACCTAGGGTGCCGTCAGCCCTTCTCTTCACCAAGACGTCAAGGAAAGGTAATTTACCCTCCGTTTCAGTCTCAATAGTGAATTTGATGTTGGGGTGTATGGAGTTTAGATGTGTAAGGAAGTCAAGGAGTTTGTCCATACCATGTGGCCAAATGACGAACGTGTTGTCCACGTAACGGAAAAAGCAAGTAGGTTTCCATACGGATGACGACAGGGCTTCCTCCTCGAAGTTCTCCATGTACAAATTTGCTACCACCGGTGAGAGTGGGCTACCCATGGTGACTCCTTCCGTTTGTTCGTAGTATTCTCCATTAAAAAGAAAATACGTGGAAGTCAAGACATGCCTAAAAAGTTCTGTGGTCTTCTCGTCAAACTTCTGACTAATCAATTCTAGTGACTCTCGCAGGGGTACCCTCGTAAACAATGAAACAACGTCAAAACTCACCATGATATCTGACTCATCCAACCTGAAGCTATCAAGGCGTTTAACAAAATCCACGGAATTACGGATGTGATGAGGGCATTTACCCACATAAGGACTTAATTTTCCCGTCAGGTATTTGGCCAACAAATATGTAGGTGCCCTGATGTTGCTGACAATGGGGCGTAATGGTACCCCCTCTTTGTGAACCTTCAGGAGTCCATATAGTCTAGGTGGTACCGGACCTTGGGGTAACAATTTCTTAGCGTCACCCTCCGGTAAATCTGCGTCCTTGAGAAGCGCCCTCATCTTGTTCTCCACCTTCTTTGTAGGGTCAACGCTGATCTTCCGGTAGGAATCGTCATTTAGCAGGCTCTGCATCTTATCAGTGTAGTCCTTATGGGAGACAACAACTGTAGCATTGCCTTTGTCAGCCGGTAAGACAACAATTTCAGAGCGCTCCCTCAGATCACGAATGGCCGTGGCGCGGGGTGCAGACGGCGGAGGGAGCTCGCCGCGGGCGGAGGGTATTTAAATCGGCCGCCCGGCAACCGAACCTAGTTCCCTCTGAGCAGCCATAGCGCACAGATCTCCGTGCCGGCACGTTCACAGGAGCTCAGTCCGTCAGTTCACCTGATGATGGCGACATGTATGATCGCCGAAATATTGTGCCCGTTGGACACTATAGACCGGCAGCACACCCGTGGATATTTTGATTAACACGTGTTATATTTAAAAAGCATTAAGAGCTTTCACATAAAAAATTGAAGGCATTACTATTCAGCACGCCATCATACAATACAGTGCTTTTGGGGATGCATCCTGTAGCAGCACATCAGGTGTTAAATAACAGTAATTTAACTTGCAACTATGACCTTACATCTCAGAAATTACCAGACACATTGGAGGAAAGTGCATCAGTTGTAGCTTTTATTGTATATTCTGAAACCCTGATTTTGAAATTAGGTATCAAGAAATGCAAATGCATAATAATAGCATTCTCTATGCTAATGTTGTTCCCTGTTTGTTTAATTTTAGTGGTTTTTGTGAATATAATCTAATATTGGTTTTATCCTGCAGCTGGTGCTACAATCACGAGATTACAATGCCTTGTCCATGTCTGTGATGGCATTTGTAACAATGATTTACCCATTAGAGTATATGTTCCCTGTGATACCTCTCTTACCAACATGTATGAGCTGTGCTGAACAAGTAAGTTATAACCAAATGTTGTAGTAGTTTGATGCTTAGTCTCTTAACATATTCCTGTAGCTGACTCTGCACTGACTTATTTCAGCTATTACTTGCACCGACTCCTTTCGTCATTGGTATACCAGCCAGTTTTCTAATGTACAAAAAGAATTTTAGGTAAGTAGAAAACTTATGTTAAATACTCTTTGTGTTGAAATTTTATATACTGAGTGATCCCTGAATTTTTATCAGAGATTAACGAAGTGCCACCTTTCATTTTATTGTCTTGCCTACATCAACAGTCCTATTTGACACTGTTATAATGGTAGTTCCCTAGTAATCTTGTGGTATGTTCATCCAGGCTATGTAGAATGTGCCATTGATTATCATTGTGCAGACAGGGACTGCTTCAGTGGCAGGCTGAGGTGTTACACAGGATCTTATGAGTGCTGTTTGAGAGTGAGTTGGAAAGTTCTAGGCTTGGAACACCGAGAAAGTGCATCATATAATACTGAGCAATTAGCCAGTGGAAGCTCTAAGATAGCTGATGACATAAGGTACAACAGAGAAGGATTTTGATATATTTTACATGTAGAATCATCTCCAAAATCATCTCCGACAAATATCTACAGCAAATGGATGCCACATTTAATAAATGATAATGGAACCCAACAGGAAAATAAATTTCAATTTTTGAAAGAATTGAACAGTTCTTATTCACTGACTTGTTACTCTAAATCAGAAGTGGACTCCCCACCCCAAGTGAGAGATGAAAGAGCACTCAAATAATAATAATAATAATAATAATAATATTGTACTTCATCAGGAATTTGCATCTACTTACAAATGTGCACTGATAACAAGAAAACTAAGGGATTTGAAGTACAAATTGTTGGAGTATTCACTGTCTTCCCCATATCAGATATCTTTTGATTTCAACTTTTTCCCACATCTAATTAAATTTGTGATCAGAAAACATTTTGAGTTCAGTGAAAAGATTGTGACATACGTATTTTGTAGACCTTCCAGAACCACACTTGAAAAATGGGCTCTGCTCACTGGAAAAAAATTTATGAAGTCTATTGACCTAGAAGGAAGGCACAGCCACAGGGAAATAAATGTTTGTTTTTAATCAGAAAATACAATCTTTCTCTACCAGATTGAGAATGTTTCACATTGCCCTTGTATATGACTGAAAATTGATTGATGGCTATGGGTACATGCAAGACAAATCTGATGACAAGATTCATTGTTGTATTGAAAGGTACAGTTGTTATTTGGATCAAAGTCCTTAATTGCCAAATTAATCTGGTCCATAATGAAATCACAGGACCAGAGTACCAGTTATGTGTTGTTCTGTATGCACCAGCGAACATCGCTCTTGCACACAGACACACTCGTGTGTGTGTGTGTGTGTGTGTGTGTGTGTATTTGCACATATATTATTCTTTTGGAGATTTTACTGATTGTGTCAAAAAAGTTATAAAGTGTAGTAATTCATTAATTTGTTTGTTCACACTATTTCCACCACATCAGTGTGACCAATGCCCAGTGTGTAGTAGAGGAAAACAATAGTGAGATATTGTAAGGTAAAGAAATTTATGATACTGAAACTATTGCAAAATAAGATTAGCAGCTGATGATTAGAGAGTTGGTGTCATATGACGAATCATTTCGAGTAAAATACTCACAAATAATTCCTGAACTTCATGATTCTAAATTCATAAATAGTTTTCTCAAGTATCTTTGCAGTATACAGTGTGTAACGAAAACACAGAGGAATAAAATATGTTAAAATGGGTGTGGATCTGGAAATGCTTTAGTTCCATGTTAGAGTTCATTTTCTACTTCTCTTCATGATAGTCATTGTAGGCTTAAACTTATTTGTGTTCATTCAAAATTTTTGAAAACAGTAGGCCTATCATTGTTCAAAACAATCGTTCTCTGATTTCACTGTATAATAACATGAGATATATGTTATGTTTTAAAATTTTTAGATGCTTACAAATCTATATTTTTGAAAATTTTCATAAGTTATGAGTGTTGTGAATAACTCATTTTGTAGCTAATCAATGTTTGTGACTCACAGTTACTGCTAATGAACAGATCAACCCAAATTTCATTGTATATCAACTCAAATAAATGTACATTTTTGGGAATTTTCAGAGATTACCTTTGTTGTGTGCATTAGTCAGCAAGCTTAGTTTAAATTTACAGGGTGTATACGACCCGGAACAACCGGGAGATCCGGGAAAAACCCGGGAATTGTTTAGAATTCCGAGAATGTTTCATTGTTTTAGTTTCCAGTTAAATTTTTTTGATTTTGGCTGGTAGGAACCAATACTCCAACAAAGGATATTACTGTATCCCGCTATTGCAGAATAATACTGCAGCAACAAAACATGAACGAGAGGGGGCAGAAACAACTTAAGTTGCAAAGGAAATGCGCCGTATACAACAAGAAGACACAGTGCTCATACAAGCGTCTGCCAACACCAAAGTGTGTCAAAGGCTTTAGGATGACTGTGCAATGCTTCATAACAACAAATTACTCCTGTGAGCATGACGTGACAACTGTTTAAATTAGATTTGTTTGAGCAGTTGTGGGCAGGCTCTTGCGCATGCGCATTTGAGTTGCGTATGAGTAGTACCTTCTTTTGCTTCTGGTTACAGAAGTATGGCTGGACGCCACTACTTAATATTGCCCCGGTTCGGAAATATAGTAAATCTGGCGCTGATGCCCAGAGCAGTGTTTATGTTCAGTGATTTTGTTGTTTCCTCTTCGTTTATTGCTCTCACGTTAAATGAATTAAAATATGTTCACGTAATTATGGAAGGCTAAAATATGATGAAATAAAAGAAATTATTCAGATAGTGAAGGGAGACGAAAATTTAATAGTCATGGGTGACTGGAATTCGAGTGTAGGAAAAGGGAGAGAAGGAAACGTAGTAGGTGAATATGGATTGGGGCTAAGAAATGAAAGAGGAAGCCGCCTGGTAGAATTTTGCACAGAGCACAACATAATCATAGCTAACACTTGGTTTAAGAACCATGAAAGAAGGTTGTATACATGAAAGAACCCTGGAGATACTAAAAGGTATCAGATAGATTATATAATGGTAAGACAGAGATTTAGGAACCAGGTTTTAAATTGTAAGACATTTCCAGGGGCAGATGTGGATTCTGACCACAATCTATTGGTTATGACCTGTAGATTAAAACTGAAGAAACTGCAAAAAGGTGGGAATTTAAGGAGATGGGACCTGGATAAACTGAAAGAACCAGAGGTTGTACAGAGTTTCAGGGAGAGCCTAAGGGAACAATTGACAGGAATGGGGGAAAGAAATACAGTAGAAGAAGAATGGGTAGCTTTGAGGGATGAAGTAGTGAAGGCAGCAGAGGATCAAGTAGGTAAAAAGACGAGACCTAGTAGAAATCCTTGGGTAACAGAAGAAATATTGAATTTAATTGATGAAAGGAGAAAATATAAAAACGCAGTAAATGAAGCAGGCAAAAAGGAATACAAACGTCTCAAAAATGAGATTGACAGGAAGTGCAAAATGGCTAAGCAGGGATGGCTAGCGGACAAATGTAAAGACGTAGAGGCTTATCTCACTAGGGGTAAGATAGATACTGCCTACAGGAAAATTAAAGAGACCTTTGCAGATAAGAGAATGACTTGTATGAATATCAAGAGCTCAGATGGAAACCCAGTTCTAAGCAAAGAAGGGAAAGCAGAAAGGTGGAAGGAGTATATAGAGGGTCTATACAAGGGCGATGTACTTGAGAACAATAGTATTGAAATGGAACAGGACGTAGATGAAGATGAAATGGGAGATACGATACTGCGTGAAGAGTTTGACAGAGCTCTGAAAGACATGAGTCAAAACAAGGCCCCGGGAGTAGACAACATTCCATTGGAACTACTGACGGCCTTGGGAGAGCCAGTCTTGACAAAACTCTACCATCTGGTGAGCAAGATGTATGAAACAGGCGAAATACCCTCAGACTTCAAGAAGAATATAATAATTCCAATCCCAAAGAAAGCAGGTGTTGACAGATGTGAAAATTACCGAACAATCAGTTTAATAAGCCACAGCTGCAAAATACTAACATGAATTCTTTACAGACGAATGGAAAAACTGGTAGAAGCAGACCTCGGGGAAGATCAGTTTGGATTCCGTAGAAATGTTGGAACACGTGAGGCAATACTAACCTTACGACTTATCTTAGAAGAAAGGTTAAGAAAAGGCAAACCTATGTTTCTAGCATTTGTAGACTTAGAGAAAGCTTTTGACAATGTTAACTGGAATACTCTCTTTCAAATTCTGAAGGTGGCAGGGGTAAAATACAGGGAGCGAAAGGCTATTTACAATTTGTACAGAAACCAGGTGGCAGTTATAAGAGTCGAGGGACATGAAAGGGAAGCTGTGGTTGGGAAGGGAGTAAGACAGGGTTGTAGTCTCTCCCCGATGTTATTCAATCTGTATATTGAGCAAGCAGTAAAGGAAACAAAAGAAAAATTTGGAGTAGGTATTAAAATCCATGGAGAAGAAATAAAAACTTTGAGGTTCGCCGATGACATTGTAATTCTGTCAGAGACAGCAAAGGACTTGGAAGAGCAGTTGAATGGAATGGACAGTGTCTTGAAAGGAGGATATAAGATGAACATCAACAAAAGCAAAACGAGGATATTGGAATGTAGTCGAATTAAGTCGGGTGATGCTGAGGGAATTAGATTAGGAAATGAGACACTTAAAGTAGTAAAGGAGTTTTGCTATTTGGGGAGCAAAATAACTGATGATGGTCGAAGTAGAGAGGATATAAAATGTAGACTGGCAATGGCAAGGAAATCGTTTCTGAAGAAGAGAAATTTGTTAACATCGAGTACAGATTTAAGTGTCAGGAAGTCATTTCTGAAAGTATTTGTATGGAATGTAGCCATGTATGGAAGTGAAACATGGGCGATAAATAGTTTGGACAAGAAGAGAATAGAAGCTTTCGAAATGTGGTGCTACAGAAGAATGCTGAAGATTAGATGGGTAGACCACATAACTAATGAGGAAGTATTGAATAGGATTGGCGAGAAGAGAAGTTTGTGGCACAACTTGACCAGAAGAAGGGATCGGTTGGTAGGACATGTTCTGAGGCATCAAGGGATCACCAATTGAGTATTGGAGGGCAGCATGGAGGGTAAAAATCGTAGAGGGAGACCAACAGATGAATACACTAAGCAGATTCAGAATGATGTAGGTTGCAGTAGGTACTGGGAGATGAAGAGGCTTGCACAGGATAGAGTAGCATGGAGTGCTGCATCAAACCAGTCTCAGGACTGAAGACCACAACAACAACAACAACAAAATATGTTATTAGTTTTAGGTTTTATTTCCACCTTGCTGACAGTCAAACATTAATCGCCTTGCAGTACAATGAAGCTATTTTTGTTGGTTTGCTAAAGAGATTTGGCTTTCATTAGTCTTTTGTGCTTTATTTGAAACAAAGTGTTTAATTTCACACTATTGACTAGTTTCAAATGTTTGCTGCATTTCAAGTGAATGTATGCCATTATGCTATAATAAAGAGTCAAACATGAGATAATACTGTACTGGTACAAATCTGGACATATGAATGTGCATTTTAAGCCGAATTATGCATTTTAGTATGGTTCACAAAATTCCAATGCTCATGAAGTATCCTCTGATGTCTTGTTTCTTTTATGACATAATGTAAGATCTTGTAATGTTTTACACGTACGAACATATGGGCTTCCTGCGTCATTATAGCTGCGTAAGCGCGGTGACACCTATTATCTGGTGCTCTCTTCCAACTACTAAAACAAACCTATTTCTAACAGGTCGCAGGAAAATATTGGGAATGGTGGTTTGAAAAATGTTACATTCAAACCAAATTTCCTTTTACGCAAGATGAACTATGTAGGAGAATGTATGATGAGTTTCTTAAATCACTAAGCGTTTGACTCTCATTTAAAAATCAACTCTTTGAGGACGACCATTTAGAAGAATTTTGAGCCCAGAAGATCAGACATTTATGTCGTTATTAAAAATTTTACTGGCACATTTTTGTCATGTATCTTCAAGTGTAACGTGCACAAAAAAGATCAACATTATATGTGGAAGCTTAGCTTCTCCTCCAGCTTATTAATCTTCGAGACCAATATTATATGTGAATGCTATGTATATTAATTTAAACCATTAACTTTTCTTATTTGTGTGTTCACACTACTTAAAAGTGATCTTGCTATTGGCTGACTACATCACGTATCCTATGCTGCCATCAGCTGGCGAGATCACATGACATGAGCTATGACTGGCTTACGCAATCTCAATTTCAATGCTTCAGAAAGTGACATGCAGTGTTTGGTGGCATTCAGATTTATACCTTTGTAATATGGAAGTATGCAGCGTACATGTTGCTGCACATCAAAGGTCTTTCAAAACGTGCTCCCCCCCCCCCCCCCCCCCCCCCCCCAAGTTTCGTTTTCTAAAGTGCAGGGAAATTCTACATTATATAAAACCATAAACATTCAAAGAATTGATGAGTTTTACAGTGCCGAGGAAGAGTATACTGCCACTTAAGATGGAGAAAGTGTATTTTTAACCGGGAAATCCGGGAAAAATCCGGGAGGTTTTTTTCCGTGTCGATGTATACACCCTGATTTATCTCTTCACTGCTCTGTAAAACAGCACCACCCACAGTGCAGCCCCACTGTGAATGCTGTTCTTGAACATGGGATGAGTTACTTGATGTTCATAAGCAGGTGGAAATGCCACAGCTACTGCTAAACAGTTGGCAGCTGCTGCAAATTGATCTGTTGGAAGAGCTCCTGAGAGCCATGACCAGTACTCATGGTACCAAAGGCACTTTAATATCCTACCTCTCCTGTGGATCCTGTTTCCTCTGTGGGAAATACGGGACCTGTTATTACTCATCCACTTGACTGTGAGTGGCATGTCAGTGGTAGATCTAGGCATCCCTTAACTAACCAACAAGTTTGAGGTGCTGCCTATCAATGAAACTGAAACTGAACCAGTGGGATTAACTTCACATGTTTTGAGGAAACATGCTTTGAGGAAACATGCTTTGTCCTGTGTCAAGAAGAGGCAAATGCAAAAGGTTGAGAGTCTATTAATCATTAGCAGGTCAAAAGTACAGCAAATAATGGCACCACTTAGGTAAATGGCAGCAAGGGTGTATACCTTGGGTCCCCATTCGGCATGCTGAAGAGGCTATTCCAGCAATTGTTGACAAAACAGGGTGCAGCCAACTGGTGGTTGTGGTCCACGTGGGAACAAATGATGCCTGTGTTCTAGGCTCTGAGGTCATACTTTGAGCATTCCAATGACTAGAAGAGAAGGTTGAGCAGACCAGGCTTGAACACAGAGTTTCAACAAAGCTCACATTTGGCAGCGCTGTCCCAGAACTTCTTGTCACCACATGGTACTAAGTCAAGTGGAAGGGTTGATTCAATGACTTCAAAGGTTCTGTGACAAGCGGGGTTGCAACTTCCTGCACTTGAGCCTTAGGGAACTGTTATGTTCCCCTAAATGGGTCAGGTGTGCAATACACATCAGATGCTGCAATGCAGGTAGCTGAGTGTATGTAGGGTGCACACAATGTAGGACACCCAGAAGTATCAGTGTAAAGTCCAATAGAATGACCCTCACAGGTGAGAGTATTAAAATCCTAGTAGTAAACTTCCAGAGCATTCACAATAAAGTGCCAGAGTTTGAAGTGCTCCTGAAAAACAGTGAAGCTAACATAATACTATAGTCTGATCCACGAATGATGACAGGTCACATATGTTGAGGCACGGACACAGATTGCATTGTTGACAATTCCAAGCAGCAGTTGCGGTGTGCCCATGTGCATACTGTCAACTTGAAGAATGCATTTATTCTGCAAATTATCTCTCTCGCTTGCTTAGGCAGAATTTATCACTTACCACCACAATCAGCGATGACAGCTCGCAACAAATGGAATTGAAATTCACTAAACAACTTGCTGTGAACACGTCTGCTGCTCGCATTAGCTATGGCAGTCACAACAGAGTGCTGAGAACATGCTGAAAGCTCATTGGCTGTCAGAGAATGCATGATGTAGGTGTACAGAGCAAGCCTAAACTTGACCGTCATCATTCATGACTCCAACTATAGGTACAGAAAGCTGATTGAAACCTGAAATTAATAGCAGTGTGATTTTTGGAGAAAATTTAAGTTTGTGTCAAAAAGTTAGGCTAAAGGGAAATGGAGGTGTATTTGTCACAGTAGATAAGAAACTGAAATCCACAAAGATAGAAACAGTAGCTGCAT
Organism: Schistocerca piceifrons; assembly: GCF_021461385.2. Classification (NCBI taxonomy): domain Eukaryota; kingdom Metazoa; phylum Arthropoda; class Insecta; order Orthoptera; family Acrididae; genus Schistocerca; species Schistocerca piceifrons. The sequence goes on from NC_060140.1 coordinate 621,495,426, forward strand.
GTGAGATTGTGTGGGCAAGGCTAAGTATCAGAGGGAGGCATAAAATGGTAACTGGATCCTTCTATTGCTCACCTGACTCACTTACTGATGTAACTGAAAACTTGAGAGAAAACCTCTGCTTGCTTGTACGTAAGCTCCACAATCATACTATAATAATTGATGGAGACATTAATCATCCAACAATCAACTGGAAAAATTACATTTTTGTTAGTGATGGGCATGGTAAGATATCCTATGAAACATTTTTAAAAGCCTTCTCTGAAAATTACCAAGAACACGTAATTTGGAACCCCACTCATGATGGAGATATATTAGATCTAATGGCAGCAAATAGACATGACCTCTTTGAGTATGTTCGCATCAAAGCTGGTGTCAGTGACCATGATGCAGTTGTGGCAACAATTATTACCATAGTACAAAGGACAACTAAAACAAGTAGAAAAATACATACTGTATGTTCAGTAAATTCGATAAAATATCTGTAGAGTCATATCTCAGTGAGGAACTTGAAACTTTCAGCACAACACAGGAGTATGTAGAGGAACTATGGCTCAATTTCAGAAGAATAGTTGACTATGCTCTGAATAGATGTGTATGACAGAAGGGAGGGACACTCTATGGTATACAGCCACTATAAAGAAATTTCTAAATCAACAGAGACTACTCTGTGAAATTTGGCATCCAATCTTCGTCGTGTGTGGCAAATCCTCTCTTTCTTGGATGTGCTAGTTAGACGGAAGAGTGATGGCTCTCTGGGGCATTCGGTTTATTGAAAGCCCACACATACTGATTTGTATTTAAATTTGTCCAACTGCCATCACCCATCGCAAACAATGAGTGTACTTAAAACACTTGTACACAGGGCTCATGTAGTGTCAGATGCAGATAGTTTGCCTGAAGAGCTTGCCCATCTGAAGAGGGTTTTCAAAGAGAATGGATATTCTACCTGGCAAATTAGCAAGGCACTTGCAATTAAGCCAAAGAAACAGGGAGTGGAGAAAGAAGAGAGCACGTCTACTAAATCTTTAGCTTTTCTTTCCTTTGTTGGCAACATTTCCTTCAAAATTACAAGAATCCTCCATGGTTTCTAAGTGAAAGTAATTTTACATCCACCATCGAAGATTTCCGACCTGCTGGGATCAGTGAAAGATGATCTGGTATTGCGGAAGGCGGGAATTTATAAAATACCTTGTCAGTGTGGCATGTCATATATAGTACAAACATTGCGAACAGTAGAAGAACATTGCACTGAACATCAGTGCTGTACTCGCCTTTTGCAAGCAAGTCTGCAATTGCTGAGCACTGCATTTCCACGGGACACTCAATGGAGTATGACAAGACAACAATTTTGGCCACAGCAACATCCTTTTGGAACTCCGTCATAAAAGAATCAGTGGAAATTCACATTACAGACAATCTTATCAACCGTGACAATGGCTACCAGCTAGATAATGCATGGAACCCCGTCATCTCTAAGATCTGCTCCAGACGAAGACGTCAGAGTACTCCGATGGCCGCGGCAATTGACAACGCCAAAGACAGCTGAGTTCTGCAGTTCCACCAGCGAGGATGCTGCTGGTGGGCGGTGTGGTTCATCTCTCCATATGATTTTGACACATGCGTGGAATACTCGCTGCACGCTATATATTATGGAACGGAGGGTGTCTTCATCAGTCTTCGATGGTTCACCTGAGGATGGCTGGCAGTTGTCCAGTCGAAAAATCATGGATGGAAGCTAACGCCGACCGGCTGCAAGCCCAAAATCTTTTTGAATAGTGACTACTCTGTAATAGGTGTAAAACAAAGGATAGTGCTGTAGATAGAGAGATGCTGAATGAAACTTGTTTAGCTGTCAAGAGAGCAGTGCATGAAGCCTTCAATGACTACTGGAGCAGAATGTTGTCAGACAATCTTTCACAAAACCAGAAGAAATTCTGGTCATATGTAAAGGCTGTTATAGGCACCAAAGTTACTGTCCAATGACATGCAAATGAGACAGGAACTGAAATTGAAGGCAGAGAAATAGAAGCTGAAATGCTTAACTCAGTTTCCAAATGTGCCTTTAGACAGGAAAATCCAGAAAAATTGCCCCTATTTAATCCTCATATCATTGAAAAGATGGGTGAAATAAGAGCTATTATCAGTGGTGTTGAGGAACTCCTTGAATTGTTAACACTGAACAAAGCCCCAGGGTCCAATGGTATCCCTATGAGAGTCTATAATAAATATGTGGCTGAGTTAGATCCTCTCTAACTATTCTATTGTAGATACTCAAACAGAAAACAGTGACTGGTAGTTGGAAGAAAGCACAGATCACACCCGTTTACAGGAAAGGTAGTAGAAGTGATAATCGACAAAACTGCCATCCAATATCCTTGACATCTATTTGTTGTAGAATCTTAGAGCATATTCTGAGTTTTTACACAATGAGGTATCTCGAACAGAGTGACCTTCTCCATGCAAACCTTCTCCATGCAAACCAGCATGGATTCTGAAAACATCAGCATACTAAAAGCTTTGGATCAAGGCAATCAGGCAGATGCAGTACTATACAGGATGTTACAAAAAGGTACAGACAAACTTTCAGGAAACATTCCTCACACACAAAGAAAGAAAAGATATTATGTGGACATGTGTCTGGAAATGCTTACTTTCCATGTTAGAGCTCATTTTATTACTTCTCTTCAAATCACATTAATCATGGAATGGAAACACACAGCAACAGAATGTACCAGCGAGACTTCAAACACTTTGTTACAGGAAATGTTCAAAATGTCCTCCGTTAGCGAGGATACATGCATCCACCCTCCATCGCATGGATTCCCTGATGCGCTGATGCAGCCCTGGAGAATGGCGTATTGTATCACAGCCGTCCACAATATGAGCACGAAGAGTCTCTACATTTGGTACCAGGGTTGTGTAGACAAGAGCTTTCAAATGCCCCCATAAATGAAAGTCAAGAAGGTTGAGGTCAGGAGAGCGTGGAGGCCATGGAATTGGTCTGCCTCTACCAATCCATCAGTCACCGAATCTGTTGTTGAGAGGCGTATGAACACTTCGACTGAAATGTGCAGGAGCTCCATCGTGCATGAACCACATGTTGTGTCATACTTGTAAAGGCACATGTTCTAGCAGCACAGGTAGGGTATCCCATATGAAATCATGGTAATGTGCTCCATTGAGCGTAGGTGGAAGAACATGGGGCCCAATCAAGACATCACCATTAATGCCTGCCCAAACGTTCACAGAAAATCTGTGTTGATGACGTGATTGCACAATTGTGTGCGGATTATCATCAGCTCACACATGTTGATTGTGAAAATTTACAATTTGATCACGTTGGAATGAAGCCTCATCCGTAAAGAGAACAAAAGAGAACATTTGCACTGAAATGAGGATTGACACATTGTTGGATGAACCATTCGCAGAAGTGTACCCGTGGAGGCCAATCAGCTGCCTGCACATGCTGTACGTGGTATGGGAACAACTGGGTCTCCCATAGCACTCTCCTTACAGTGATGTGGTCCACACTACCTTGTACAGCAGCAACTTCTCTGACGCTGACATTAGGGTTATCGTCAACTGCACGAAGAATTGCCTCATCCATTGCAGGTGTCCTCATCGTTCTAGGTCCTCCCCAGTCACAAGTCATAGGCTGGAATGTTCCGTGCTCCCTAAGATGCCGATCAATTGCTTCGAACTTCTTCCTATCGGGACACCTTCATTCTGGAAATCTGTCTCGATACAAACGTACTGCACCACGGCTATTGCTCCATGCTAATCCATACATCAAATGGGCATCTGCCAACTCTGTATTTGTAAATATTGCACTGACTGCAAAACCATGTTGGTGATGAACACTAACCTGTTGATGCTACGTACTGATGTGCTTGATGCTAGTACTGTAGAGCAATGAGTCACATGTCAACATAAGCACCGAAGTCAACATTACCTTCCTTCAATTGGGCCAACTGGCGGTGAATCGAGGAAGTACAGTACATACTGACGAAACTAAAATGAGCTCTAACATGGAAATTAAGCATTTCCGGACATATGTCCACATAACATCTTTTCTTTATTTGTGTGTGAGGAATGTTTCCTGAAAGTTTGGCCGTACCTTTTTGTAACACCCTGTATATCCTGATTTCTGAAGAGCATTTGACTAAGTACCATATCCACGCATATTATCAAAACTACTGTGGTATGGGTATCAAGTGAAATTTATGGCTGGATTGAGGATTTGTTGGTAGGAAGTTTTCTTGGATGGAGAGCCAACAGAAGATTTATAAATAAATAACTTCAGATGTGCTCCAGAGAAGTGTGTTTGGTCCATTGCAGTTCATGTTGCTTATCAAGAACCTTGTGGACAGTATTAATATTAACCTCAGACTTTTTGCAGATGATGCCATTATTGTCTGAAAGAAACTGCATAAATTTTGTCAGATCTTGATAAGATTTCAAAGTGGTGCATAGATTGGCAACTTGCTGTAAATGTTCAGTAATCTAAAATTATGCACTTCACAAAATGAAAAAAAAACTTAGTTTCCTATGACTATAATATCCATGGGTCACAACATTTTGTTGGGATATGAACTGGAGTAATCACATATGTTCAGTATTTGGTAAAGCAGAGGGTAGACATTGATTTATTGGTAGAATACTGTGGGAAATACAATCAGTCTACAAAGGACATAGCTTACAAATCACTCATGTGACCCATTCCAGAATGTTGTTCAAGTGTCTGTGGGAAATACAATCAGTCCACAAAGGACATAGCTTACAAATCACTCATGTGACCCATTCCAGAATGTTGTTCAAGTGTGTGAGACCCGTGTCAAATGGGACGAACAGGGGTATTGGACATATACAGAGAAGGGCAGTATTGGACATCTACAGAGAAGGGCAGCACAAATGGTCACAGGATTGTTGGACCCATGAGAGAATGTCAATCAAATGCTGAAGAATGGAACTGGCAGACTCTTGAAATAGAAGTAAACTATCCTGAGGAAGCCTGCTTACAAAGTTTCAAGAACCAACTTAAAATGACTACTCTAGGCATGTTCTACAACCCACTATGTGTCACTCATATAGGGGTCGTTAGGACAAGATTGAATTAATTACAGTGTGCACAGAGGCATTCTATCCATACTCTGTATGAGGACAGAACAGGAAGAAGCCCTAATAACTGGTACAATGGGATGTACCCTCTGTGATGCTAGTCATAGTGGTCTTCAGGTTATAAATGTAGATGTACATACAGGTTCGCATTAATTATGGGGAAACACAACTGATTTGAATCATTCTTAACGAAATGAATGCAGAGAGCTATGCTCACTAATTCAAATAAAGATGGAAGGAGAAAAATGTTTGTGATAAGGGCGAAATCACGAAGGGAATCCCACTAGCATCAGTTTTGGGTCCATTCCTATTCCTTATGAAGAGGTGTTGAGGACCCTCATGAAGTTGTGCAGTCACATCATAGTGTCAACATTTGGGCCCACATTCTTGCTGAGTGTTTGTTAGGGCCTTATGTTCTTCCACACAAGCTCAGAAGAGAAACTTACCATGTTTTCTTAGAGAATACTCTACATTGTCTGGTAGAACATGTGCCTTTAGAAGTGTAACAAAGTACAGTCCATGAATGGTGAACTCCTCCTCATTTCAGTGTTAATGTTTGCAGGCATCTAAATAACAGATTCCATGACAGATGGATAGGGAGAAGTGGACAAATTCCTTGGCCTCCATGCTCTCTGGACCTATACCCACCAGACTTTTATTTGTACGAGCATTTGAGAGTTCTTGTGTACTGAACCCCAGTGCAAGACGTACAGTGTTCTCATGTCCATATTGCAGAATACTGTGAAACAATACACATTCCTCCAGGGATACAATGCTGCATCAGGGATTCAATGGCAGGTTGATACATGCAACCATGCTAATGGAGGATATTCTGAACATTTCATCTGGGAAAGTGTTACATACTCTGATAGTATGTTATTTTCCTATGTGTTTACTATGATTAATGTGTTTAAGAGTTGTAGAAGCTGACCTCTAACATGTACAATAAGTATTTCCAGACCAATGTCCACATATTTTGTTCCTCTATGTGTGAAGAATCTTTCCTGAAAGTTTGTGACCATATCTGTTGGTAACAACCTGTACCTACATTTCTATTTTTATGTCATGGCATGAATTACCAACACTCTAGAGCTATAAAAGCCACTAAGCAATGAAGAAATTTTCACCAGTTGCACTTATGGCAAGTATTTTTATTCACATATTTGTTTATTTGTAGAAATTTTGGACCAGTGTTTTTGCAGTATACAATGTCCCATATCAGTTGTTTTGTATTTCAGCAATTACAACTTTATCAGAGACATTTGTACAAACTCAATTCTGTCTCTAATAGTTATTTAGCCAAAACTGACTGGACTTGCCATGACTTGTATCCCATTCACAATCAGAGTCCACTATCAAAGTGCACAACAAATGCAATTTCCACCTTGTTGGATTCCTGGAGATAAGCGAAATTGTCATTGATAATCCATCCACAAGCTTAGTCCTGCTGGTATCCATGGAGTGAGCTGAACTGGTAGTTTGTGGTAAGGCAGTACTATTTGCTTCCGATATCGCCCCTGATGTGTGGTGGAGATATCCTTGAAAGTAATGAATAAGGCCATCAAAAAATTAAATTTTGTAGTCTCAGTTATTATGCCAGCAATATGAAATTGTGCTTCAGCTTGGAAAAATCAAATATAAGGTTTTGCTTCTAAAAGTACTGCTGGTTTAACACTGGCATTGCTCACTTCAATTTGATCTTTAGCAGTTTTGTTGGCAGTGTTCTGCTGTTTTACTTTTTCATCATTCCTTCGTGATCATGTTGGATTCGCCACTCAGTGAAATTGTTTCTTATGTTTAGCAATCTGTTCTAAGTAATTTGATGAGGAAACCACCGTTCCTTAGCAACACTTTCCTATTTCATAGTAATATACAGTTGTTATTTTCATAAAAGAAAATATAGACTAGGTAACACAATTTACGGATATTTGTTCTTTACAAGTTCATGTATAGCTTTTTGAAATTCAGGAATAGGGATTGAATCTCCTCTTCTGGCACCATGTCTTAATTTTTAATCAGCCTAAGTTATTTGAGGAACTGTAAAGTTTTTTCCAGCTATTGTTTCAACCAACTTGCCATACCCCTTGCTTCTACTGCTCAGTTAACTGTCTCATCTATAACCATCATGCACCTCACTTTTTGGTGTCTAAAATGATTGTTTACTAGCTGATATGCAGCATCTACATAGTCTGTTTCAGTTTTATGTCTCATGTCAGATTTCCCTCCATCCTTTCTTCTTTAGCATTTCTATATGCCCAATTAACTTCATTTCTTGGTGACTAACATATTTACATTTCTGTTGTTTATTTATCAATCGAAATGAAGTACTAGTATGTTATCTGTTATCCAACACTGACTCCTTTTCTGCCATTTTGAATCTTACTTTGTTTTTATTACACCTCTTGTAAACCCACTACATTAATTTTCTACAGCAATAACTTCTTGAAGTGTCATTATTTCTTTGTTACATATTCTTGCAAGGCATACTGAGCCTGTAGATCCTTGAATTTATCTACATTCTAATGTTTTGGCTGCTTTCCCTTGAACTCTTTGAATTTTATTTGACATTTAATTAATATTAGGTTATGCGCCCTGTAAATGTAAGCTTGTGGCAAACTCTCCTTAACTTGATTCCAGAATCTTTTTATTTCCCAAAGTATACTCAACTGAGTATCATTCTTTGATCCCCTGACATCTTCTGTGTATTATTACTTCTCAAGGCATTCTTAAAAAGAATATTTGTAATGACTAACTAGTGCCAAATACTAATTTCTATTAATCATTCTCCATTCATGTCACTTGGGGAGACCAATTTCTCCCTTCATTTTGTGCTTTCTACCTTTGCATTTCAGCCTCCCAATGGCCATGCCGCAGTGGTAACACCAGTTCCCGTCAGAGCACCAAAGTTAAGTGCTGTCGGGCTGGACTAGCACTTGGATGGGTGACCATCGGGTCTGCTGAGCGCTGTTGGCAATTGGGGTACACTCAGGCCTTGCGAGGCGCACTGAGGAGCTACTTGACCAAAAGGTAGCAGTTCTGGTCTCATAAACTGACATATGGTCAGGAGAGCAGTGTGCTGACCACATGCCCCTCCATATCCGCATCCAGTGACGCCTGTGGGCTGAGGATGACATGGCAGCCGGTCAGTACCACTGGGCCTTCCAAGGCCTCTTCGGACGGAGTTTAGTTTAGTTTTATTATGATTAAACCCTCACTCCCATTGATATATTTCATGACACTGTTAATATTATCAAATTTTCTTTCAATTTCACTTCCATCAACTTCTATGGATGCCATATATATGTAACTTTTAAAGTGTTTGCTGAACATCCATTCAGTTCCATTATCACTGTTCTTTCTGCTTATTGCTGATAATCTTTTGCTGTTCTCCCTATTCAGTACTACTACTCCTAATCTTGTTTTACCATTATCTGGTGAAGTATGGATAATGCTCTGATCTTCATTCTAAAACCCCCTTTTCTGGCCTTTGCATCTCACTCTTCCCTAACAATATTATGCCATTTCATAATATTGTCACATTCCATCCTGGATTTTGCACTCTTTCCTAAAGTACCTCTATATATATCCTTTCCATTTCTACCATATTTTTTATGATTTTCTGCACTATATTACATTTATAGCATTCCACATGCACATCTTGATTATAACAATATTTTTGTATGATAGGACATCCTGCCCAGAGATCTAAGTGGAGAATAATTTCACTTATGGAATATTTTATCTGCAAGGAAACCATCATGACTTTTTAACAGAGAACTTTATATGCTAGCAGCCATTGAAGTCATCTGAATGACGCCAGCAGGTAGCATCACACTAACTACACCAATCTTCCCTTCATGTCCACCAATGCTGTTACTAATGGATGGCTACACAATGAAGTTTCTCTGCATACCAGCTCCATCAGTGAAGGCTGCAGTTCTACTCTGTGAACCACATTGATGAGTGCCTGGGTCCATTTGCCTCACAGATCATTGTAATCTTCACTGTAACTTTGTCAAGAGGCCCTCACAAGGTCTATAGGCTGTCTAATAGAGTGGTGTCAGCCAACCATACATCGTAATTACATGTGCTTTAGTTCAAATTATTCTTTATATAATTTTAAACTGAGCTGCAGACTAGTTTTATCCAAGATTAGCAATATTAGGAAAACTCAAACTATGGAAGCTCCAGGTAGGAATATCAACAATGCAGGAAAAGATTGATTGCTTCTTACCGTAAAGAACACATATTAAGTTGTAGACAGGTACAATTAAAAGACACCTACACAAAGCTTTAGGCCACTGCCTTTGTCAGCAGAGGAGAAACACACACCACTCAGAATGCTGCTGGAGCTGGTGGCCCTAGGTGCATGAGGTGTGCTCGCTTGTGTGTATGAATGGTGTGTGTTTCTCAGCCACTGATGAAAGCTGTGGCTGAAAGCTTTGTGTAAGTGTCATTTAATTAGGTCTGTCTGAAACTTAACATGTCTTCTTTGCAGTAAGTAGCAATATATCTTTTCACTGTGAAGGAGGAAAGTGTGCAGGGACTAGATGGGGCAAGACGAGACTTCCAGACACATCATTGGGAGGTTATGAGGTTGTGAAGCAGCAATTGAAATCAAATATTTTATGTTCAGCTGCTTGATGTGCCATTGGGTGGTCTACCATGCTCTTGACCACTGTTTGGTGGTGGCCGTTCATCCTTGTGGACAGCTGGTTGGTAGTTATACCAATATAAAAAGCTGCGTAATGATTGCAGCAGAGGTAGTACATCACTTGGCTATTTTCACATGTGGGCCAGCCTCTGATGGGGTAGGATAGGCCTGTGAGAGGACTGAAATAGGAAATGCTGGATGCGTGGTTTGGGCAGGTCATGCACTTGGGTCTTTCACAGGGATATGATCCCTGCAGTAAGGGGCCGGGATTGGGAGTGGCATAGGGATGGACTAGGATGTTGTGGAGGTTAGGTGGGTGATGGAACACCACTTTAGGAGGGATGGGAGGAACTTGGGTAGGATATCCCTCATTTCAGGGCATGATGATAGGCAACCAAAACACTGATGAAGCATTTGGTTCAGTAGTTCTTGTCCATCGTGGTACTGGGTAACGAAGGGGCCACTCCTTTATAGTATGTTCTTGGGGGTTGTGGGAGGATTGAGGGTATGAAGGGAAATAGCATAGGAGGCCTGTTTGCTTACTAGATCTGGGGGATAGAGCCTGTCTGTAAAGACCTTCAGCATAATGGCAAGGGATTCCTTGTGACAGCAGATATGCCATCCCAGATGGCCAAGCTGTATGGCAGGGATTCTTTGGGGTGGAAGGGATGGCAGCTGTCAAAATACAGGTGCTGTTGATGGCTGGTGTACTGAATGTGGATGGAGCCATCAGAGATGAGGTCAGCATACAGGAATGTATGATACTAGGTTGAGGAGGACAAGGTGAAGCAGATGGGAGAGAAAGTTTTGAGGTTGTGAAGGAATGAGGAAAGGATGTTTTAGTCTTGAAACCATATCAAGAAGATATTAATGAACTGGACCAAATCGAGGGTTTGAGGTTTTGAGAGTTGAGGAAGGTTTCCTGTAGATGGCTCATAAACAGGTTGACATAGCAGGGTTCATCCAGGTGTCTATGGCTGTGCTGCAGATTTGTTTGTATACTTACCGTTCAAAAGAGAAGTAGATGTGTTAGGATTAAGTTTGTAAGGTGTATGAGGAAAGAGGTAGTGTGTTTGTAGTCAAGAGGACATTGGGAAAAGTAGTACTCGATAGCAGCAAGACCATGGGCATGAGAGATGTTGTCGTATAAGGAAGTGGCATCAACAGTGATGAGTACAGATCTGGGAGGGAAAGGGGTGGGGACGGTAGAGAGTCAATAAAGAAAGTGGTTGGTATCTTTGATGTGAGAGGCTATATTTCAGGCATTCGGTTGGACGTGGTGCTCAATGAGGGTCGAAATTCTTTTAGTGGGGCAAAATAACCATCTACAATAGGATGTCCAGAATTGTTGGGTTTGTGGATTTTGGGAGCATGTAGAAGGTGGGTTGCAGGGTGTCATAGGGGTGAGGAGGGAAATGGATCCAAGGGAGAGCTCTGGGGAAGGGCCTAAGGCTCTAAACAGGGATTGGAGGTTATTTTGGACTTGCGGGGTGGGATCACTCTGGCAGAATTTATAATTGGTAAGGTCTTATAGGACCAAACTGCTGAGATCATCGGTCCCTACAGAATTTGTAGGCGGAGGAACTAGTTAATTGGCAGAGGCCTTCCACCAGGTAGTCATTTCAATTCATAATGACATGTCTGTGTGCAGGATGATTAAGTCAAGATTTGTTTTGAGGTTGTGTCTGGCTGCCCTTTCTTCTGCTGAAAGGTTGGTGTTCTTAGGAAGGAACCTGCGGAAGGAAGAATGATAAGATGAAGTTGGAGATAAGGAATTCCTGGAAGAATACCAGCGGTTAGTTAGTAGGAGGATGGGAGGTTAATGGTTGGATGGTCATATGAACTGGGAGAGGCAGCGTTCAGTATTAGGGTTATGTTTGCTTTGCTTGGAGGGAGTGGTGGGAAAGAAGTGTTTCCATTCCAGGGATCAGGAGAAGGAGAGTAGGTCAGTGATAAGTTCAGTGTGGTTAAATTTGGGTGTAGGGCTAAACGCGAGGCCTTTGGATAGGTCTGAAACTTCTGTGGGGCTGAGGATTTTGGTGGAAAGGTTAACAATGGTGTTCCAGAAACTATGCATCAGACCTAGTCAGCAATCATCTCCCATGCCATTTTCCAACACACTCCCAATCCTCCCACCATCCCCAGGAACCAGCTTCAAAGGAGTGCCTGCCCCCATCGTCACTCAGTACCACCCTGGACTGGAACAACTGAACCACATCCTTCATTCTTGAAATGAGGAACATCCTACCGAACAGCTTTCCTACTCCTCCTCAACTGGTATTCCATTGTCCACCCAGACTCAATAACATCCTGTGCCACTGCCAATCCCAACCCCTTGCCACAGGGATTTCTTTCTTTGTGGAATTCCAAGTTGTGTGACCTGCCCAACATACCCATGCAGCACTTCCTATTCCAGTCCTCTCCAGGCTTATCCTACCCCATCGGAGGCTGGGACACCCGTGAAAGCAGCCATGTCATATATCAGCTCTGCTGCACACATTGCAAGCTTTTTATACCGGTATTAGGAGGAAGTTGCCCAGCAGGATGAATGACCACCGCCAAACAGGGGCCAAGAGCATGGTAGACCACCCTGAGGTACAGCATGCATTTGAACATAACACACTTGATTTCATTGGCTGCTTCACAACCTGGGCTCCTCCCCTCCACCACCTGCTTTTCTGAACTGCATAGATGTGAGTTATCCTTACAACACAACCTTCATCCCCAAATTATGGTAACCTATTGTCCCTGCACCCTCCACCCGACAGTTCCTGCCTCCTCTATCCTATCACCTCTTCCCTGTTCAAACCCCCTCATCCTCATTGTGTGCTCCCATCTGCCAATTCACTCACTCACCTTTTTCTTCCCTGCTCCTCTTCTTTCTCCTTCCCTGATCCTTGCCTTTCCACTCCACAGTCCCATCCTCCTTCCCCCTATCTCTCTGCTCCACTGTCTCCCAATCATGTGTCTGGCAGTCTTGTCATGCCTGATATAGTCCGTGCACCCTCTGACAGACAGTGCTCCTCCCTCCCCACCATTACTCTGCTATCTCTCTCCCTTCTCCACCTAACTCCAGATTGCTGCTTCTGCTGAATGTGACCATTGCATTCCGGTCTGAGCTGCTGGAGATGGTGATCATGTGTGCATGAGGTATGCTTGCTTGTGTGAATGTGTGTGTGTGTGTGTGTGTGTGTTTTCATTTCCTGATATTCCATCCTGGAGTTTCCATTGTTTGATTTATCCAAGATTAAGTACCGGGTGATCAAAAAGTCAGTATAAATTTGAAAACTGAATAAATCATGGAATAATGTAGATAGAGAGGTACAAATTGACATATGTGCTTGGAATGACATGGGATTTTATTAGAACCAAAAAAAAATACAAACGTTAAAAAAATGTCCGACAGATGGCGATTCATCTGATCAGAATAGCAATAATTAACATAACAAAGTAAGACAAAGCAAAGATGATGTTCTATACAGGAGATTCTCAAGATGTCCACCATCATTCCTCAACAATAGCTGTAGTTGAGGAATAATCTTGTGAACAGCACTGTAAAGCATGTCCGAAGTTATGGTGAGGCATTGGCGTCGGATGTTGTCTTTCAGCATCCCTAGAGATGTCGGTCGATCATGATACACTTGCGACTTCAGGTAACCCCAAAGCCAATAATCGCACGGACAAAGGTCTGGGGACCTGGGAGGCCAATCATAACGAAAGTGGCGGCTGAGCACACAATCATCACCAAACGACGCGCGCAAGAGATCTTTCACCCGTCTAGCAATACTTTGTTCTTTTTTTTTGTGTTTTAATAAAAACCCATGTCATTCCAAGCATGTGTGTCAATTTTTACCTCTCTATCTACATTATTCTGTGGTTTATTAAGTTTTCAAATTTATACTGACTTTTTGATCACCCGGTATGTAATCTCTCACAGGTAGCCAGTTCTGTTGGTGTGCCAGTGTATGGCAATTGAACTGGGCTGATGTGAAGATAGGTGGGCTCAAAACATGCAAAAACAAAAATCAGTAGAAAATAAAAATTGAGCTGAATGTTGTTATGGTGCACATCAAGCGACCACATTCAATTTGAGATGTACTAAACTTGAATCAGATATTGTCAATACAAAATATTTTGTATGTAATTATTTTTTCAATTAACTGATATTAATTAAAACATTCTCTTATATGCGAAACTACATATATAAATCAAAGTATTAGAATGTCCTGCTTTGATTGAGATATCTATTGTTTTTATTCATGCAAGAACAATATGGAAAGGATAAATTGCTACTCACTACCCCTGCCTGGCACTCTATGGCTGATGATGACATGGGGCTGGTCAGCATTGCTTAGGCCATCTGGGCCTGGACAAGGAGCTCATTTTCCATTTACTTTTGTCCCTTTCTCCCATAGCCTCCTAACACTGCACTTAGTAGCCCTATGCTCTCCCTATCATGCCCCTGTATGCTCCCACAGGTAGCATCTTCCCCCACCCCTACCTGCTGTCCCTCCCTCTGCCCACACCATGCCTCCTCCTTACATGCACCACTGTCCACAACTTATTGCTGCTTACAACAGATACAATCACAATTGGACCTCAGCAACCAGAGACAGTGGAAATGTATGTGAGTTGCTGTTGTGTGAATGTATGTGTGTTCTACTTCTGAGAAGGCTTATGTATTTCTAGTATATTTTTCATTATATCTATCTGTGAGTCAGTGTCTCCTCTATGTGGTGACTAGCAATCTATCCTTTCCATATTGTTGTTATTCCATCCTGGAGTTTCCATTATTCATCCATTTGAATCAGAAACAAATACATTACATTGTTATTACAATTAAAAGCAAATACTGTGAATCAGCCTGACCAGCCTTGCTTGTGATGTTAAATACCCTTGCTGAACAGATGGCCCCTGTAGGTCCAAAATAATAATGAAAATGTCCCATGTATGTTTAACTGAGAGAGTAACTGGCCAGTTTAGATGTTCTCATGTTGAAGATACATAAAAAAGCAGATAGTGTTGCAGAGTATCATCCCTTTAGACCTCAGGTGCCAGAGTACCCCTATAAAATGTATACAGTATATACATTTGGTTAACATGATATTGTTCAGGACAAGAAAACCGACATTGTTGTATCACTCCATTTCCATAATGCTGGTATGGTTTTAACATCTCCTTAGGGCATTTCATGAATACAACACTATACAGGAAGTCTTTGTCCAAAGGTGCTGTTGAATTCATACTTAGTAGTTTCATAACAGCATGACACTTGCGAGGTCTATTCAAAAAATTTCAGAACGTCCCTAATTTCGCGACAGTGGTGAGTTGGAACAAAATACCAATGGCATCCCTGTGTTTCATGTGTAACTACTGGAAGTTTCATTGTCATATGTCTGTTAATTATTGTTCAGTGCTGTATTGACTAGAACATTGGGTCACACATTTTGCAAATTTTGAGATGGCCTAGTTAGAGAAGCAACATGTCAGCATTAAATTTTGATTGAAACTCATGAAAACCATTACAGAGACACCCCAAATGATACAGGAAGCCTAAGGTGATGAGTGCGTATGCCATACTCAATGTTGTTAATGGTTTACACAGTTTAAAAATGACCAGATGGAAGTTAAAGATGACCTTCCTTCAGGCTGCCCTTCAACATCTACTGACAATGCTCATGTCAGGAACATTAATGAAATTGTGTGTGCCAATCGAAGACTTACCCTCTTAGTGACAGCAGAAGAATGTAACATTTCTGTTGGATTATGTCATGAAATTGTGACACAACGTCATTGAATGCATCATGTTGCCATCAGTTTTGTCCCACAGTTTTTGAGTCAAGACTGGAAAGACCTTCACCCCACAATCTGTGAAAAGCTTTTGGTTTGCCTCAATCAGAACAAGATGTTCCATAAGAAAGTCATAACTGTTGATGAGATCTGGGTCTATGGCTATGATGTTGAGACCAAGGCTCATTCTTTTCAGTGGGTTGGGAAAGGTTGTCCGTAGGCTAAAAAAGCTCATCAGGTTAGGTCAAATGTCAAAGCCATGCTGATAGTTTTCTTTGACTTTGATGCATTAGTTTTTAATGAATTCACGACTCTCAGGACTGTGTCGTGATGCCTGCGAGAAAACATGAGAAAGAAACAGCCTGAAATGTGATGAGACAGTTCATGGCTCTTGCATCATGATAATGTGTCTGTACATTCATCCCTGTTGGTGCGTGACTCTTGCACAGAAAACAAAATCACTGTGCTGCCTCATCCTCCTTACTCTCCAGACTTTTTTTTATTTATTTCCAAAACTGAAAACCCTGTTGAAAGGACGAAGATTTGCAGTAATAGGTGAGGTAGTAAACAATTGACAGGTGGCACTTCATGCGATCAAGTAAGAGGCATATCAAGACTATTTCCAGAAATGTGAGACACTATTTTATGGCTGTGCTTAAAACATCTGAATTTTAGAACATGCAAATCATTCAGCATCCTTTTTTCTTTGTGCCAGGACATTTGATGTGAGCAACTGTAGTAACACTTTCTAGTGCATGAAGTTTTCATTTTGTGCCACCTGTAAACTGTGGATTTTAATATCTTATACAGAATAAATCAAGAAGCTTTTGGCTTTATAACAGGAACTTTTAAAGGAAACAATAAAACAGCATTTGTTGGGGGTTGGTCAGCCATAAATTTGTGCATAATTCAATAGATTTTAAAATCAAGTGCATTCCACATCTATATGCCATGTGGTGTGCATGAGTGTTTTCACATAGAGCAGGAGTACGCCACCATCTGGTTACTCATAAATATAGATACAGTAGCACCTTAACTCTGTGTTATGCTTGTAAACAAATACCTTTCACTATTTTCCTGAACATTGTAATTGTGTTATTTCTGTTGCATTGATGGAACAAGATGGGGCACTGTTGTCAGCTGTGCCCTTTTCCTCTGCAGTATCTTCAAAAGAAGTTACCAAATGAATGTATTGTATTTCAGACAAGGCTCTGAGCAATCCTTCAAGCACTAGAACAGAATGGACCATCTGCAATAGAAAATTTGTCACTTGTCAGATCAACCGTCATTTGTGCCCAGCTTGGAACGTTCACTGGCATAGCCTTGTTATTTTGTGAAAGCACATCATAGTAGTTATAGTGACACAGAGAAATATCAGCAAAAGATTAGCTTAGTATACCACTCTATTGATCATAGTTGTTTTCCATTTTATCAAAGTTATTGATGTAAATTGAAAGTGAACATAATTTAATAAAATCAAATACTTGACAGAAAAATCAGTTCTTTCAATGGCTAAGAATACATGAGATGATGCTAATTCTTCTCCTTATAGAACACTGCTATATTGTCACATAGAGTCCAGGCTCTAGTATCAATTAAGATAGAAGGGTCATCAACAACAACTAACACTTCATACCAAAAGCATATTTATCAAGCACTCATGAAAATATAGATGGAGCTGAACTGCCTGCCACAGCACAGAGATTCTCTGAATTACACAGAGTGTCCATAATTAAAGTTCCAGTTTCAAAACACTGTAGAAAGAGAACCACTGCTCTCATTGATGTATAATTTAAACAGTGTATTATTGATGCATGAGAAAAGTCATGGATTTTTCTTTTTTAAATAAACAAATATTTTGCCAATAGATTGTGCTGTAACCGTCTTAATGTAAATGGGGTCGGCTACAAATGACTAATGAATCACAATACAGCAGATATGGTTTGAGTTGCACATTACACCATCTGTAAGATTCAATGTGCATGACTGCACAAATTTGGCAGCCAACAGTTGTGGCACTATTAGTTAGGTAAGACCATCCACCATGGCAAGGTCATACCACATTGGATGAGAAAAATCGTTTTTTAATTGTCCTGAGGCAAAAAAATGCCTATTAAACAAAATGACATCAGTTTTTAATTGTCCTGGGGCCAAAAGCTGCATAAAAAGCAAAATGACATTGGTTTCAACTGCCATGAGACTTGCTTGTGGCATGTTCATTATGCCCTCTACCATTTTCTGCCACAGGTTGAAATCGATGAACAGCGTATTCCACAATAGATTGGAGTGTTTCAGGGGTCTTGTTCAAAATGCGTTGCACAGTGCACGCCTTCAATTCAGCTACTTTAATAACTGGATCCCTGAACACATCTTTCAGATGACCCCAGCTAGGAGCCACACAGATTAATATCAGGTGATTTGGATGGCCAGACTGTGGGGAAATGATGGCTGATACTTCTAATATTTCTGAAATGCCTCTGCAGCAGCCACTTCACTGGATGTGTAATGTGCAGAGGAGCACCATCGTGCATAAAAATGATCCTATCCACACATCCATGCTGTTGAGGGGTTGGAATGATGCTGGTGTACAAAAGACTCTCATAGCATTTACCATGGCCATTTAACAGGGCCTGGATGACTCATCTCCTTGAGAAAATATGGTCACACAATAAACAATACCATTAATCCACACCACACATTCATCCTTGCAGAATGAAGTGATATTGGTTGATGTGTGTGCAGATTTTCCATTATCCATATTCGGCAGTTCGACATATTGATATGTCCTTGGAGATGGAAATGGGCTTTGTCTGTCAACAGAATGTTCCATGGCCATTTATTGTCCACTCCCGTGTGAGCAAGAAATTCCAGAGTCAACATTTGTCTTACTAGCCGGTCAGCAGAAAACAACTCCTGAACAAGGGTGATTTTGTATGCATAGCAATGCAGGTTGTTTCATAGGATTTTATGTGGTGTCTTGCAGGTATGTCCAGTGTTCGGGGAATGCCATGTGCACTGCATGTTTACACACAATCACTCAACCACTCCTGCAATGCTGTGGCCACATGTTCAACAGATTTCAGATCAGCTGCTTTCCTCTGTCTGCACATTACACTTCAAATGAACCTGTATCTTCGAATTTCATAATCATTTCCCCAGATCCTTAACCAACATTGGACCAGTGCCCTTCTTAATACTGTTGAGTGTTTGGAACTTCTGCAGAGCTACTGTTTCACTCACCATTCACCATTCTTGTAATAGAGCTTTACCAGTAGTGTGCAATTCTTTAAGGGAGCAGCTATGTTGCTCATCTCGGACACATTTGTTGGTGAACATATTCCGACACTTACAGCACCAACTATTGGTCAAATTTTTGTTATATGTTTTTCATTTCATCATGTTCCTCCTGTGTCAACAATATGATCTTCAAATTTGTCATCATTCTGAGCTGCAGTTCTCTTTCTACAGCATTTAGAAACTGGAACTTTCATTACAAACTCCCTGTACATACACAGAATCTTCATTTTCTTTTTCTTTTGCTAGGGGACTGCTTTCCCAGTATTTGACCTTTTTTATTTGGCTATGTGGCCTATTATGAGGTGGAGGTTGAAGACCATCCCAGCATTTGCCTAAATGAGTGTAGGAAATTGCCAAAAACTGACACTCACGTTGGCTGGTGAACCAATCTACAGTCCTTAATCTGGCCCACCTTCCTGTCTCATTAGTTAATATGCTGTGCATCACAGTATATGAGCAAGATATTGTGCATACAAGGTCCATTCAAAAATAACCAGGAAAGTAATTAAAAAAAAAAAACTTTAACAAAGTGTGTGCCTCTTTGTTATTTTTTGCTGGCATCCTAGAACTATTATCAGGTGGGGCTGGCATGCCTGCCTTGTGAATGAGATGCTGGGAATTGGTGAAACAAGATGGTACCCTTGCATGTTTGCACCAATACAGAGCAGCGGAGTATCATTAGGCTTCTTATAGCTGAAGGGTTGATACCAATCAGAATTCACATTATAGTTCAGATCAGCCCACCATGTGTTGTTGTTGTGGTCTTCAGTCCTGAGACTGGTTTGATGCAGCTCTCCATGCTACTCTATTCTGTGCAAGCTTCTTCATCTCCCAGTACCTACTGCAACCTACATCCTTCTGAATCTGCTTAGTGTATTCATCTCTTGGTCTCCCCCTATGATTTTTACCCTCCACGCTGCCCTCCAATACTAAATTGGTGATCCCTTGATGCCTCAGAACATGTCCTACCAACCGATCCCTTCTTCTTGTCAAGTTGTGCCACAAACTCCCCTTCTCCCCAATCCTATTCAATACTTCCTCATTAGTTACGTGATCTACCCATCTAATCTTCAGCATTCTTCTGTAGCACCACATTTCAAAGGCGTCTATTCTCTTCTTGTCCAAACTATTTATCGTCCATATTTCACTTCCATACATGGCTACGCTCCATACAAATACTTTCAGAAATGACTTCTGACATTTAAATCTATACTCGATGTTAACAAATTTCTCTTCTTCAGAAATGCTTTCCTTGCCATTGCCAGTCTACATTTTATATCCTCTCTACTTCGACCATCGTCAATTACTTTGCTCCCCAAATAGCAAACCTCCTTTACTACTTTAAGTGTCTCATTTCCTAATCAAATTCCCTCAGCACTGCCCAACGTAAGTTGACTACATTCCATTATCCTTGTTTTGCTTTTGTTGATGTTTATCTTATATCCTCCCTTCAAGACACTGTCCATTCCGTTCAACTGGTCTGTCTCTGACAGAATTACCATGTCATCATTGAACCTTAAAGTTTTTATTTCTTCTCCATGGATTTTAATACCTACTCCGAATTTTTATTTTGTTTCCTTTACTGCTTGCTCAATATAGAGATTGAATAACATCGGGGAGAGGCTACAACCCTGTCTCACTCCCTTCCCAACCACTGCTTCCCTTTCATACCCCTCGACTCTTATAACTGCCATCTGGTTTCTGTACAAATTGTAAATAGCCTTTCGCTCCCTGTATTTCACCCCTGCCGCCTTCAGAATTTGAAAGAGATTATTCCAGTCAACATTGTCAAAAGCTTTCTCTAAGTCTACAAATTCTAGAAACGTAGGTTTGCCTTTTCTTAATCTAGCTCCTAAGATAAGTCGTAGGGTCAGTATTGCCTCACATGTTCCCATATTTCTACGGAATCCAAACTGATCTTTCCCGAGGTTGGCTTCTACCAGTTTTTCCATTCGTCTGTACAGAATTCACGTTAGTATTTTGCAGCCGTGACTTATTAAACTGATAGTTCAGTAATTTTCACATCTGTCAACGGCTGCTTTCTTTGGGATTGGAATTATTATATTCTTCTTGAAGTCTGAGGGTATTTCGCCTGTCTCATACATCTTGCTCACCAGATGGTAGAGTTTTGTCAGGACTGGCTCTCCCAAGGCTGTCAGTAGTTCCAATGGAATGTTGTCTACTCCGGGGGCCTTGTTTCGACTTAGGTCTTTCAGTGCTCTATCAAATTCTTCACGCAGTATCATATCTCCAATTTCCTCTTCATCTACATCCTCTTCCATTTCCATAATATTGTCCTCAAGAACATCGTCCTTGTATAGTCCCTCTGTATACTCCATCCACCTTTCTGCTTTCCCTTCTTTGCTTAGAACTGGGTTTCCATCTGAGCCCTTGATATTCATACAAGTGATTCTATTTTCTCCAAAGGTCTCTTTAATTTTCCTGTAGGCAGTATCTATCTTACCTCTAGTGAGGTAAGCCTCTACATCCTTACATTTGTCCTCTAGCCATGCCTGATTAGCCATTTTGCACTTACTGTCGATCTCATTTTTGAGACGTTTGTATTCCTTTTTGCCTGCTTCATTTACTGCATTTTTATATTTTCTCCTTTCATCAGTTAAATTCAGTATTTCTTCTGTCACCCAAGGATTTCTACCAGCCCTCGTCTTTTTACCTACTTTATCCTCTGCTGCCTTCACCACTTTATTCCTCAAAGCTATCCATTCTTCTTCTACTGTATTTCTTTCCCCCATTCTTGTCAATTGTTCCTTTGTGCTCTTCCTGAAACTCTCTACAACGTCTGGTTCTTTCAGTTTATCCAGGTCCCATCTCCTTAAATTCCCACCTTTTTGCAGTTTCTTCAGTTTTAATCTACAGTTCATAACCAATAGATTGTGGTCAGAGTCCACATCTGCCCCTGGAAATGTCTTACATTTTAAAACCTTGTTCCTAAGTCTCTGTCTTACCATTATACAATCTATCTGATATCTTCTAGTATCTCCAGGGTTCTTCCATGTATACAACCTTCTTTCATGATTCTTGAACCAAGTGTTAGCTATGATGCTCTGCGCAAAATTCTACCAGGCAGCTTTCTCTTTCATTTCTTAACCCCAATCCATATTCACCTACTATGTTTCCTTCTCTCCCTTTTCCTACTCTTGAATTCCAATCACCCATGACTATTAAATTTTTGTCTCCCTTCACTACCTGAATAATTTCTTTTATCTCATCATACATTTCATCAATTTCTTCATCATCTGCAGAGCTAGTTGGCATATAGACTTGCACTACTGTTGTAGGCGTGGGCTTCATGTCTATCTTTGCCACAATAATACGTTCACTATGTTGTTTGTAGTAGCTTACCCGAACTCCTATTTTTTTATTCATTATTAAACCTACACCTGCATTACCCCTCTTTGATTTTCTATTTATAACCCTGTATTCATCTGACCAAAAGTCTTGTTCCTCCTGCCACCGAACTTCGCTAATTCTCACTACATCTAACTTTAACCTATCCATTTCCCTTTTTAAATTTTCTAATCTACCTGTCCAATACTGTCCATACTGTTCATGATGTTCTGATATTCAAGAAAGTTTGTGTGAGGTGGGTTCCAAAACATTTGACTCAGAAATGAAAGAAAGGTGCATGGATGTGTGCAGGGAGACCTGAAGTTCATGTGCTAGCCCTAGCCCTTCCCCCAGTTCCCTGGATCTGGCATCATGATCAGATTATCATATTTTTAACTGAATGAAAGAAGCTGTTAGTGGTTCAGTGTTCACAGGTGATGAGAAACTCCAGGCAGTAGTACATGACCGGTTACATATGTGCTCCCAGGAATTTTTTGCACATGGAATATTGAAGCTAGTCTAGCACTGGCAAAGTGTGTAGTAAATTAAAATGTTCTGTAAGTGACAACGTCCTGGAACCTTCCAGAAATTAAAAGTCTCAAGTGATAAAGAATTACGGATTGCAGTGACACCACACATTTCCAGCTACAATTGCTACATCATGCAGGTGATGTACAGCACGTACCACCAATTACCCTCCTCGCAAAAGAGCTTTGCAGTTTTGGAATGGAATACAGATTGCTGTATCTGGATCTCATCTGTAATCCTGTATGGTGGTGATGGTAGAGCCTCATGCTTTGGTTATGTTGTCACATCTCATGGTCATTGCGATGTTCAAATGGGGAGACATCCATCACGACGTTACAATTGTTGAACAGATAACTATGTTCCTTGTATCAGAAGCCCTTATCTTTGACCTGGCCCTCAGGAATATGAGTGGGATTCATGTGAAGTATGTAGATGATATCTCTGTGCTTTTGTCATTATCCCTCCCCCCCATGAACCATGGACCTTGCCGTTGGTGGGGAGGCTTGCGTGCCTCAGCGATACAGATAGCCGCACCGTAGGTACAACCACAACGGAGGGGTTTCTGTTGAGAGGCCAGACAAACATGTGGTTCCTGAAGAGGGGCAGCAGCCTTTTCAGTAGTTGCAGGGTCAACAGTCTGGATGATTGACTGATCTGGCCTTGTAACATTAACCAAAATGGCCTTGCTGTGCTGGTACTGTGAACGGCTGAAAGCAAGGGGAAACTACAGCCGTAATTTTTCTCAAGGACATGCAGCTTTACTGTATGATTAAATGATGATGGCGTCCTCTTGGGTAAAATATTCCGGAGGTAAAATAGTCCCCCATTCGGATCTCCGGGCGGGGACTACTCAAGAGGACGTCGTTATCAGGAGAAAGAAAACTGGCATTCTACGGATCGGAGCGTGGAATGTCAGATCCCTTAATCGGGCAGGTAGGTTAGAAAATTTAAAAAGGGAAATGGAAAGGCTAAAATTAGATATAGTGGGAATTAGTGAAGTTCGGTGGCAGGAGGAACAAGACTTCTGGTCAGGTGACTACAGGGTTATAAACACAAAGTCCAATAGGGGTAATGCAGGAGTAGGTTTAATAATGAATAGGAAAATAGGAATGCGGGTAAGCTACTACAAACAGCATAGTGAAAGCATTATTGTGGCCAAGATAGATACGAAGCCCACACCTACTACAGTAGTACAAGTTTATATGCCAACTAGCTCTGCAGATGACGAAGAAATTGAAGAAATGTATGATGAAATAAAAGAAATTATTCAGATAGTGAAGGGAGACGACAATTTAATAGTCATGGGTGACTGGAATTCGAGTGTAGGAAAAGGGAGAGAAGGAAACGTAGTAGGTGAATATGGATTGGGGCTAAGAAATGAAAGAGGAAGCCGCCTGATAGAATTTTGCACAGAGCACAACTTAATCATAGCTAACACTTGGTTTAAGAATCATGATAGAAGGTTATATACATGGAAGAACCCTGGAGATACTAAAAGGTATCAGATAGATTATATAATGGTAAGACAGAGATTTAGGAACCAGGATTTAAATTGTAAGACGTTTCCAGGGGCAGATGTGGACTCTGACCACAATCTATTGGTTATGACCTGTAGATTAAAACTGAAGAAACTGCAAAAAGGTGGGAATTTAAGGAGATGGGATCTGGATAAACTGAAAGAACCAGAGGTTGTACAGAGTTTCAGGGAGAGCATAAGGGAACAATTGATAGGAATGGGGGAAAGAAATACAGTAGAAGAAGAATGGGTAGCTCTGAGGGATGAAGTAGTGAAGGCAGCAGACGATCAAGTAGGTAAAAAGAAGAGAGTTAGTAGAAATCCTTGGGTAACAGAAGAAATATTGAATTTAATCGATGAAAGGAGAAAATATAAAAATGCAGTAAATGAAGCAGGCAAAAAGGAATACAAACGTCTCAAAAATGAGATCGACAGGAAGTGCAAAATGGCTAATCAGGGATGGCTAGAGGACAAAGTAAGGATGTAGTGGCTTATCTCACTAGGGGTAAGATAGATACTGCCTACAGGAAAATTAAAGAGACCTTTGGAGATAAGAGAACCACATGTATGAACATCAAGAGCTCAGATGGAAACCCAGTTCTAAGCAAAGAAGGGAAAGCAGAAAGGTGGAAGGAGTATATAGAGGGTCTATACAAGGGCGATGCACTTGGGGACAATATTATGGAAATGGAAGAGGATGTAGATGAAGAGGAAATGGGAGATACGATACTGCGTGAAGAGTTTGACAGAGCACTGAAGGACCTGAGTCGAAACAAGGCCCCCGGAGTAGACAACATTCCATTGGAACTACTGACGGCCTTGGGAGAGCCAGTCCTGACAAAACTCTACCATCTGGTGAGCAAGATGTATGAAACAGGCGAAATACCCTCAGACTTCAAGAAGAATATAATAATTCCAATCCCAAAGAAAGCATGTGTTGACAGATGTGAAAATTACCGAACTATCAGTTTAATAAGCCACAGTTGCAAAGTACTAACACGAATTCTTTACAGACGAATGGAAAAACTAGTAGAAGCCGACCTCGGGGAAGATCAGTTTGGATTCCGTAGAAATACTGGAACACGTGAGGCAATACTGACCTTACGACTTATCTTAGAAGAAAGACTATGAAAAGGCAAACCTACATTTCTAGCATTTGTAGACTTAGAGAAAGCTTTTGACAATGTTGACTGGAATACTCTCTTTCAAATTCTAAAGGTGGCAGGGGTAAAATACAGGGAGCGAAAGGCTATTTACAACTTGTACAGAAACCAGATGGCAGTTATAAGAGTTGAGGGACATGAAAGGGAAGCAGTGGTTGGGAAGGGAGTAAGACAGGGTTGTAGCCTCTCCCCGATGTTATTCAATCTCTATATTGAGCAAGCAGTAAAGGAAACAAAAGAAGAATTTGGAGTAGGTATTAAAATCCATGGAGAAGAAATAAAAACTTTGCGGTTCGCCGATGACATTGTAATTCTGGCAGAGACAGCAAAGGGCTTGGAAGAGCAGTTGAATGGAATGGATGGTGTCTTGAAGGGAGGATATAAGATGAACATCAACAAAAGCAAAACGAGGATAATGGAATGTAGTCGAGTTAAGTCGGGTGATGCTGAGGGTATTAGATTAGGAAATGAGACACTTAAAGTAGTGACGGAGTTTTGCTATTTGTGGAGCAAAATAACTGATGATGGACGAAGTAGAGAGGATATAAAATGTAGACTGGCAATGGCAAGGAAATCGTTTCTGAAGAAGAGAAATTTGTTAACATCGAGTATAGATTTAAGTGTCAGGAAGTTATTTCTGAAAGTATTTGTATGGAGTGTAGCCATGTATGGAAGTGAAACATGGACGGTAAATAGTTTGGACAAGAAGAGAATAGAAGCTTTCGAAATGTGGTGCTACAGAAGAATGCTGAAGATTAGATGGGTAGATCACATAACTAATGAGGAAGTATTGAATAGGATTGGGGAGAAGAGAAGTTTGTGGCACAACTTGACCAGAAGAAGGGATCGGTTGGTAGGACATGTTCTGAGGCATCAAGGGATCACCAATTTAGTATTGGAGGGCAGCGTAGAGGGTAAAAATCATAGGGGGAGACCAAGAGATGAATACACTAAGCAGATTCAGAAGGATGTAGGTTGCAGTAGGTACTGGGAGATGAAGAAGCTTGCACAGGATAGAGTAGCATGGAAAGCTGCATCAAACCAGTCTCAGGACTGAAGACCACAACAACAACAACATTGTCATTATCTTCATCTTCTTAACAAACACCTGACAAGCAACATATGATTTGATGTAGACCATATGATTTGATGTAGACCATAGTATAACAAGGTGTATATGGCCCGGGAAAGCAGGAAATCTGGGAAAAACCCGGGAATTTTTTCATCCGGTTAAAACCGGGAAAATCTTGGAAAATTTTTTTAGAATTCTGGGAATTTTTCATTGTGTTAGTTTTCAGTTCAATTTCTGTAATTTTGACTGGTAAGAATGGATACTCTAACAAAGAATTTCACTTTATCCCACTACTGCAAAATGAAACTGCAACAATAAAACATAAACGAGGGAAAGAAAACCAAAATAAACTTAAGTTGCAAAAGAAATGTGTCATTTCCAACATCAAAACACAGTGCACACACAAGTGTCTGCCAACACCGAAATGTGTCAGAGGCTTTAGGACAAAGACTATGCAATACTTTATAACAATAAACTGATTCCTATGACTGTGACATCACAACGGTTTACATTAGGTTCATTTGAGCAGTTGCCAGTGGGCGGTGCGCATGTGCAGTTGAGTCGCATATGAACAGTACCTGCTTCTGTCTATGACTACTTGAAGTACAGCTGTTAGTTGTATCAGCAGTAGCAACAAGCTGCCAGATTCGCGCATGTGCAGAGCAGTCTAAGTTGCAGAGGGCTGTAGTCTCCACAGGACCTGTGTTTAGGTTTAGTGATTTTCCTGTTTCTTCTTCATTTACAACTCTCACCTCAAATGAAAACAAAATGGATTTCTGTGGCCAAGAGCTAGCAAGTGAATTAAAATACATTCACACACTTACGGAAGGCTATAGCTAGTTTGACAAAGCATGAACCTGTGTTCAGTGTATACCACCTTTAGCATCTGAAGATGGTCATTATATGGCCGAAACCGGTTATGACTGTGTCATGTATGTGTTTGTGTCTATAAAGAAACAAAAAATTTTTACAAGAGAATCAATCACACATTCCATAGACAAAATGTAATTTTTTCCTGAAAATATTCTGTCACTTAAGAAGGGAAAAGTGTATTTTCACCCAGGAAAAAGTGTACTGGTATTTTTAACCAAGACATCTGGGAAAAACCCAGGAATTTTTTTTCCTTGTTCATGGATACACCCTTTATAATTAAGTTGTATAATATCCAAATGTTATGTGTAAGTGTAAAAATTCATACTAGATCCCCTGGATTACAGGTTACAATTGAATGTTTGGCATTATATTGTTCACAGTTCTTATCCTGGGGGTGCAAGGTCTGTATTTGTGTCAACTACCTTACTTCTTCAGGTGATGGACTGTTTTATGCAGTCATTCTCACAATGATCAGGCTGTAATGGAAACAAGGTATTTATCATTGTTTCAGTCTTTTTACTGCGTACTGAGAAAACTAATGTGAAACCTGTAGTGTCAAGCTGTGCCCTATTGGATTTAAATGTGCTGAGAGCGTGTCTTCCAGCATCTTATTAAAACTTCTATGGGACATTTTGCTTGCAGGCGAAAGTCATCCTGTAGATGATTTTGCATCATGAAGTTATTTTAAACAGCAGTCTTGCTTGAAACACATGTCCAGAATCAGAGATCATTACAGGTGGCTCTCCAAGCTTCAAAATGAACTTTAACACAAGACACCTGTTGATTTCCAGAGCTTTGGCTGTTGTTGCAATCTTGATGATGACAGAGTAAGGCACAGCATAATCCAAGTATTCTTGTCAGTTGACTTGGGTAACCATCCCAAAAGGTCAGCTCCCACCCAGTGAGATAGAGCAGCTGCAAGAAGTGTTACTACCAATTGTCTTGTTGGTAACTAAGGCACACACTTAACATCATTAACATTCCATACAATGCCTTACATAATGTCTGACAGATCAGTAGAGACCTGCCCAGTGAAACTAGCTTCTGGTTTCATCAGAAGCCATTGCAGATCTCAGATGAGCTGATGTTGGAGCTTTGCAAAAACACTTCAGTAAATCTAACTGTAAATGAACTGGGATGACAAGAAATCATTTCCATCCAACTGGGTTGTGATACCTTTTTACAATGTTCCAGCTTTTAATCTGAATTTGCCGTGGACAGATTCTTCTTCATCTAAGGCCTTTGTGGTCTTCTTTAATACTGGCTTTTCCTTTTGTTAAGCTGCAATTTTTGTTGATGTAGAGATGACTGGGATCTTGCCAGTGTTTGTGATTGTGTCCAGTTTTCTGTATTACTGCAATGTAATATTACTAAAGCTCTAAGGCAGTGTTCTATCATTGATATTCACACAACACAAGTTACTATTGGCTGGATGTATTGCAGCTTTCAGAACAGTGCTTTTAAATTTGTGAACATAATCTATTTTAGTTGACAGTGATAAACAGTGAAAGTTATGGCCCAGAATTTGCTCGTGCCTTGACAAGTTGGTCTTTGATAATGACATCCATGTGTTTTCCCGACATTTCAGGAAATCTCATCCATGGAGGATTTTCATCTGTGATGACCTTACCTCCATAGATGGTCGTCTCATTTATTTTACTGATTTTGGCCGTTGCGTAAGCAGCTGAAACCTCTGTACTGTGACACTGAACAGCTGGAGAGCTACCTTGACCAGGGTATGGCAATGAGCTCCATCCAGCAGATCGGCTGTAGTCTTCTGCAATTACATGCTATACATAGAATTACCTTGTTGTTTGATGTCTTGTGGGACAACAATTGTTGAAAATTCTTCTTGTCTCTTTACAGTTGTATATAATGTACCCAGAGTGTACGCAGTGGAAAAATAATAGTGCATTTTCCACAATTCACCAAGTGTCCATTTCTCTGCATGGTGACTGAAGTGGTGTGGGTACCAGTTGCTTTTATGTTGTCGAGAACCTTGGATGTTGTATGACCACTGCAACATAAGTTACAGAGTTTCCAATTTCATTCCTCAGTGTTAGCATGTCTCATAGATATTGATGCAGATGATCAACAAACCTCTTTTTGAATTAGTCCTGGATTATAATGGAGCTGTGCATGGGGCAACTGCCACACTTCTGCTTCATTCCCAGGTCCATTGGGGCCAGGAAACAGTGCGGCAGCAGGCAGGCAAACACACAAGCTTGCCAGTGTGCAGCCTTTCTCAAACTTTTTAAAAGAAACTACTCAGTAAAAACAAGTTTATTCCCATGCATCTCATAGCTTTATTTTTCAGCTTCATGATGAACTGCTTATAGTTTCATTAATCAGCATAGTTATTGTGATATTTCAAAATTAAGCAAGCCACTTCAAAAAAATAAAATAGTTTGCAATGAAAAATAGAGATCACTATGAATTTTTCTTTGGTGCACGTTACATCATATGTTGCTGCATACCAGGTGTAGTTATCATTGAACTATTCTTTAAACTTGGGATGGGGTCTTTAACTCATTCCATTCTGAAGAAAATGGATTGTATATAGTGCACTTCATTCCACTCAAGTGTCCATATGATAAAGCAAGAATGAAATATTCATAAAATCCTTGAATCTCATAAATGGTTTGAGATATAGAAACAATATTTTGGCAAATGATAGCATGCAAAGAGGAAGGTGGTTTGCATATGGTTACTGTGTGTAACTTCCTTACTAGTGCAATATAAGGTAACTACAGTACAGATTTTTTCAGCGTAATAATGTAATTTTTTAAGGGTCACCAACAGCTGATGAAATGAGAATTATTACAAGTTCATGGAAACCAGAAGGTTTCAAGACATGGCTGTGACATTCACAGTAGGATTTATAACCATTCTAAGAATTGTGAAGTTGTGGAGCCAACTTCCAAAGTATTGGGATCGCCTCTGGCCACAATATATGAACACCTTCTGAAGATGATTTTGTAATTACAGTAAATGTTGTATATAACATACAGAATTTTCCTAATGCATTTGGTGATGTTGACAGAAAACACATTTATCTAAAATGATCAGAAAATTCTGGTGAAATGTTTATGAAACATTTTTATTGTGTGATCCTACATCAGTTGCAGGTCCTCACAGGAAACTCATTATAATTAATGTTGGGTGATATGGGAAGGAAAATGAAAGTGGTAGATTTCATTCTTATAGTGTATTTCAAGGCATTTTATCAACTCTTATAGTCAATGGGTTTTAGATCCAAGGAAAGAATATTTTGACGAATTCTTTTCCAGATTATGATGATTAATGGAATGTGCTTTAGGAATAATGACCGCTAACTGGAGCATGTTTTGTAAGCCAAAACAAACTTCGCCAAAATTTGCAGACAATATTGTGAAATGTACATGTTCTCCACAACACTGTTATTGGCCTATAAGGATCCCTTAGCATCAATAAGCAACATACAGTAGAATTTGAGTGTTTTATACAAGGCACTTAACGAACAATATGAGATTTCAACAGAGCTTCAAATGAAGCTGTCCACATAGGATAGTTTTGAAAACATTTTTCACACAATGAAACATGATTTTCAAGTATTTATCAGCTGTGCTACTTCAGTTTTATTATTGCCTATCATTTTAAGACAGTGAAAGAAATGAGAGACTAAGGAAATGTATTCTGTACTTGTAGATTGTAATACTGCTGTCACATGTAGATGTTTCTCTTGTTCCATAATAGACACTGAGTAGAAACAGCTGCTATTATGGCTGTTGCTGATACTACTTTCTTAAACAGTACAACAAAAGAAACACAAGCAGTAACAACACTAACAATAGTAGTGTCTGTGCTACCCGCTGCAACAGTGAAATGCTGCTAGCATTGCCTGAATGCAGCCGGAGTCACTCAAATGCTCTGGTCATCACGCTCAGAAACAATTTTTTTGGTCCGCACATAGCCTCTATGTGCCACTCCTCTCTGCGCAGTAGTGCTTGCAGCACCACTATAACCACATGCACTGAGCAGCACTGGTTTCGTTCACCAGTGCTGCTGTAGTCGCTGCACCATGCTGCTCTGATTGTGCCATGTGGCTCCACTATAACTGCAGCTTTAGTGATGCTACTGATCTGGCTGTGTTCAACAGTCAACACTGCTGCTACTGGCAATGTAATTTTGGTCTTAGAAGATTTCATAAAATTTCATATCTCTTCTCTCACTATTTGCCATATTGACAGTGCAAGTTCCTAAGAGTCTTCTATGATTGCCACCAGTACGACGCTCAGAAAATTGTAGAATACCTCTCGGTCTACTTTTTTTTTCTGCTGCAGTCCCTCAACATACAGGTGCTTCTTGGTGAAGTCCTCTGCCATGCCCTTCATTAGGTGTGAAACTTTGACAGCTACCATCATACTCAGTTTCACTGTGTGACACAGATCTTGAAACTGTGTATGTGACTTCATCATTTCCCTCTGGCATTATGCTATGTTGTCCAGTTGTATTCATGCTATGCAGATCTGCTGCTGGTTGTTACCAAATGTTTCTTTTATTTCTAGCTTTGATCACCTCTTGAACTTACCCTTGTTCTCAAGCCACTGCTGGACTCTATCACCCAAGTGAAAGTAGACACTGGCAAAACACATCATGTTAGTAACATGTTCGAATTCCTATAGTCATTTTGTTGGATTCTGGTCACCATGTACAAAAAATACAACTGAATGCCTGATGGGCCTCTGACTCAATTGGGCCTCTGACTCAATGATATTTTTTTATCCATTGATACCTTGATAATTCAGACCATAGGAGGAATTTACAGTTTTTTGTTTTATTTAATTTAATTCTCCCCTCCCTGGGTTACTGCCAATGAAGCTGACAACTTTCACATATTTTTATTGGAGCCATAGTAATGTTGATGTCAGGGCTACCTGGTGTCTTCAGCAAACTGTCAGATAGAATCTGGAATTGTGTTCAGCTAACACTTCAAACTGAAAGCATATATTGCAAGCAAGCATGAAAGAACGGACAGCTGGACTTAAGATTACTGACCTGGATTTTACCTTTGAAGTAGTGATGCTACACGTTAATTTCTTGCTTCTTGCTATAATTTTGTTTATGACAAACACAACACTATATCAGTTGTAATATTTTCACATTTATTAATATCAATAAAACATAATTAATCAGTTTGCAAGTAATAGTTTTAATAGTTCATGTATCACAGGTCAGCACTTGTACTATGAAATTCTTTGACAGAGTGGTGTAATTTTTACATTATACTTGACTGTCATAAATTTGCCTGACTCACAGATTAATTGTACATTTCGACCGAGAGATGATATCAATTAGATTACTTAGTGCAGACTGCCATAGCATTTTTCCTGCCCATCAGCTTACAGGTGAACAAGATAATAAAATTAAAAATTGTTGTTAAACTGATGGACAGTAAAATCAGTGTACAAAAATTATAATGAGCAGAAGAACTATTTCCTTTAACTAAGAGTTGGTTAATAGAAAAATTAACAAAAGTTTAGGAACTGGGTTGTAAAAACAATTTCTACCTCTTTGGGAATTACTGTAGCCCTTCAAAACTTGTTTAAAAAAGAAATTATCAAAATCAAATAATTAACAGACTAACAAGTTCTTCTAGTGAAAGTGGACATTTTTAGAAGCAGAGATACAGGGCTCCTTCCCTCCATGAACCATGGACCTTGCCGTTGGTGGGGAGGCTTGCATGCCTCAGTGATACAGATGGCCGTACTGTAGGTGCAACCACAACGGAGGGGTATCTGTTGAGAGGCCAGACAAACATGTGGTTCCTGAAGAGGGGCAGCAGCCTTTTCAGTAGTTGCAGGGTCAACAGTCTGGATGATTGACTGATCTGGCCTTGTAACAATAACCAAAATGGCCTTGCTGTGCTGGTACTGCAAACGGCTGAAAGCAAGGGGAAACTACAGCCGTAATTTTTCCCAAGGACATGCAGCTTTACTGTATGATTAAATGATGATGGCGTCCTCTTGGGTAAAATATTCCGGAGGTAAAATAGTCCCCCATTCAGATCTCCGGGCGGGGACTACTCAAGAGGACGTCGTTATCAGGAGAAAGAAAACTGGCATTCTACGGATCGGAGCGTGGAATGTCAGATCCCTTAATCGGGCAGGTAGGTTAGAAAATTTAAAAAGGGAAATGGATATGTTAAAGTTAGATGTAGTGGGAATCAGTGAAGTTCGGTGGCAGGAGGAACAAGACTTTTGGTCAGGTGAATACAGGGTTATAAATACAAAATCAAATAGGGGTAATGCAGGAGTAGGTTTAATAATGAATAAAACAATAGGAGTGCGGGTTAGCTACTACAAACAGCATAGTGAACGCATTATTGTGGCCAAGATAGACACAAAGCCCATGTCTACTACAGTAGTACAAGTTTATATGCCAACTAGCTCTGCAGATGATGAAGAAATAGATGAAATGTATGGTGAGATAAAAGAAATTATTCAGGTAGTGAAGGGAGACGAAAATTTAATAGTCATGGGTGACTGGAATTCGTCAGTAGGAAAAGGGAGAGAAGGAAACATAGTAGGTGAATTTGGATTGGGGGGAAGAAATGAAAGAGGAAGCCGCCTTGTAGAATTTTGCACAGAGCATGACTTAATCATAGCTAACACTTGGTTCAAGAATCATAAAAGAAGGTTGTATACCTGGGAGAATCCTGGAGATACTAAAAGGTATCAGATAGATTATATAATGGTAAGACAGAGATTTAGGAACCAGGTTTAAAATTGTAAGACATTTCCAGGGGCAGATGTGGACTCTGACCACAATCTATTGGTTATGAACTGTAGATTGAAACTGAAGAAACTGCAAAAAGGTGGGAATTTAAGGAGATGGGACCTGGATAAACTGAAAGAACCAAAGGTTGTAGAGAGTTTCAGGGAGAGCATAAGGGAAGAATTGACAGAAATGGGGGAAAGAAATACAGTAGAAGAAGAATGGGTAGCTCTGAGGGATGAAGTAGCGAAGGCAGCAGAGGATCAAGTATGTAAAAAGACGAGGGCTAATAGAAATCCTTGGGTGACAGAAGAAATATTGAATTTAATTGATGAAAGGAGAAAATATAAAAATGCAGTAAATGAAGCAGGCAAAAAGGAATACAAACGTCTCAAAAATGAGATTGACAGGAAGTGCACAGTGGCTAAGCAGGGATGGCTAGAGAAACAATTGTAAGGATGTAGAGGCTTGTCTCACTAGGGGTAAGATAGATACTGCCTACAGGAAAATTAAAGAGACCTTTCGAGAGAAGAGAACCACTTGTATGAACATCAAGAGCTCAGATGGCAACCCAGTTCTAAGCAAAGAAGGGAAAGCAGAAAGTTGGAAGGAGTATATAGAGGGTTTATACAAGGGTGATGTACTTGAGGACAATATTATGGAAATGGAAGAGGATATAGATGAAGATGAAATGGGAGATAAGATACTGCATGAAGAGTTTCACAGAGCACTGAAAGACCAGAATCGAAACAAGGCCCCGGAGTAGACAACATTCCATTAGAACTACTGATGGCCTTGGGAGAGCCAGTCATGACAAAGCTCTACCATCTGGTGAGCAAGATGTATGAGACAGGTGAAATACCCACAGACTTCAAGAAGAATATAATAATTCCAATCCCAAAGAAAGCATGTGTTGACAGATGTGAAAATTACCGAACTATCAGTTTAATAAGTCATGGCTGCAAAATACTAACGCGAATTCTTTACAGACGAATGGAAAAAATGGTAGAAGCGGACCTCAGGGAAGATCGGTTTGGATTCTGTAGAAATGTTGGAACACGTGAGGCAATACTAACCTTACGACTTATCTTAGAAGAAAGATTAAGAAAAGGCAAACCTACGTTTCTAGCATTTGTAGACTTAGAGAAAGCTTTTGACAATGTTAACTGGAATACTCTCTTTAAAATTCTGAAGGTGGCAGGGGTAAAATACAGGGAGCGAAAGGCTATTTACAATTTTTACAGAAACCAGGTGGCAGTTATAAGAGTCGAGGGGCATGAAAGGGAAGCAGTGGTTGGGAAAGGAGTGAGACAGGGTTGTAGCCTCTCCCAGATGTTATTCAATCTGTATATTGAGCAAACAGTAAAGGAAACAAAAGAAAAATTTGGAGTAGGTATTAAAATTCATGGAGAAGAAGTAA